>NC_133328.1:241618697-241946197 GCF_042186555.1 Aquarana catesbeiana | reverse complement strand
GAGTTATTTTGAGGGGACAGCAAATTTACACTGTTATACAAGCTGTGGACTCACTACTTTACATTGTAGCAAAGTGTAATTTCTTCCGTGTTGTCACATGAAAAGATATAATAATATATTTACAAAAACGTGAGGGGTCTACTCATTTTTGTGAGGTAGATATACACACACACACAGTTGTGCTCATAAGTTTACATACACTGGATATTTATATGAATTTATGATTTCTTGGCCATTTAACAGAGAATATGAATGATAACACAAAAATATTTCTTTTACCGATGGTTACTGTTTGGCTGAAGCAATTTATTATCAATCAACTGTGTTTACTCTTTTGAAAATCATAATCACAACAGAAACTACCCAAATGACCCTGATCAAAAGTTTACATACCCTGGTGATTTTGGCCTGATAACATGCACACACGTTGACACAACGGGGTTTGAATGGCTATTAAAGCTAATCATCCTCACCTGTGATCGGTTGGCTTGTAATTAGTGTGTGTGCGCGCGTGTATGTGTGCATGTATAAAAGGTGAATGAGTTTATGGACTCCTGACAGACCCTTACATCTTTCATTCAGTGCTGCACTGACGTTTCTGGATTCTGAGTCATGGGGAAAGCAAAAGAATTGTTAAAGGATCTGCAGGAAAAGGTAGTTAAACTGTATAAAACAGGAAAGGGATATAAAAAGATATCCATGGAATTGAGAATGCCAGTCAGCAGAGTTCAAACTCTAATCAAGAAGTGGAAAATGAGGGGTTCTGCTGAAACCAAACCACGGTCAGGTAGACCAACTAAAACGTCAGCCACAACTGCCAGGAAAATAGTTTGAGATACAAAAAAAAAAAACTCAAATAACCTAAGGTGAAATACAGGACTCTCTGAAAACATGTGGTGTGGCCGTTTCAAAATGCACAATAAGGAGGCACTTGAAGAAAGATGGGCTGCATAGTCGAGTCGCCAGAAGAAAGCCATTACAAAGTATCCCACTTACAATATGCCAAACAGCACAGAGACAAGCCAAGCCTCAAACCTTCTGGCACAAAGTCATTTGGAGTGATGAGGCCAAAATTGAGCTTTTTGGCCACAACCATAAACGCTACATTTGAGTATGTGTCAACAAGGCCTTTAACCCTTTCATGACTAAGCCTATTTTTGAAATTTGGTGTTTACAAGTTAAAATCCGTATTTTTTGCTAGAAAATTACTTAGAACCCCCAAACATTATATATATTTTTTTAGCAGAGAATCTAGAGAATAAAATGGCGATTGTTGTAATATTTTTTATCACACGGTATTTGTGCAGTGTTTTAAACGCAAATTTTTGGAAAAGTGACACTTTCATGAATTTTAAAAAATCCAAACAGTAAAGTTACCCCAATTTTTTTGTATAATGTGAAAGATGATGTTACGCCGAGTAAATAGATACCAAACATGTCACCCTTTATAATTGCACGCACTCGTGGAATGGCGACGAACTACGGTACCTTTGAATTTCCATAGGCGACGCTTTAAAAAATTTTTTTACGGTTACCAGGTTTGAGCTACAGAGGAGGTCTAGGGCTAGAATTATTGCTCTCGCTCTGACGATCGCGGCGATACCTCACATGTGTGGTTTGAACACCGTTTACATATGCGGGCGCGACTTCCGTATGCGTTTTCTTCGCTGCGCGAGCTCGCGGGGACAGGGGCACTTTAAAAATGTATTTATTTATTTATTTTATTTATTTTTGTACTTTATAAATTGTATTTAAAATTTTTTTTTTTTTACTTTTATTGCTGTCACAAGCAATGTAAACATCCCTTGTGACAGTAATATGTGGTGACAGGTACTCTTTATGGAGGGATGGGGGGTCTAAAAGACCCCCCATCCCTCCTTTACACTTCAAAGTATTCAGATCGCCGAAAACAGCGATTCTGAATACTGTGTACTTTTTTAAATTCGGCGCCATTGGCAGCCGAGTAAACGGGAAGTGACGTCATGACGTCGCTTCCGCATTTACAACAAGAAGGCTGGAACGAAGCCGCTCGCAGCTTCGTTCCAGTCCACCCCCAGCCGCCGAAGGCAGCCGAACGGACACCGGGCCTCCCGATCGCACGGGAGGCCCGGGTAACAGCGGCGGGAGGCGGCGGGAGGGGGGGATGTCCCCTCCCGCTCCTCCGGTATAACAGCCGAGCGGCTTTTAGCCGCATCGGTTGTTATACACGGGTAGCCAATCGCCCGCTGTAAACAACGGTACCGGGATGATGCCTGCAGCTGCGGGCATCATCCCGGTATAACCCCGGAAAGCCGAGTACGCATATCTGCGTACGGTCGGCGGGAAGGGGATAATGAAAGATAAACCATTCCTACTGTGAAACACGGAGGTGGATCGCTGATGTTTTGGGGATGTGTGCACTACAAAAGGCACAGGAAATGTGGTCAAAATTGATGGCAAGATGAATGCAGTATGTTATCAAAAAATACTGGAGGAACATTTGCATTCATCAGCCAGGAATCTACGCACGTACTTGGACATTCCAGCATAACAACGATCCAAAACACAAGGCCGACCTGTCATTGGCTACAGCAGAATAAAGTAAAGATTCTGGAGTGGCCATCTCAGTCTCCTGACCTCAATATCATTGAGCCACTCTGGGGGGGGATCTCAAACGTGCAGTTCGTGCAAGACAGCCCAAGAATTTCCAGGAACTGGAGGCTTTTTGCCAAGAGGAATGGGCAGCTTTACCATCTGAGAAGATCTAGAGCCCTATCCACAAATACCACAAAAGACTTCAAGCTGTCATTGATGCTAAAGGGGGCAATACATGGTATTAAGAACTGGCGTATGTCAACTTTTGATCATTTGGGTAGTTTCTGTTGTCATTACGATTTAAAAAAAGTGTAAACACAGTTGATTGATAATAAATGGCTTCAGCCAAACACTAACCATGAGTAAAAGAAAAGTTTTTGTGATATCATTCACATTCTCTGAAAAATGGCCAAGAAATCATAAATTCTGCCAGGGTATGTAAACTTATCAGCACAGCTGTATACATATACACACACACAGACACACACACACTTTATCTCACGAAAGTGAGTACACCCCTTACATTTCTGTAAATATTTTATTATATCTTTTCATGTGACAAAACTCAAGAAATGACACTTTGCTACAATGTAAAGTAGTGAGTGTACAGCTTGTATAACAGTGTAAATTTGCTGTCTCCTCAAAGTACCGTAACACACAGCCATTAATGTCTAAACCACTGGCAACAAAAGTGAGTACACCCCTAAGTGAAAATGTCCAAATTGGGCCCAATTAGCCATTTTCCCTCCCCGGTGTCATGACTCATTAGTGTTACAAGGTCTCAGGTGTGAATGGGGCTAGCAGGTGTGTTAAATTTGGTGCTATCACTCACTCTCTCATACTGCTCACTAGAAGTTCAACATGGCACCTCATGGCAAACAACTTTGAGGATCTGAAAAAAAAAAAAAAAAAAAAAAAAATGTTGATTTACATAAAGATGACCTAGGCTATAAGAAGATTGCGAAGAACCTGAAACTGAGCTGTAGCACGGTGGCCAAGACCATACAATGGTTTAACATGACCGGTTCCACTCAGAACAGGCCTCGCCATGGTCAGCTAAAGAAGTTGAGTGCACATGCTCAGCATCATATCCAGGAGGTTGTCTTTGGGAAATATACATATGAGTGCTGACAGCATTGCTGCAGAGGTTGAAGGGGTGAGGGGTCAGCCTGTCAGTGCATCAAATTGGTCTGCATGGCTGTCGTCCCAGAAGGACGCCTCTTCTAAAGAGGAGTGTCTTGCCTACAGTCAAGCATGGTGGTGGGAGGGTCATGGTCTGTGGCTGCATGAGTGCTGCTGGCACTGGGGAGCTATAGTTCATTGAGGGAACCATGCATGCCAACATGTACTGTGACATACTAAAGCAAAGCATGATCCCCTCCCTTCCGAGACTGGGCCGCAGGGCAGTAGTCCAACATGATAATGACCCCAAACACACCTCCAAGACAGCCACTGGCTTGCTAAAGAAGCTGAGGGTAAAGGTGATGGACTGGCCAAGCATGTTTCCAGACCTAAACCCTATTGAGCATCTGTGGGGCATCCTCAAACGGAAGGGAAGAGGAGCACATGGTCTCCAACATCCACCAGCTTCGTGATGTTGTCATGGAGGAGTGGAAGAGGACTCCAGTGGCAACCTGTGAAGCTCTGGTGAACTCCATGCCCAAGGGGGTTAAGGCGGTGCTGGAAAATAACGGTGGCCAAACAAAATATCGACACTGATATATACACACACACACATATATATATACACACACACACACGATACACAGTGCTTTTGCCATGTCAATTATCCCTTTTTATGTTGTACAATACCTTGCTGATCCTGTTTGTGCCTGTCTTTCTCTCAGTAAACTGACCACGTTTATCATGACTGTTGATCTTCTAGTGTGGTCAGTTTATGTGCCTCTGTCATCCAGCTATCTCCTCAGCATCTCTCCCTGTCTCTTACATAGTCTGCGTGAGAGACGATCTTCTCCCTGCCCCTCCCCTCTCCTCCTGCCTAGATGGAGTAATGCTATTCCCCTGAAGTTACTCCTCCCCTCTTCGTTAACCAGTTCTCGCCCAGGCCAATGCTGACATTTCTGTCCTACATGTAAAAATCTGTATTTTTCTGCTAGAAAATTACATTATATTAGGAGAATAAAATGGGGTGTATATATGAGAATAAAATTAGGTGTACGGGGTGTTTTTATATGACATGGTATTTGCGCAGCAGTTTTTAAAACGCAATTTTAAAAAAAAACTATTTTTTTTTGCACACAAACACTAGATTAACCACTTCAGCCCCGGAAGGATTTACCCCCTTCCTCACCAGAGCACTTTTTCGATACGGCACTGCATCGCTTTAACGGACTGCGCGGTCGCGCGAAGTTGCACCCAAACAAAATTGACGTCTTTTTTTCCCACAAATAGAGCTTTCTTTTGGTGGTATTTGACCACCTCTGCGTTTTTTTTTTTTTTTCTCTATAAACAAAAAAAAGAGCGACAATTTTGAAAAAAAAAGCAATATTTTTTACTTTTTGCTATAATAAATATCCCCAAAAAATATATAAAACACACGTTTCTTTCTCAGTTTAGGCCAATATGTCGTCTTCTACATATTTTTGTTAAAAAACCCCAAAAAAACGCAATAAGCATATATTGATTTGTTTTGCGCAAAAGTTCTAGCGTCTAAAAAATAGGGGATAGATTTATGGCATTTTTATTATTCATTTTTTTTTTTTTTTTATTAGTAATGACGGCGATCTGCGATTTTTATCGTAACTGACATTATGGCGGACACATCGGACACTTGACACTATTTTGGGACTATTGTCATTTATACAGCGATCAGTGCTATAAAAATGCACTGATTAATGTGTAAATTGCACTGGCAGGAAAGGGGTTAAAACACTAGGGGGCGATCAAGGGGTTAAGTGTGTCCTAGGGAGGTGTTCTAATGGGAGAGGGGGGGCTAACACTGACATGACAGCGATCACTGCTCCCGAACACAGGGAGCAGTAGATCCCTGTCATGTCACTAGGCAGAACGGGGAAATGCCTTGTTTACAAAGGTATCTCCCCATTTTTCCGCTCCGTGACACGATCGCGGGCCCCCGGCGCACAGAGTCCGCGGGACTCGCGGTCACGGAGTACACGGCGGGTGTGCGCACGCCCACAATGCCGCGATTTAAAGGGGACGTACCTTTACATATGCATGTATGACTTGCATATATGGTAGGTGAGGTTGAAAAAAGACACAAGTCCAACCTATGAATTTGCATTTACAAGCAAGGACTGGGGGAGGGGGCGCTTTCAATTTTATTTTATTTTTTTTTAATTTGATTTTAAACATTTTTTTTACATGGTCTCAAACTTTTTTTTTTTTTATATATCAACTTTATTGCTTTTCATAAGGGATGAATAAATCGATCAATCCTTCCTTACTTTGACCCTTCCTGCGACCGACCGACCTATCCCTTCTGCTAGTAATTTTTTTGCAATGCTATTTATTCTTTTCCATATAGTTCAATACCTGGTTAATCCTGCCTGTTCCTGTCAGTAAATTGACTATCATCCTGCTCTCTCTGCAGCATCTGTATAAACCCCTCTCCCACCTCCCTTCCTGTCATTTCCATGGTCCCCCACCTCTCCTCGCCTCTCCCCTCCTGAAACGAAACCAGCAGAGGAATGTGAGCTCCTCCCACTTCGGTCTTACTGCTTTAGAGCAAGACCGGAGAAAACCATGTGACTGCACAGAAGCACTGCTGGGAAAGAGGTACTTGGGGATTATATTGCTGAAAAACAAACACACTGCAATTACTATTGCCCCATTAGGCTGGGTTCACACTATACTACACGACAGTAGTACGACTTTCATCCTACTTTGCTTTGCGACATCAGTCCTACATTGGTCCTACATTCATCCGACTTTCATGAACAGGATACTACTTTGATCCGACTTTTCAGATAGTACACTTGTCCTTTGACCAATCAAAACACACAATGGGAGGGGCTACAGCAGGGGGCAGGAAATAACACAATGTCGGATGCCAAAGTCGGATGGTTAGGACAAGCATCCGACTTTGATCCTACTTCAATGATAGTCAATGGGCTGAAGTAGGATCAAAGTTGGACCAAAGTAGTACAGGGAGCATTTCTAAAGTTGGAACGACTTGTGTCAGACCAGTTAGGACGGCTCCCATAGGGAAACATTGAATTTCACACGTCATGCGACATGAGCTCCCAATGTCGGAGCGTTTGTCAGACCAGTGTGAACCCAGCCTTAGGCAGCCCAGCCGGTCAGGAATGGGGGTGGGGATGAGCGAGCCCCCCCCCCCCCCCCCCCCAACCGTACCAGGCCGCATGCCCTCAACATGGAGGTTGGGTGCTTTGGGGCAGGGGGGTACCCTGCGCCCCCCACCCCAAAGCACCTTGTCCCCATGTTGATGAGGACAAGGACCTCTTCCCGACAACCCTGGCCGTTGGTTGTCGGGGTCTGCGGGCGGCTTATCGGAATCTGGGAGCCCCCTTTAATAAAGAGGCCCCCAGATCCCAGCCCCCCACTCTTTGTGAATGAGTATGGGGTACATCGTACCCCTACCCATTCACCTAGGGAAAAAAGTGTCAATAAAATAACACACTACACCTCCCGGTGTCCTGATCTTCTGCAGCTCTTTTGCTAGCGGTGGCCCAGACTTCTGCCTTCTTCTCTTCTTCCAATGTTGGCACGACGCTCTCTCCGGCTGGAATGCTCTGAGCGCTCCGATGTGACTTATATAGGCGGTGACCCCACCCCCTTATGCCGTCACAGTCCCTGGGCATACTGGGACTGTGACGTTTTAGGGGGCGTGGTCACCGGGTGATGTTGACCACGCCCCCTTATGACGGCACAGTCCCAGCATGCCCCGGGACAGTGACTTCATAAGGGGGCGGGGTCACCGCTTATATAAGTCACATCGGAGCGCTTAGAGAGCATTCCAGCCAGAGAGAGTGTTGTGTCAACTTTGGAAGAAGAGAAGAAGGCCACCACTAGCAAAAGAGCTGCAGAAGATAGCGGAGGAGCCGGCAGAAGATCAGGACACCGGAAGGAGACGCCAGAGAGACCCCCAAAGCCGGAAGACGACCCCCGAAGCCAGAAGTAGACACCCGGAGCTGTCTAATAAATTATTTTAAAAACCTGTGTAGTGTGTTTTTTATTGACACTTTTTCCCTAGGTGAATGGGTAGGGGTACGATGTACCCCATACTCATTCACAAAGGGTGGGGGGGGCCGGGATCTGGGGGCTCCCTTATTAAAGGGGGCTCCCAGATTCTGATAAGCCCCCCGCCCGCAGACCCCGACAACCAACGGCCAGGGTTGTTGGGAAGAGGCCCTTGTCCTCGTCAACATGGGGACAAGGTGCTTTGGGTGGGGGGGCCGCAGGGTGCCCCCCTGCCCCAAAGCACCCACCCCCCCATGTTGAGGGCATGCGGCCTGGTATGGTTCAGGAGGGGGGGCGCTCGCTCGTCCCCACCCCCATTCCTGACCGGCCGGGCTGCGTGCTCGGATAAGGGTCTGGTATGGATTTGGGGGGGACCCCTACGCCGTTTTTTGGAGGGGGAACCCATGCCGGTTATTTAAAATTTGGCGCGGAGTTCCCCCTCAAGATCATCTCAGCACAAGTCGCATGCCGAAGTCGAATCATGCGAGACGGCGATCCGACTTTAATGATAGTTAATGGGCTGAAGTAGGATCAAAAGTCGGACCAAAGTAGTACAGGGAGCATTTCTAAAGTCAGAACGACTTGTGTCGGACCAGTTAGGACGGCTCCCATAGGGAAACATTAAATTTCACACGTCATGCGACATGAGCTCCCAATGTCGGAGCGTTTGTCGGACCAGTGTGAACCCAGCCTTAGAGAACATATCATGGGAGTTTATTGTGGAGACTTTACAACCACTTTAAAGTGGAACCTCAACCAAAACCGAAATAAAAAAAAAAAAAACAAACAAAAAAAACCCAAAAAACAAACAAACAATACTATCATTACATGCACCAGGTTTCTAAGATTTTCCTGAGAGTTTACCTTAAAGTCATGGCATAGCCACATAAAGAAAATTCCAAGCACTATCTTAGAACATAACCACATAGTTTCAGAGTAAGAAAAGAAATATCCAGAACTCTGAGGTTCTTCAGAGATGAATCAACACTAAAAATGCCAAGAAAAATTGCAATCAATCACAATTCTTGTTTCATTTTGATACTGGACTATTGAATTGACAATTGGAAGCGGACTGGTTCCTGTGGGGTAACAAGAATTATCTTATACATCATGCATTTACTTTTACAGAATCCTTATAAAAACATCCTGCCAAATGGAAGACATATACAAGTCCCATGTTTTTACATTATTTCACATGTGTGATTGTCAAACAAGCAGACTGAATATAACAATGTTCATCTACAAGAAATGGAAAGAACTGCCAGAGCATATTTAGTGATGTATCTGATCCCTATTTAAAGCTACTGTATAGCCCACTTTTTAAATTTATTACTTTATCAATGAACATTTTTGTCATTTAAAAGAACACAGTTTAACAGCAGCAAGACACCAATAAAGAGAAAAATGTATAAGGAAAACACACCTTTTTCGCTAATCAGCTGTCGTGCAACTTCTTGTTGGAATTTTTCTAGACTTTCAGTGTCATCTTTCATATGGAAAAGTATGAGAAAGGGAATTCCTTCCTCTGTCAGCTCCTGTACAGATAAGTGTAAAAAAAAAAAAAAAGCTTAACATGACTAACAAATTCAATGTGAAAATTTTTTAGCAGTAGTGATGTATTTGCCACCTTTCTGATCAATCCTAGGAATGTCCCTGAAAAAGTATGCTGCTTGTACAAAAAAAAAATATTTTTTTGTTTCAAAATGTTAACATGGATTAAATGCATGTCAAGGCACAGTCGTTGCCCAATAGGAGTTGTATGGGCATATGTGGAGAGAAGACTTGTAACCCTTTGAAAGTAAGCAGCATACAATGTAAACAAACTACACAGTGCCACAAAAGATTGAACTGACCTGGACAATAGGAGAATAATCTTTATTCACTGTATTCTTAATACCTGCTAAACATTGCATTTACCCAGAACCCAACGTGCAGTGTCTGAGGTTCAATCAGTAAAGTGTTACTAAACCCACAACCGTAAAATTAGCCTGTATATGCAGTAAAGCATGCTTGTCACTGTGGAACCTAAATGGTTAATCCTGTGCACTGTGTAAATAGGCTGTTTGATCCTGGCTTCTCTGATCCTCCCCTTTTACTGTCCCGAATCCATCTCCTGATGAAACAGAGCATTGAGGACACACTGCTCATGCTCAGTTTGGTGTGTATTGTTAGAAAGTTTTTTATTTTTTCTTGGGTGCATGTGATCAGTACAGGGACAATCAGCACTGTCCAGATAGAGAGTCAGGGGAGAATGAGAACTCCCACAACCTTTAGCCAGACACTGATAGAAAGCACAAGACTTCTCTTAACTGTTGATGAGAAAATATATATTTAACAGTTTATATTTACTAAAATAATTGCATTTCCATATTCTATATCTGACCAGATATAGTAAATACAGGGTCCTGGGTTTAGTAAAACTTTGACTTCACATTTAAATACAGAAAACACCTTTTTAGTTTAAAGCTTAACTCGATGAAAATAGCAAAAAACAAAAAACACATGGAACACATTAGACCCAGATTACCCAAAGAAGAATTTTGTATCCAATCAACCCTGAGATGTACACAGTTTTGCCACATCGCAAAGTCAGGCTGATGCCTTAATCTCCGGTTTGAATGTAGCCTAATAGGGTCATCTTTCTGCTGTCTTCTTCTGTCAGCTTACTCTTATGAATAACTATATAAGGAATATTAATTAGGGGTAGAGGGCGCTACCTTACCAGGGTACCTTGATTTTGTGATATAATAAACCTCAAAGGAAAAGGGGACAAGAAAAGATGAAAGTGAAAATAAAATGAAAACCAACCCCTTATTCACTCATTTAGGTAGTGAATCTAATTGTCCAGTGTTACCTAAATGGACTGTGCTACCAGGTGAGTTTTATACCTAATATGCAGGTATACACCGTGTGGCTAATCAACATAGATTAATAAAGTGACATTTTGTAAGAATTATGACATTCCAAAAAATAAAATAAAAATAATTATAAAACACCACGGATTGAAACCTATATTAATCTCCAATAATGTCCAAATGTGCTTTTATAAGAGGTGAGTTAGATGATCCCACCATTAGGCATATAGTGCAGGGCTGCACATTAGATTAAATAACCAGGTGTGAAATAAAATAAGTGAAAAGTATATTAAATAAATTTAAATTAATGTATCAAAGTCCAGTATCAAAAAGTAAAGACGTCTGTGGTAAGTGACTTTCGTGATAACCAGCTGATCAAATCCGGTGACTTGCGGTGCTCCCCCTCAAAGATCCCCACTCACCAGCTCCCTGCACCCCTGCAGGGGTAGTAGGCGTGTAGTAGCAACCAGCAGTGTGATGTGTATGGGTCCTCAGGGTCCACCGTTCCAGCTGAGAAGTATCCTTCAATGTGTCCTCATATAGAAGAAACAGGGCTCCATAGTGTGATACGTTTTAAATAGTTTATTGGCTTTATTATCAATCTTCCAATAGGGTCAAAGTGTCAATGCAGCGGCAACCGGCTAAAAGGGGAATTCCCTTGACTTTGTAAAGGCTTCCTCCTATTTCCTGATGAATGGAGATTTCGGCTGGTTTTTCATCTCCAGCTGAATAAAGGTCTTTAATTAACAATTTTGCCGACTGAGTCGGCACGTATTACACTATGGAGCCCTGTTTCTTCTATATGAGGACACATTGAAGGATACTTCTCAGCTGGAACGGTGGACCCTGAGGACTCATACACATCACACTGCTGGTTTCTACTACACGCCTACTACCCCTGCAGGGGTGCAGGGAGCTGGTGAGTGGGGATCTTTGAGGGGGAGCACCGCAAGTCACCGGATTTGATCAGCTGGTTATCACGAAAGTCACTTACCACAGACGTCTTTACTTTTTGATACTGGACTTTGATACATTAATTTAAAATTTATTTAATATACTTTTCACTTATTTTATTTCACACCTGGTTATTTAATCTAATGTGCAGCCCTGCACTATATGCCTAATGGTGGGATCATCTAACTCACCTCTTATAAAAGCACATTTGGACATTATTGGAGATTAATATAGGTTTCAATCCGTGGTGTTTTATAATTATTTTTATTTTATTTTTTTGGAATGTCATAATTCTTACAAAATGTCACTTTATTAATCTATGTTGATTAGCCACACGGTGTATACCTGCATATTAGGTATAAAACTCACCTGGTAGCACAGTCCATTTAGGTAACACTTGACAATTAGATTCACTACCTAAATTAGTGAATAAGGGGTTGGTTTTCATTTTATTTTCACTTTCATCTTTTCTTGTCCTCTTTTCCTTTGAGGTTTATTATATCACAAAATCAAGGTACCCTGGTAAGGTAGCGCCCTCTACCCCTAATTAATATTCCTTATATCATTTAACTCACTCCTTCGGGGGTAAGTGTAAGGGGAGGCTGCAAGCCTTCAGGTCCGTGAGCACGGAAACCCGTTCCCCATCTTATGAATAACTGTAAGCAGCTTACCCAATTGGCTCCTAGTGCTGCTGCTCCCTTCCCCTGCTTCATTTGGAATTGCAAGCAGCAGACACCAAGTCAAATTCAGATACTTGCATTAGTTGCTTTTTAAAATGATACATTATGCATTTGAGGGCTTTATATCGATCCAGCGCTGTGCTCATCTGCAGGACTTTTCTCCTCTCTTACACAAGTTTGGCTGAGAATAGTAGGGGCCATTGGTTCCCGCTTTGGCCAGTCAAATCATGAGAGGACAGAGCAGAGGGGAAGGGTTAAACCACGCTCTGTGTGTGTAAATGGACAAACACAGCCTGGCTCATGAGCAAGCCTGCACATGTGCCACCATAAGAAACTGCTTCCTATGATCGCACACGCAGAAGAGGAGGAGCCTAAAACAATGGCGGCGGAACCATGGAGGAGGTTCAGGACTGCTCGGTGCTATACCATTGCACAGAGCAGGTAAGTATAACATGTTTTTTATTTTCGGACAAAAAACCCAAAACATTACAATATCTGCTTGGAGTTCAGCTGTAGCAGTTTTTAAAATCGATGTAAAAGTAATGAAAAAAAAAAAAAAAAAAAGCACTTACTTCTCCATTTTCAAATGTTATTTCTCGCACAAGAGGTACACATTTATCTTGAGTCCAAGCAAAGGCAAGGTCAAAGTTGGTAAGTGAACCCAAATAAACCATATCAGGAGCATTCTCCTGCAACAAGAAATTAATTATTTCCATAGATTAAGTTGTTCTATTAGAAAATTTTAAAATTTCCAGAAGAATTATAAAAAAAATGTCCTATTTGTAGGTTTGAGATGGAAACAATGTTGCTCAAACTCTTCTTCAGGATGAAATGTATTCTTGTCTCTGAAGTACAGCGTATTGTAATAAACAGTATATAAATTTGCAGCATTTGAAAGAGCAGCTTGGAATAAGGCCCCTTTCACATGATCGGACCGTTCAGGTCCGCCTGTCAGTTTTGACGGCGGACCTGAACGGGCGCTCCATGTTAGCCTATGGAGCGACGGATGTCAGCGGAGACATGTCCGCTGACATCCGACCCCGTCTGATCCGCTAAAAGCAGACGGATGGCCCTACGTCCAGATCAGTCGCTGGCGGATCGGGTGAGATCTGACGAAAAACGGACATGCTGTCCGTTTTCATCCGATCCCTCCATAGGCAGCAGCGGCGCCTGACAAGCCCCTCCCCGCTCAGTAAGAAGAGAGGGACCTGTCATCCGCCGGCTAAGCGGAGATCAACGGACTGATCTCCCGCTGAGCCGGCGGACCGAGGCGGGCTCCGTGGAAACGGAGTCCGCCTCGTGTGAATGAGGGCTAAGGAGTTCAAAGTATTTAGGAACATGCATTAAACAAGTATGTATCTTGCTATGTTTGTTTGGGAAAGTGCATTTTTCTTAAATCTTTGTTTAAACAAAGATTACCTTTCAATAAAATATAAAAACACTGCATTTAGCATGATTTCAATAATCAGCGAAAGGGAAACTATGCTTTTGGTGCACAGCCTTTAAACCTGAAAATTATAAATAGAATGGCTGCCATTGCAGATCTTCTGAACATGTAGGTTCCCCAGATGTTATGCCGACCCTCTGGTTTTAACCCTTTCATGATCAAAAGTCACTGATGCATGCACGCCAAAGTCAAATTTAGCAGCATCAGTGTGCATTGTAACTTGACAATAATGGACTAATCTGTCTAAACTAAATACCATTTATATTGCCTAAAGACATTAAGGACATATAAGGCTATATTTGCCATAATGTTGTAATAATATCTCTGCTCATATTGATTATTGAAGGTTTGAAAAAAAAAAACCTCCCAAATTCACACCTGCAAATGCACCCCGCCTCAAATTGGATGCGAGAAGCTCAGCAGGGTTTTTTGCTACTATGAGAGGCAGCCTCATTGAAAGAAAATGGGAGGCTGCCAGCTCTCACAACTAAATCACAGCCACTTGCATGTAAGCGCTCATGCAGCAATCACATTTTTGTTGATCATGTGTGAGTGGCTGCCTCCCTTTGCTTTCAGTGGTGCTGCTCTCATAGCCAATTGCAGGAAAACCCACTGGGGTTCTGGCATCTAGTTGAAGCCAAGGTTCATTGACAGGTGTAAATGCACCACAACTGTATAACGAAAAGGCAAACTTTTTTTTTTTTTTAGTTTTAGAGTGGAGAGGGATTAGAACACCTGTTGGGTTTTCATTGCTGTCTGTGTCCCTATTAGGGAGAATCACCATCTCTAGTTGTCCTGTTTACCATTATCAGCAAAAGAGAAAGTAAAAGAAATTCCAAAATTTTGGGTTTTTTCCAGAACAGGAAAAGTGGGGATATTTTCCAATGGGGACACTAGTTCTGGTGACAACCAGGGATTCCCTCACTTTAGAGGGGTTTTCTCTCACCTGTTTTGGCTGTGGAACAGAAAGGGAAACCTCCTAAATGGGACGCAGATTACAAAAAAAAAAACCCAAACAACAAACACACAAGGGTTATACAACTCTCCCTTATGCTATCCAAAATGAAAAAAAGGAAAGTTTTGCCTTTAGTTCTACTTTAATTCTTACCCTCCTTATCCGCTTTGCTGGGGGGAGAAAATCTGTTTACTGAATGCAGTAGCTCAAGATGAAATTTACACTCTCATAAGTAAACGAATCAGAACATCGACTCATCTCTCTCATTCATTCTTTCCTTGCCCCAACCAAATTTCCCGAGATAGAGGGTCTCTTATGGCCAAAGAACACAACTTAAGCTATAATTTCTTTATAGAAAGCCCATAGTGCTTCAAGAATATCAGGTAAAGACATATCAAAAACATTGGTTTGAAAAAAAACTTTGAGGAAAAAATATATATGTTTGATTGCCAAGTAAGGTTACGGAAGACAACAGCTTTCACATCTTCTGTTTGATGAATGATTCTGCCTGTCTATGGCCAACTTCAATAATGGCTTAATGTATAATCAAGTCACCTTTTAACATCTAAAGCTACATGATTTACATACATCTTAGAAAATATAAAATGTAATCAAGAAAAAGGTTCTGGATAAAATTCTTGAGACCTGTGAAGATTTTTTTTTTTTTTTTTCCAGAAAAAAAAAAAAAAACTTACCCCATTTGGCCTGTAAATTACATTATCTCCACTAAATCGCTCAGGTTTGGAAATTTCCCTAAAAAAAAAAAAGTGACATTACGAACAGGTTAGAAATAGATTACTCATTCTATGCAGTCAGCTAACCAAACAATGCTTACCCAAATGCAGAAAGGAAGACACAGTCATCATGTAAAATGTTTGCAACTTTTGCAAATGTTCGGTAGTTGTCAGACTCTCTTGATTCAAAAAATCCAATGATTGTTCTTTTACTGCGCTACAAAGGGAAAATAAGAAAAAAATGTGTTAATGAACAGCCATTTCTTAAACAAAAACTAGGAGGATCAGCCTAACCCAATCGGAACATAACCCATCAACACAGAAAGTGCTGACAGGGAAATCCCTCCTGCTGAGCCATTGTCTGCCGTGATGATCGCTAGCGGCTATAGCAGCCGCTAGCAATAATCGTAAGAGAATCCGGCAGGCTAATTGTACCAAGTTGATTGATCAACTTGGGTACATTCAGTCTGCACAATAACGGTTTGAATCTCAGCCGGTCCCTGCTGAACCAGCCGAGATTCAAACCATGTATGGCCGGCCTTTGTGTACAATAATGAAGCATCATGTGTTTTAATGGCATGAAAAAGTAACTAGTAATGTTTTTTTTAATTTTTACATGCTTGATCACAGCGTGGAAATTGTAAAATAAAATAAAAGCAGTGACTGGGAGAGCGCTGCCCTTCCCAACAGCAAAACCTACATAACCACAAGCTATAAGGAAACTGGGCGGCACTTCTTTGGAATATGTCACTGTAAGCCACACAATGACTGCTTGAGCCAATGGTCATAACAGAATGGCCATTATAAACAAAAGTGAAACATTCAATCTTGCCAAAAAAAAAGTCTTCTGTTATTATTCAAATGTTTACGAAAACTATGACGGACATCATATTATAATCTCTAGCTTACCTCGATTTTATTAAGTACACTAGGTACTCTTGATCTAGTGCACCACTTGGGTTTATAGTACCAAAGTAATACCATTATTGAAGGTCTTCCCATGATCTGTATGCCTTACTTGTTTTTGTTTTTTTGTTTTTCCTTTTTTCTCCTCTAATGGAGTGTGTAGTGTATGTTTGGGTTTGTGAAAAATAATTTTTATTCTATTTGGGAAAACAAAAACACATACATAGAGGTGATGCTTTTCATTGAACTGTGATTAAAAAACTGCCATGCAGCTTTTTTGAGCTTCTTGTGTACATAAAAACTATCAAATGATGTGCCCTACTTGAGGAAGCTATATACAGTTGTGCTCATAAGTTTACATACCTTGGCAGAATTTATGATTTCCTGGCCATTTTTCAGAGAATATGAATGATAACAAACTTTTCACACATGGTTAGTGTTTGGCTGAAGCCATCAATCAACTGTGTTTACTCTTTTTAAATCATAATGGCAACAGAAACTACCCAAATGACCCTGATCAAAAAAGTTTACATACCCCAGTTCTTAATACTGTGTATTGTCCCCTTTAACATCAATGACAGCTTGAAGTCTTTTGTGGTATTTGTGGATGAGGCTCTATCTTCTCAGATGGTAAAGCTGCCCATTCCTCTTGGCAAAAAGTCTCCAGTTCCTGTAAATTCTTCGGCTGTCTTTCATGAACTGCACGTTTGAAATCTCCGTCGCTCAATGATATTGAGGTCAGGAGACTGAGATGGCCACTCCAGAACCTTCACTTTATTCTGCTGTAGCCAATGACATTGTCATGTTAGAATGTCCAAGTACGTCCCATGCGCAGCTTCCTGGCTGATGAATGCAAATGTTCCTCCAGTATTTTTTGATAACATACTGCATTCGTCTTGCCATCAATTTTGACATTTCCTGTGCCTTTGTAGCTCACACATCCCCAAAACATCAGCGATCCACCTCTGGACCTTTCATCATAAGCCTTGTTGACTTCTCTCCAAATGTAGCGTTTATGGTTGTGGCAAAAAAGCTTAAAGTGGATGTAAACCACTTTTTAATGTCATAATGTAGAGTATAAGATTTCCTATCATTTGAGCCCAGTCTTGCCACACAGAGTTAATCCATCTCTGAGCAATCCTCTTATTGTTCAGGGAGATACATTTTGACAAACAGAGAAAAACTTTGTGAAATCCTCCCCCTTGCTGTGAGTGACAGGTGATTTACATATCTCGTGCAATAGCCTAAGACATGCATTATTTTTTAATCCCCCACTCCTTTCTTCAGCAGCTCTGCAAGGATTGGCTGTTCCACACCTCAGCATGATTTGGCATGCTGAAGTCATGTGGTGACTTTCCTGTCTTAACTGGATGTTAGAGATCATAGCAGAAGTTCAGTGTAAGAAATATACACAGGAGAAAATGCATATTGACAAGGGGAGTGTAGAGGTGGGCGGGGAGTCTACCGACATCACGACTCCACCCACCGAGCTCCAGACAACAGACCCACCCACAGAATATGCAGTTTTTCATGTCTAATAACAGACAGAGGGGAGACATTTGACAGGTAAAGATACATGCAGGAGGCATGTATATCCTTATAGATAACCCCTTTGGCAGTAGTTTAGAAAGGATGACATTGGGTTTACATCCACTTTAAATTTTGGTCTCATCACTTCAAATTACTTTGTGGCAGAAGGTTTGAGGCTGGTCTCTGTGCTGTTTGGCGTATTCTAAGCTGGATACTTTGTAGCATTTATTATTATTTGAGGTACTTATATAGCGCCATCAGTTTACGCAGCGCTTTACATATACACTGTACATTCACATAAGTCCCTACCCTCAAGGAGCTTACAATCTAAGTTCCCTAACTCACATTCATATACTAGGGCCAATTTAGACAGAAGCCAATTAACCTACCAGCATGTCTTTGGAGTGTGGGAGGAAAACGGAGTACCCGGGAGGAAACCCACGCAGGCACATGGAGAACTTGCAAACTCCAGGCAGGTGGTGTCGTGGTTGGGATTCGAACCAGCACCCCTTTTTACTGCTAGGCTAGAGTGCTACCCACTACACCACTGCCATCCTTTTGCATAGTAATGGCTTTCTTCTGGCGACTCGATCATGCAGCCCATCTTTCTTCAAGTGCCTCCTTTATGTGCATCTTGAAACAGCCACACCACATGTTTTCAGAGAGTCCTGTATTTCACCTGAAGTTATTTGTGGGTTTTTCTTTGCAACCCAAACAATTTTCCTGGCAGTTGTGGCTGAAATCTTAGTTGGTCTACCTGACTGTGGTTTGGTTTCAACAGAACCCCTCATTTTACACCTCTTGATTAGAGTTTGAACACTGCTGATTGGCATTCTCAATTCCTTGGATATCTTTTTATATCCCTTTCCTGTTTTATACAGTTCAACTACCTTTCCCGCAAATCCTTTGACAATTCTTTTCCTTTGCCCATGACTCAGAATCCAGAAACGCCAGTGCAGCACTGGATGAAAGATGCAATGGTCTGTCAGGAGTCCAGAAACTCATTGACACATTATATATATATATATATATATATATATATATATATATATATATATATATATATATATATATATATATATATATATATAAACAAACTTCTGATCAGGGTCATTTGGGTAGTTTCTGTTGCCATTACGATTTAAAAAGAGTAAACGATTGGTAATAAATGGCTTCAGCCAAACATTAATCATGAGGGAAAGAAATGTTTTTGTTTTATCATTCATATTCTCTGAAAAATGGCCAAGAAATCATAAATTCTGCAAGGGTATGTAAATTTACAAGCACAACTGTATCTGTATTTCTGCATCAGAAACTGCAGAATGGTTAAAGTGTAAAATGAACAATATTTAATAAATTAAGTGAATGGCGAAAAAAAAAACCAAAAAAAACAAAAACACATTTTTTGTAATTTGAGGTGCAGATAAAAATCAGCAAATTGCTACAACTCTCCTCTCATAGTAGATGAGGGAAAGTTACTCTATATCCAGTGCAAAAGAAAGGGAGAAGGTTTTTTTGCTGAATCAAACTAGACGACACATATGTACAGTGATATCTCGGTTCACAAACCTAATTTATGAAACGACTCTGGACGCAAACCGAAACCCAAATTTTCCCATAGGGTTTAATGTAAATCTGGTTAATCCATTCTGAACTTTGTTTTTGAACCACAAAAATATGAAAGTACAGTACGAAGAGAGAAAACACTAACCTTGCTTGAGATGACTTCTGGTGTGGAGGAAGGCGGTTATTGTTTGGAGGGAGAGTCCCCCTCCATAAGGACATTGAAGAGATCTCCTTCAGGGGTTTCCTCGCTTCTTAGTCTCTTAGCCGCAGGCTCAGTTCTGCTGAAAAATCTGTCCAAATGTCACTTGTCTTTTCCTGCGCTGCATAAACCTCTGGAAATTAGAGACCATGTTATCCATTAGTTTTAACACTCGTTCATTACAGTTATGTTGGGGTGGTGCTTCTCAAAAGAAATCATGGCACTCATTCCATTTTCCCAGAATGGATTTTATGGCATCACTGCTAACCTCCTTGTCTTCCTCAGTGGAGTGCTCCTCAAAAAGCGCCTGCTGCTGCTCACTATGGAGTTCATAAAGTTCTTCTGTGGTGAGCTCCTCATGTTCCTCAACAAGCTTCTCTACGTCTGCACCATCAAGGTCCAGACCCATACTCTTGCCCATGGACAATCTCCTCCACTACCTCTGCATCAGACCCTTCAAAGTCATGTTCAGTGACACATTCTGGCCACAGTTTCCTCCAGGCTGAGTTTAAGGTTCGGTGAGCAACCTCTTCCCAGGCTGTCAATGAGGTTAATGCAATGGAGAACATTGAAATGTTTCTTCCAGAATTCCTTTAGAGACAAGGATGTCTCTTCAGTGACATTAAAACACCTAGTGAAGTGCGTCTGTGTGCAGCTTCTTGAAGTTGCAGATCACTTGCTGGTCCATGGGCTGCAGAAGACGTGTTGGGGGCGGCGGGGGGGGTGTGGAGGGACTTGACCTTTATGAAGTTGTACTCAGCGTCCATATCATCCACCAAGGCTGGAGGGTGTGTCGGGGCAGTGTCCATCAGAAGAAGGTACCTTTCAGGCAGTTGGTTGTCTGAAAGATATTTTTTTTACAGTGGGTGCAAACACCAATGAACAATTACCTTGTGACCCAAGCTTTCGTATTGGCCCTCCATGTAACAGGCAGTCTGGCCTTGTTCACATTCTGTTCCCTGTACGAGGGGGTCTAGGAATGGTATACCAGTAGTGGCTTAATCCTCAGATCTGTGCTTGTGTTTGCACACAGCAAAAGGGTCAATCTGTCCTTCATGGGCTTGTGCCCCAGCAGTGCCTTTTCCTCCTGCGTGATATAGGCTCTGTTGAGCATCTTTTCCATAAAAGCCCTGTTTTATCACAGTTGAACACTTGTTGAGCGATGTATCCTCCTGTGTTCATGAATTCTGCAAATTCTTTATTGTAGGCTTTTGCACCGGCCTTGTTAGAACTGGAAGTCTCACCATGTCTTATCACACTGTGGATGCCACTTCTCGTGCAGAATTTTTCAAACCACCCTCTACTGCCTTTAAATTCTTCACTTGCACTTGTAGAGGGGTTGCATTTTACCACCATGCTTGCTCTGCACATTCTTGTCACCTGCATTTCCGCTCTGCACATTCTTGTCACCTTCATTACTGCTCCGCACTTTCTTACCATGTTTGCGCTTAAATTTTCTTTGGAGCCATACTGGATGTCCGGTACAGTACGTGCTAAAAAGCACACAAAAAACTGTAAAAGCAAGTCTGCACAAGGATGCTAAAAAGTAGGGATCGACGAATATTTTTTCGGTGCCGATACGATGGCAATATTTCAGCCACCTTTCAGGCCGATAGCTGCTATTCTGTACATTTAAAATTTTTACACTTTTTTTTTTTAATCACTGTTATTGTAAACATCCCTTGTGACATTAATAGGCAGTAACAGGTACTCTTTATGGAGGGATCGGGGGTCTATAAGACCCCAAACCCCTCCTCTGTAATTGAAAGTGTTCAAAACGTCAAGATTGGTGCTTTTGAATACTTTTTTTTTTTTTTTTTTTTTTTTTAACTGGGGCCTTTAAGATGCCAGTAATCCAGGAAGTGATTGTCATTACAATGAAGCCGACTGTCCGCTCTAAAGAACGGTACCGGGGTGATGACTGCACCTGCAGTCATCACCCCGGTAAAACCCCTTGAAGCAATAAAATTGGTAATATCGGTCTAGTTTGCGACCAATACCGATTTTTTTTGTAAATGCCAATATCGGCCTGCAATATGTCGGCCTTACTGATAAATTGGTTGATCCCTACTAAAAAGCACACCAAAAAGCTTAAAAATACTGCAAGTGTCTTATAGTACACTCACAATATTCTTCTCTGTGACCGCGATCCACCTACAAGTCGCAACCACATGCTAGAGCAGGGAAAATGGCCACAGCTTGTGTTCGTGAACCGAAGCGGAGTTTGTGCACCCAAGCAAATTTTTATGAACTTTTCTGTTCGCGAACCGAGTTGTTTGTGAACATAAGCATTTGTGAACCAAGGTATCACTCTTCATCTAGTGCACCACTTGGGTTTATAGTACCAATGTAATACCATTAAGGGAGGTCTTCCCATGATCTGTATGCCTTACTTGTATTTTTTTTTCTTTTTTCTCCTCTAATGGAGCGTGTCTTGTATGTTTGGGTTTGTGAAAAATAGAATAAAATTTATTTTTTTTTTTTTTCCCAAAATAATAAACACAAAAACACAAAGCTTTTCATTGAACTGCGATTAAAAACCTGCCATGTAGCTTTTTTGGGTTTCTTGTAAGACTATCAAATGATATGCACTACTTGAGGAATCTACATATCTGTATTTCTGCATCAGAAACTGCAGAATGGTTAAAGCGTAAAATGAACAATACTTAATAAATTAAGTGAATGCCAAAAAAAATTAAAGTTTAAAAAAATGTACACATTTTTGCAATTTGAGTGGCAGAAAAAAAAATTAGCAAATTGCTACAACTCTCCTCTCATAGCAGATGAGGGAAAGTTACTCTATCTAACCAGTGCAAAAGGGAGAAGATTTTTTGCTGAATCAAACTAGGCGACACATACAGTATCTCACAAAAGTGAGTACACCCCTCATATTTTTGTAAATATTGTATTCTATCTTTTCATGTAACAACACTGAAGAAATTACACTTTGCTACAATGTAAAGTAGTTAGTGTACAGCTTGTATAACAGGGTAAATTTATTTGCTGTCCCTTCAAAATAACAACACACAGCCAGTGGGACCTGTCCTGTTAAATATGCTGCAGCTCAGTTTCAGGGTCTGGGCAATCTTCTTATAGCCTAGGCCATCTTTATGTAGAGCAACAATTCTTTTTTACAGATCCTCAGAGAGTTCTTTGCCCCTGGGGTGCCATGCTGAACTTCCATGGACCAGTATGAGAGAGAGAGCGATAACACCAAAATTAACACACCTGCACCCCATTCATTCACACCTGAGACTTTGTAACACTGAGCCACATGACATCGGGGAGGGAAAATGGCTAATTGGGCCAGATTTGGACATTTTCACTTAGGGTTGTACTTTTGTTGCCAGCCTTTTAGACAAGAATAGCTGTATGTTGAGTTATTTTGAGGGGACAGCACATTTACACTGTTATACAAGCTGTACACTCACTACTTTACATTGTAGCAAAGTGTAATTTCTTCAGTGTTGTCACATGAAAAGATATAAAATATTTACAAAAATGTGAGGGGTGTACTCACTTTTTTGAGATACTGTAGGTATCCATACATTGAGGCTTTGTTCACACTTCAGTTATTTACCTTATTGCAATATGAATTGGTGCGATTCAGAATGAATGGCACCCAGCGAACCTTGTCAATGCACTGGCAGCGAGCCACAAGGCATGACAACTCACAGTACGTTACCACAGACTGCAATGCCGAAAATTCTGCATGCTTCTTTTTGGTGCATTAGTCAGCTAAGGCAGGACAGTTTGAACCCAGCCTTGATCTTTTCACAAATGTGGTGTAAACTGGAGATTGAGTGTGAAAATGGCCAAAACTTTATTCCATAAGTTGTGATCTTAGACTTGAATTACAGTACGTGGTGATTTATCTGTAGCTGATTTATTCACTCAACAGTGGGAACAAATGGCTATCTTTTTTGTAAACTACAAAAGGAGCATGTAGTATTGACTACAGTACTTGCGGCACTGGGAGTCATTTGTTAAAGGATAAATCACAACTCTTAGTGACTGATCAGTTGTGATTTTAGTAGGCGAATTGAGCTACTTAAAAATTACAGGTTGTCAACACTTTTAAGAGGAAGTCATTATGGACCATTACCGATTAAGCTATACAAGAATACTCAGTAAAAAGGGAGATGGCTTATTTTTTTGATAGTTAATTAATGCAGTCTTTATTGGCCATGAAAGCTTTCCCAATAAGTATGACGTGAAAAATCTATCAGAATTAGCCATGTCTAAGGTTTTGTACATAATAGCCATCTGTTTTTGTCAAGCAAATGAAACCTGAGTTACCAGCCGATAATGGCCATATTTGCCACTTCTGTAATAAAAAATTTTCTGCAGTTGACAAAATATTGTAAATTAGGTTTCCTCTCAAAATTCCATGACAGCATACTCACATCAATTGTTTTTAACTCCTCTAAACTTTCAATTGTTCGGATTGGATCACTGTTTTGTTGCCGGATATAGTCTGCAATTGCTGTCACAGAACGCTGACCTCTATACTCTCTCTTCATCATCATTCCATTTCTGAATAGCTTTAATGTGGGGTACTTGCTTATTCTATATCTTTGTGCAATATCCGCTAAAAAAGGAGGAAAATTCAATTAGGAAAAACAGGAGACATTTTGTAATAAAAAGGCATATATACCTAGACACATGGATTTTGCATTAGAAATGTACACAAACATTTAGCTTGAGTAACGATGAGCATCAAGAGCACTAAGAAGATCAGCGAGTGTGATCCACTATTACTGTGCCCGTAGAAGGGGATAGCCATGAGATATTTCTTGGTCACTGTCTGGGGTCCAAAGGAGAGGAGGCATGGGGTGCAAGTCTAAAAGCCTCCCTCAGAAAAAGAGTTGGCACATGCACAGCAGCGCCCAACCCAAAAACACCACCACCAACAAGCAACCCCTGGAAGGACACCCAAATGGTATCAAATCGCTATTAACTAGAGGTCGACCGATATGGGTTTTTCTCTGGCCGATATTCAGAAATCGCGGTGGCCGATGGCCGATATGATGCCGATTTTTTGGGCTGATATATTAGACCGATTTTTTTTTTTTCTTTTTTCCCCTTCATCTCATAAAATCTAACAGTTAGACCCCTTTCACACTGGGGCGTTTTTTAGGCGCTTTTGGGCTAAAAATAGCGCCTGTAAAGTGCCTGCAAAACGGCTCCCCTGCAGTCTCAGTGTGCTTTCACACTGAGGCGATGCGCTGGCAGGATGTTTAAAAAAAGTCCTGCAAGCAGCATCTTTGGAGCGGTGTATACCGCTGCTCCACCACTCCTGCCCATTGAAATGAATGTGCACCGCTGCCGAAGCGCCTGCAAAGCGTTTTAGCAGCAGCGCTTCATGGGCACATTTAACCCCTTCCTCGGCCGCTAGCTGGGTTATAAGCACCCCGCTAGCAGCCGAATAGCACCGCTAAAACGACGGTAAAGCGCAGCTAAAACTAGCAGCGTTTTACCGTCAACGCCTGCCCGCTCCAGTGTGAGAGCAACCTTAAGTAATAAGTGATACAGAAAATTTTTTACATTTAAACATTTATTAAACAAAACAAACCTCCAATCAGTTCACTTGTATATATAATTTAGATTAAAAAAAAAAAAAAAAACTATATCTTAAATACACAAAAACAGGTAATCAAAACTTTTGCACGAAAAAAAAATGGGCTAACTTTACTGCTTAGTTTGTTTTTTGTTTTTTTTAATTCATTAGTGTATTTAAAAAAAAAAAAAAAATTGCGTTTGAAAGACCGCTGCGCAAATTCCATGTGACATAAAATATTGCAACAACTGCTATTTTATTCCCTAGGGTCTCTGCCAAAAAAAAAATTATATAATGTTTGGGGGTTCTAAGTGAATTTCTAGCAGAAAATACAGGATTTTTACTTGTAAGCAACAAGTGTCACAAAAGATTTAGTCTTTAAATGGTTAAACTGAGAACTCCTACACAGGGGAGTTTAGTTCATTGATAAGTGTAAACATTGTATCTCTTCAGGTTCTTTTTATCAGATTTGGCCCAGGGAGGAGAGAAGTCGCTTCTCCACAGAAAACTTCAGACAACTTGCATCGACTTCTATTACAGAAGTCATTTGCAAGTCCTGCTGAAGTTATAATCGGCCTTTTTTTATCAGCACAATCAGCTGATGCCAATTAAGTAAAAAACACCAAATATCGGCCAATATATAGGCCGGCCAATATATTGGTCAACCTCTACTATTAACCCCAGCTCATCTTGGACTGCAAAAAAAAAAATGCACCACTGAAGGGGTGGAAGACAGTACTATCTTCTCCCCAAAGAGAAAAAAGTAGCAGGCACTCTGGGATTAAATGTTTCAAGGGCTTCCACCCTATACTCACCATCAGTAGAAGGAATATAAGGGGGATTTAACCAATCATCTTCCACAGTGGGCATACTCAGACTGGGCTCTGCACCAGGTAGACCATTACTCTGCACCTATAAAGCTCCCTAGGGCTAACTCCACACATTGCACTACATGTCAAAGGGAGCACACACAGCAGGATCCAGTGCAAAGCAACGTTACAAACCAGCCCTGCATCTTACGCATTATAAATGGCCAGTTTTATTCTCCTTACAGCAATTTATGGCTATTCCGAGCCTTAAAAATTGTGACTGGCGATCTAGATGCGAATAATTGGTAGAAATATGGAGTGAATGGTCTGGAAAGCAGATGGTGATTTTGTTAACATTGTCATTTTTAATTTGGTGGAAGATTGTAGAATTTTTATTTTATTAATCTAATGTGCCTTTTTTTTGCATTATTTGATACTATTAGAATAAGAATTAGCTATACCGCAGATGTTCTATAACCTTTGTATGTGTGACCATTCTATGGCCTGTGAGCTCTGACTCTGGTGTAGTACTCCCAAAACTCAAATTGTTTTTTTTTTTTTTTTTTTTTTTGTAGATCAAGGAAAGCAATCCCACAGTCAGAGGATCTACTGAGATGGCTAGTGGATCCTTTGACCTGAAGCAACACTGCTTAGTTTGTTGGAGAACCTGGAATCCAGGAGGTCTATGCCCTGATTCCGCCACCTAAAACAGAGGTCTTGAAACACCTCAGGGTGAAGAGACCATTCTGGATTCCAGTCAATGATGACTGAGGAAGTCTGCCTGACAATTTTCCATGCCTTGGATGTGTATATTGGAATATGGCCAATATCTGCCCAATATTTGGAATATCTGCCCAAACCAGGATCTGATTCTTTTTGAGCTGCAAGACTTGGTTCCTTCCTGGTAAGCCACTGCAGTGCCATGGTCTGATTGGATCGTGGTCAGATGACCTTGCAATCGAGGGGTCCAAGGTTGATGGGGTAACCAAGTTGCTTTGAGCTGAAGGATACTGATAAGGTAAAGAGCTTTCTTTGGAGACCAAGGTCCTTGCATGGAGAGAGTATCCAGAAATCCTCCACATCCCAACAGGCTGGTGACTCCTTTTAGATCCTTCCAAACCAAATAGGAACAATTTTCCATTATTCCACTGCTGGATTTGTGATCTACTAGGCCAGAGTAAGCCAAGGTGTATGCAATAGTCAAGAGACTAAAGCTGCCTGTTCCAGACTACCAGAATGTTAAATTGCAATGAATGGTCAATAGTGAAGATGAAGCTTCTTTGAAAGAAAAGCGAGTACACCCCTCACATTGCTGTAAAGATAATATATCTTTTCATGTGACAACACTGAAGAAATTACACTTTGCCACAATGTAAAGTAGTAAATGTACAGTTTGTATAACAGTGTACAGTGTATTTGCTGTCCCCCCAAAATAACTCAACACACAGCCATTATTGTCTAAACCGCTGGCAACAAATGTGAGTACACACCCCTAAGTGAAAATGCCCAAATTGGGCCCAAAGTGTCAATAATTTGTGTGGCCACCAATATTTTCCGCACTGCCTTAACCCTCTTGGGCATGGAGTTCACCAGAGCTTCACAGGTTGCCAATGGAGTCCTCTTCCACTCCTTCATGAGGACATCATGGAGCTGGTGGATGTTAGAGACTTTGCGATCCTTCACCTTCCGTTTGAGGATGGCCCACAGATGCTCAATCGGGTTTAGGTCTGGAGACATGCTTGGCCAGTACATGTTGGCATTCATGGTTCCCTCAATGAACTGTAGCTCCCCAGTGCCGGCAGCACTCATGCAGCCCCAGACCCTGACACTCCAACCACCATGCTTGACTGTAGGTAAGACACACTTGTCTTTGTACTCCTTACCTGGTTGCCATGACACACGCTTGACACCATCTGAACCAAATAAGTTTATCTTGGTCTCATCAGACCACAGGACATGGTTCCAGTAATCCATGTCCTTAGTCTGTTGGTCTTCAGCACTCAGTTTGCAGGCTTTATTGTGCATCATCTTTAGAAGGGGACGACAGCCGTGCAGACCAATTTGATGCCATGTGCGGCGTATGGTCTGAGCACTGACAGGCTAACCCCACCACCCCTTCAACCTCTGCAGCAATGCTGACAGCACTCATACGTCTATTTCACCAAAGACAACCTCTGGATATGATACGGAGCACATGCACTCAACTTCTTCGGTCAACCATGGCGTGGCCTGTTCTGAGTGGAACCTCTGTAAACCATTGTATGGTCTTGGACACCGTTCTGCAGCTCAGTTTCAGGGTCTTAGCAATCTTCTTATAGCCTAGGCCAGGGATATGCAATT
Organism: Aquarana catesbeiana; assembly: GCF_042186555.1. Taxonomy (NCBI): domain Eukaryota; kingdom Metazoa; phylum Chordata; class Amphibia; order Anura; family Ranidae; genus Aquarana; species Aquarana catesbeiana. The sequence goes on along the minus strand of NC_133328.1, from coordinate 241,917,907 downwards.
AGCGGACCTCCAGCTGTTGCAAAAATACAAATCCCATCATGCCTCTGGGTGTCATGCTTGTGGCTGTCAGTCTTGCTATGCTTCATGGGACTTGTAGTTCTGCAACCGCTGGAGGTCTGCTAATTGCATATCCCTGGCTTAGGCCATCTTTATGTAGAGCAACAATTCTTTTTTTTCAGGGCCTCAGAGTTCTTAGCCATGAGGTGCCATGTTGAAATTCCAATGACCAGTCTGAGCGAGTGAGAGTGATAACACCAAATTTAACACATCTTCTCCCCATTCACACCTAGACCTTGTAACACTAACAAGTCACATGACACCGGGGAAGGAAAATGGCTAATTGGGCCCAATTTGAACAGCAAATTTACACGGTTATACAAGCTGTACACTCACAAAGTGTCATTTCTTCAGTGTTGTCACATAAAAAGATATAATAAAACATTGACAAATGTGAGGGGCGTACCAGAGACCCTAGAGAATAACATGGTGGTTGTTACAATATTTTATGTCACACTGTATTTACGCAGCGGTCTTTCAAAACGCATTTCTTTAAATTTTTGATTGCAGGCTCAATTGCATAGCAAAAAAAAAAAAACGAACAGAAACAAAAGCACAATAAAATCAACCTAGCTAATATCATGCACTCTAAAGTATCAAAAAGTTGGTATGCTCCAACTATTAACTAGTCGTCCGAAGAATCAGCATTAGTAAACAGATTCCACCCAAACGTTCCATACTTCATGAAATTTCTTGACACAATCTCTAGACAGATAGGTTGTTTTGTATAATGGCAGGGTTGAATTGAGCAGACATTTCCATAAGTTAATTGATGGTGCGGAAGAGGATTTCCATCGCAAGATGATGGCCATGCGTTCATAATAAAGTAGTATCCCCAAAAGAGTTCTAACTGCTCGGCTAGGGGGGCCAGTGGATCTACAAGCCCCAGCAAACACATTTCCACCCTCAATGGAATATGAACCATAGTGACTGTCTGAATGAATGTGGTAACCTCATTCCAAAAAGGTCTCGACCAGGAAACAGCTCCAAAAAATATGTATAAAGTCTGCCACAGGCGTGGCACACCTTCAACAGGAATCTGAAATAGGTGGATATATTCTGCGTAGTCACATGGTTGTAAAACACACTATGCGTAATTTTGAACTGGACCAGTCTGTCCCTGGCGAGACCAATTGCAAGAAGGAGCACCCCCATAGGTCTTCCCACTCTTCTGTGTCCATTTCAGGGAAGTCCCTCACCCATTTAGCTTTTAGAGCTTCTAGTCCCGTAGGTACGTTGGGCAGTAACGTTTTATAAATGCTGGACAAGGGCTTGGACATAAATTCATCCCTTAGCAAATCTTCTAGAGTTAGGGAGATTTCTGTTTTAGTTCAAATGTTTGTGATTGACCCCTAGAACATATTTGGTCCACATATTTAATTCCTTTGAGGGCCCACAGACTGGGATCAGGTATTAAATTCTGACAGCTTTGGAATAAACCAAAGAGGATTATGTGGGGAAATATGTCCAGGGGGTACAGGGCGCACAGAATTAGCTACTAGCCATGCTTTCACAGCAGCTTTCATAGCCATCGCCAGGGAAAAAGGTGCACAGGGCCCACAACGCCTCATAAGAACCTAGGCAGGCTGCCCCCAGCACCCCAGCCGAATTGGACTCATCAGAAAATAACCAATTATGTGCGTTCGACAACATAGCAGCCAGGAAATATTTATGGAGATCAGGACAAGCCAGACCTCCTTTCCCCCCAGGGTCTTTGCAATACCATCAACCTAAATCTAAGCTGACCCTGGCCTCACAGAAAGGAGGTCAAAGTGGTATTGAGGAGAAACACTCTTTTGGGTATCCATATCGGGGAATGTCTGAGAACATACAGAAATGCAGGCAAAAGTTTCATCTTAAAGGGGTTGTAAAGGTAAAAATTTTTTCACCTTAATGCATTCTATCCATTAAGGTGAAAAAACTTTTGACAATACCGCCGCCCCCAGCCCCCCCGTTTTACTTACCTGACGCCTCGAATCTCCGCTGCTCGTTCTCGTCATCTCCATTGCAGCTCAGCCTGGTCGCTGATTGGCTGCAGTGGATGGATTGAAAGCAGCGCAGCCATTGGCTCGCGCTGCTGTCAATCACATCCGATGACGCGGCGCGCCGGGGGGCGGGGCCGAGTGATACAGCGAGCGGCTATAGCCACCGGCTGTATCACGGGAGCGCGCCCGCAAGCACTCACCACCATGCGAGGGAGCTCGCATTAAGGTGGTTAATGCTTGCGGGGAGGAGCTGAAACAGCCGCCGAGGGACCCCAGAAGACCAGGTTCGGGGCCACTCTGTGCAGAACGAGCTGCACAGTGAAGGTAAGTATAACATGTTTGTTATTTTTCAAAAAAAAAAAAAATTTTACCTTTACAACCCCTTTAAATAAATTGTTTCGCCCGATCAGGGTTAAGGGGAAATGAGCCCACGCCATTAGTCTGTTTTTCATAGTTTGTATCAATGGGGCTAGATTTAAATGTATAGTAATCGGAAGAGAATGAAATGTAAATACCAAAGGTATTTAATTTTGTTGGTCCATAGTAAAAGGGGGGCTGGGATCCGCTAGAGACTTAACTGCATCATCAATTGGCAATATTTGAGATTTGTCCCAATTAACCTTGGGGCCGGAGCATTCAGTGAAACTGGAGAGAATATGCAATGTCTCACAAAGAGAAGGGCCAAGGTCGTTTAAAAATAGAATAAGATCGTCTGCATACATGGCCAATTTTTCATGAATGGTCCCAACTTGGATGCCCCTAACCAGGGTAGTGTGAGGGCCGAGGCAAGCGGCTCGATCATCAAGGCAAAAAGAGCTGGCGAAAACGGGCAGCCTTGCCTTGTACCTCTTCGGACTGTAAAGGGGGATGAGAGAACACTGCCCAACTTAATCTGTGTTGTCGGATATTTATATAAAATTTCCATCCACCCGCGGAACCCAACCCCAAAACTCATGGCTTCTAAAACCGAGGACTTGTAAGGCCAGGACACAAATTCCTTCTCTATGTCCAACACCACCAAGACCCTAGTGGATGAATCAGACTGAAGCAGCTGTAAATGTGTAAAAACTGTGCGTAGGTTAATATCTGTAGATTTCCAGTTTTATCAATATTAGCCAGAGACGGGATGATCGATTGCAACCTAATTTAGGTGCGACTAGGGCCACATACATGTGGTACCAGTCACCAGGTAGGCCGTCCGGACCAGGTGTTTTGCCACTGGGAAAAGAGCGAATTACCGCTTCTATTTCTTCAAGAGTAAAATCTCTATCCAAGTACTCAAGATCTTTCTGCGAGAGAGTGGGTAAGCGTAAGGATTGCAGGTATGCTTTAAGCTGCTCACTAGGCTAACCAGGGGTCGCTTTATAAAGGTTTTCATAAAAGGACCTAAACTCATGTATTTGCTCCGGTTCAGAGACAACTCTGCCATCCGAGCAACAAATTTCTGACACCCCCGTTTGCATCTTAGAATCAGCCGCTAGATTTGCTAGGAGCTTACTATTTTTGTCTCCAAACTCAAAGATCCTTCCAGCCAAAGAACCAAATCCAAATGCATAGCTGAGGCAAGATGTAGAGAGACAAAGCTCTTCTCGCATTAGCCAGCTGACTGAAATGATCCATCAGAAAAGTTTCTGCCGCACTGGATTCACCATCTTCAAGTTGTTGAACTTGAGGACATCTCAGAGCGGACCGCTTTAATAGCAGAGATATACCCCTCCTGGCGGTGGCCTTAAAGGCTTCCCATACCACAGGAGGCGAGGCGGAGCCTTCGTTTAATTCCCAGTATTGTTTCAATTTGGAAGAGGCCATTTCCTCAACCTTAGGGTCCTGTAACCACTTAAGTTGCCAAACGCCAGCACTGCTGACCTTTGTTCTCAGTCAACGCCAAGGTGACCTCCAGAGGGGCATGAGAGAGGCCAGCAGGGCAAATTAGAGACCTCTCGCACTGCTGCCAGAGCACAGGCATTGCCAAAGACCAGATCGATCCTAGATCCCGACTTATGGGTGGTAGAGTGAAAGGAGTAGGCCCTAGTGGTCTGGTGCTTCCATCTCCAAATTTCAGTATAATTAAAGGCTTGTACCCATTGAAGTAAATCAGGAGTGTATACTCTATTAGAATTAGATTCCAGAGATAGATTGAGGGTGGGCGCAATTTTATTTTATTTTTTTAAATACATTAATGAATTTAAAAAAAAACGAAACAGTAAAGTTAGCCCAATTTTTTTGTATAATGTGAAAGATGATGTTACGCCGCAAGAATGGTGATCTTTATTCTAAGCAAAAAAAAAAAAAAAAAAATTATGATTCTCATTTTAGCCAGAACCGTGCTGCATAATTATATGTGTGTTAGAGCTGCACGGTTCTGGCTAAAATGAGAATCATAATTTTTTTTTTCCTTTTTTTGCTTAGAATAAAGATCACCATTCTTGCGGCGTAATATCATCTTTCACATTATACAAAAAAAAAAAATTGGGCTAACTTTACTGTTTCGTTTTTTTTTTAAATTCATTAGTGTATTTAAAAAAATAAAATAAAATTGCGCCCACCCTCAATCTATCTCTGGAATCTAATTCTAATAGAGTATACACTCCTGATTTACACACAGGTGATACTCGAAAAATTAGAATATCGTGCAAAAGTTCATTTATTTCACTAATGCAACTTAAAAAGGAGAAACTAATATATAAGATAGACTCATTACATGCAAAGCAAGATAGTTCAAGCCATGATTGGTCATAATTGTGACGATTATGGCTTACATCATGAAAACCCCAAATCCACAATCTCTGAAAATTAGAATATTACATGCAATCAATAAAACAAGGATTGTACATAGAATATCTACTCCTTACATGCATATGTACTTAGTTTGGGCCCATTTTGCAGCAATTACTGTCTCAATGCGGCGTGGCATGGAGAAGCTATCACTCTGTGGCACTGCTGAGGTGTTATGGAAGACCAGAATGCTTCAATAGCGCCCTTGAGCTCTTCTGCATTGTTCGGTCTCATGTCTCTCATCTTTCTCTTGGCAATGCCCCATAGATTCTCTATGGGGTTCTGGTCTGGCGATTTTGCTGGCCAATCAAGCACAATAATCCCACGGTCATTGAACCAGGTTTAGTGCGCAGTGTGGGCAGGTGCCAAGTCCTGCTGGAAAATAAAGTCAGCATCCCCATAAAGCTAGTCTGCGGAAGGAAGCATGAAGTGCTCCAAAATCTCCTGGTAGACGGCTGTGTTGAGCCTGGACTTAATGAAGTACAGTGGACCAACACCAGCAGATGACATGGCTCCCCAAATCAACACAGACGGTGGAAACTTCACCCTGGACTTCAAGCATCTTGCAGTGTGTGTCTCTCCATTCTTCCTTCATACTCTGGGTCCTTGGTTTCCAAATGAGATGCAAAATTTGCCCTCATCAGAAAAGAGGACTTTGGACCACTGAGCAACAGACCAGGTCTGTTTTTCTTTAGCCCAGGTAAGACGCTTCTGACGTTTGTGGTTTAGGAGTGGCTTGACAAGAGGAATACGACATTTGAAGCCCATGTCCAGGATCCGTGGTGGCTCTTGATGCACTGACTCCAGCCTCAGTCCGTGCCTTGTGAAAGTCCAACACTTTTGAAAGGCCTTTCCCTGACAATCCTCTCAAGGCTGTGGTCATCCCTGCTGCTTGTGCACCTTTTTCTCCCACATAACTTTCTATTAATGTGCTTTGATAAAGCACTTTGGGAACATCCAACTTCTTTTGCAATTACCTTTTGAGGCTTTCCCTCCTTATGGAGGGTGCCAATGATGGTCTTCTGCACAACTGTCAGGTCAGCAGTCTTTCCTATGTTTGTGATTCCTACTGAACCAGACAGAGACCATTTAAAGGCTCAGGAACCCTTTGCAGATGTTATGGCTTAATTAGCTGATTAGAGTGCGACACGTTGAGCCTAGAATATTGCACCTTTTCACAATATTCAAATTTTCTGAGATTGTGGATTTGTGGTTTTCACGAGCTGTAAGTCATATCATCACAATGATGACAAATCATGGCTTGAACCATCTTGCTTTGCATGTGATGAGTCTATTGCCTATATTAGTTTCACCTTTTAAGTTGCATTAGTGAAATAAATGAACTTTTGCACGATATTCTAATTTTTCAAGTATCACCTGTATACACACACACACACAGACAGTCTTTTGCAGGACTAGACCCAGATAATCCACGAAATGCAGCAGTTCCCATGGACTGGAGATTTACAAAACGCTCAAACCTCTGTAGGGTCTGGACAGTCTGTTGGACTGACAATGCCTGTGCCAACTGACCCCTCAGAAGACATCCAAATACCCCACTAAGTCCTGAGTGAAGCAGAGCAAGAAAAAAGGCTAGCCCCATGGTGATGACCTGAGGTGCAGTGGACAGACCAGAGTGATGAGCAACAACATCGGTAATGTTCTGTGCACAATTCAAAGTGCAGGTAGTGTTGATGCATTTAGAAAATGGGGACTACCTTGGAGAACTAGGCCGAAGCCGCGGCCTTTCCTGGCAGGCCGCACCGCGGACCGGGAGCTCCTTTCGGCGTCCGGCTCTGCTGCGGAGGCTCATCGGCTGTTGGGGACCTCGGATGGGGCCGGGACAGATGACCCTGGACTGTTACTAGGCTGCGCTTGGGGCCTGAAGACTCTGCTCTCCCCCACGTTTTACTAGGCCGAGACCGCGGCCTTTCCTGGACATCCGGAGCCGCCTAACCGGCGCGGGGGGGGCCCGAACCCCGTGGCCTGGAGGAAGTGTCCCTGAAGCGGCTGGGGACAGCTGCCTGGACAGTGGGGGGACCCCTGGGCACTTCCACCCCTGACATTTTCCTTGTGGAGGGGAGCGGGTGAACCAAAGACCCCCTGACAGCCTGTGGTGGATGGATCCTGCTCTATACAGTTTCAGGTGGGGGGGGGTTGTTGAGGGGCCACACGCTGCACCATACCTTTCACCTGACTACCCCGGACCCAGCGGGAGCGCTCCCACGGCCAGTTACTGATCACTATCCAGATATAGGCCCCAGGCACCTGAATGAGGCGCAGGAACTCCAGCGCAAAGTACAGCAAAGGGGGTAAGAGGTTGACCTTTCCGCCACAGTCGGACTCACCTCAGATGCCCACCAGCCCCCCCCCCGGAGACTCTTAATACGTCCAGTCCCCATAGAGCCTCGCGGACGAACATTATGGAGTCAGATGACTCTCGGCCCCCCTGGCTGGCTGACGTCATGGCGGCTATTGCTACTTGTCAATCCACGTTAACAACAAAGATTGAAGCCGTTCAGCTGGACATGGGTCTAATCCGCCAAGATATTGACAAAATCAGGTCGCGAGTCACTGAAACAGAGCAAAGGCTGAGTACCACCGAAGACTCCATTGCGGAACATGAAGCCTCACTCCGTACGCTTCAGACCAAGGTAAAGGCCCTTGAATATAGAGCCGAAGACACGGAGAACAGGAATCGGCGCAATAATCTCCGCATTGTTGGTCTACCGGAGGGAGCGGAGGGGAACAATCCTACCTCCTTCATAGAGGGTCTGCTGCGTGACCTCCTACCCGATGGTCACCTTACTACGCGGTTGAGAGGGCGCATCGCATCCCGCCTAGGCCGGGGCCTCCTGGATCCCCTCCCCGCACCTTCATTCTCCGTCTCCTTAACTTCAGAGACAGAGATGAAGTTCTCCGTGCCTCTAGATCTGTGGGAGACCTCAGATTCCAGAATACCAGGATGATGATCTTCCCCGACTACTCGGTCGAGACCCAGAAGCTTAGGAAATCTTTTGACCAGGTTAAAGCAGCGTTGCGATCACGCAACATTCGGTACAGTGTACTCTTCCCTGCCCGCCTGAGAGTTCAGGGCGGCGAGACAACCCGCTTCTTCACTACACCGAGAGAGGCCTCTGCCTGGCTAGACACGTTGCCACAGAATCGCTAATGGTCTTTCTGGTATGTGCTCCATGACTTTCTCCATTGGTCCCTCTCCACAGCTTAGATCTGGGTCTGAGTTATCACACGAACTACTACATGGATGACTTTGTTATGTTACACAGGTTATGCCCGGTTCAATCCATGGAGTGTGCGGATCTGTGGGGGGAGCACTGGTTATCCTTATCAGGGAAATGTTAAGTTAATGCCCCTGCCAAAGAACTTGGTCAGGAGACTGTTGGAAAAAGAAGTTCCACTGCACCTGTTTGACTCCACAAGGAGCGTCAGAGTCTTTGTTCTATATCTTCTACTATAAGATGGATCGAAACTACTGTGAGGTCGCGTTACCGGATACTTCCTTATGTCTGACTTTTCACGTCCTCACAGCCTGCTGCATTACAAGCGGAGATCTCACTTGTGTAGGGCCGCTTGAACTGCTGCTTCCCCCCCCCCGTATGAAGTCTCGGGGGGTGGGCTTGCCATTTCCACGGACCCCCCGTTGCAGCCGGCGAGCTGAATAAGTTTGGGATTGATACCCGCCTCAGTTTTGGGGGGTTGGGTGAAGAAAGTTCCCCTAACAGGGCTTGTTTCATTTACTTTGGATACTGGTATCCTTTATCTGTTTTTAGTTAGGTTTATTTGTTTTTGTTTGATGTTCATACCAAAAAAACTTAACTCATCAGCATTGCATTGTTTCCAGATGTGTCCGTTTTGGGTCCCGGGGTCCAGTCCAAGAGCCGTGATCTCCACTGATCCTAATATTATTAATATTCTTGACAGATATGTCCTCCCTTAATATTATCTCCTGGAACACCAGGGGACTAAACTCCCCGGTCAAGCGCTCCCTGGTGTTCCAATTTGTTAAATCTTATAACCCGCATATATGTATACTCCAAGAAACACACTTAACAGGACGTAGGGTTATGGCCCTTAAAAAACCTTGGGTGGGCCACCACTACCACTCCACGCACTCCTCTTTCTCTAGAGGTGTTACTATTTTGGTATTGAAGTCACTCCCCTTTCGGCTCTTGGATTTGGCCCTCGACCCTGATGGTCGGTATGTCATTATGCATGCCAAAATATATTCTTTAACGTGGACCGTTGTGGGCTTGTATTTGCCTCCCCCGGCTTCCTTGGTGGTGCTCAACCAGATCACTAGCAAGATAGCCGATTTTGCATCTGACAATACTGTTATACTCGGTGATTTTAATCTGGTCCCTGACCCGGATTTGGACAGGCTAACTCCTGCGGGACATCATTGCTCTGGGTTGGCTGAGTGGGCAGATACCTATGGCTTGACGGATGTCTGGAGGTGGCGTCACCCCCAGACCAGGGCATACACATGCCACTCGGCCTCTCACAGAACGTTTTCCCGTATAGACTTGGTCTTTGCAGGGAGCCAGGTACTCCCACGGGTCACAGACATACAAATTCTCCCTAGGGGTATTTCCGATCACGCACCCTTGCTGTTGTCTTTGGATCTCTCCCTAGGCCCAGTGGCAGGGGTGTGGAGGCTCTCCAGATTTTGGATCTCAGACACTGCAGTAGATTCCCAATTTAGGACGGAACTGCTAGACTTTTGGGCAGTAAATGTGGGCTCGGCAGACCCCACAGTGGTGTGGGACGCCTTTAAGGCCACAACGCGGGGACGGTACCAGACCATCATTGCCAGAGTCCGACGGGAGCGTAGGGCAGATTTGATTAAGGCTGAGCGGGATGCGGGCAGTGCGGAGGCTCTTTTTGTTCGTACCCGAGACCCTGTGCACTATTCGCATCTACAACTCATGACGAAGGAGGTGGTGCGTCTTCGTACCTCTCTCACCCAGAAGAAAATGTTGGCTCAGTCCCAGCGGATTTTTGAGCAGGGAGAGAGGTCAGGCCGTCTGTTGGCCTGGCTCTCCAGGGAACAGGCTGGTGGGATGAGTATCTCATGTATCAAAGACCTATCGGGACAGCTGATCCATACACCGGAAGGGATAAATGGCTGCTTTGCGGAATTCTATGAATCCCTCTACAGCTCCAGGGTAGACTACAGAAGAGAAGATCTAGGAGCATACTTAAATGATATTGACATCCCAACCCTTACAGCTACGTACCGCGACAAGCTCGACGCCCCAATTACGTCTCTGGAAATACTCCGGGCACTTAAATCAATGCAGTCAGGAAAAACACCGGGTCCTGATGGCATCCCAGTGGAGTTTTACAAACAGTACGCAACAGAACTAGTTGATAAATTACAGGACCTCTTCTCTGCGTCGGGGCGTCTTGAAAAACTCCCGGACACAATGAGCGAAGCGATTATAGTGGTGATCCCTAAGCCGGGGAAGGACCCCACGTTATGCTCCTCGTATCGCCCCATATCCCTTCTAAACGTCGATGCAAAGGTGCTGGCGAAAGTGTTGGCCAACAGGCTTAATTTGGTCATTACTGCCCTCATCCACAGGGAAAAAACAGGCTTTATGCCCGGAAGGGGAACTGACATTAATATCAGACGCCTTTATACCCACATAGATAGAGCAGATGAGGCGACTAAAGGAGTGGTGGCCTCACTCGACGCGGAGAAGGCCTTTGACTCCGTCGAGTGGGATTACCTATGGGAGGTGCTCTCGCGATTCGGGTTTGGCACGGGTTTTACGAACTGGCTCCGCATGTTATATCACGGCCCCTCAGCTAGAATACGTACCAACGGATGCTTATCGGGGAAGTTTAGACTCTTTCGTGGCATGTGACAGGGGTGTCCTCTCTCCCCGGGTCTATTTGCTCTGGCGATGGAGCCCCTGGCTATATTGCTGAGGAATGACCCGGGTGTGAAGGGTCTCCAGGTAGGTCCAATTGAGGAGAAATTATCATTATACGCGGACGATGCTCTGATCTATTTAGCGGATGCGTCGTCCTCTTTACAGACTGCACTGGACCTGATTAACCGATTCAGTGGGTACTCGGGGATACGCATTAATTGGGACAAGTCGGTTCTTTTCCCGCTCCACCCCTCGACCCCTAGGGTGCCACACCCACAGCTCAAATGGGTAGATGACTTCAAATATTTGGGGATCCAGGTTAGCGGCAAAGTCCAAGACTACATGGATAACAATTTGCGACCACTCATGACACAGCTCACGGCTAGATGTGCTGCCTGGCGTTCCCTTCCATTGACACCTGTTGGCAGAGTTAACTTGCTAAAAATGATCTTTCTTCCCAAGTATCTCTACTTCTTCCGTAATACACCTATACACATACCTGGGACTTTCTTTCGAAGGTTGGAGAGTCTGCTGTTACATTTTGTCTGGGCCGGGAGGCCACCTAGGGTGGCCAAGCAGATTTTATATCTCTCGATCTCGGGGGGGGGGGGGGGGGGTTGGCCCTACCGAACTTTCAAATCTATTACTGGGCAGCTGTTCTGGTCACGATTCGGTGGTGGTTCTCCCAGCCCATACAGAATCCGGCGGTCATTCTGGAGGCAGCTATTTTGGGTTACTATGCGGCCCTGAGCAATCTCCCGTTCCGTGGACTTAGAGCCAGCCTGACCATGACAACATTGATGCGAACTACCGTGAAGGTATGGCAGGAGGCTAGGAAAATATATGGGAAGCCCAATTTCACCTCACCCCATATGCCCCTATGGGGTAACCCTAGGCTCCCCCACTTTTACAGCATACCGGACCCCTCGCTTTGGGCAAAAAAGGGAATTCTCACATTAAAACATATAGTCAAAGAGGGTAGACTTATGTCTTTCCAAGCCCTGAGGCAATCTTTCGCCCTCCTTCCAATTTAGGTACTGGCAGCTGAAACACGCCTTTGAAGCTCAGTTCCCTGCCCCCCTCACTCTGGAACCGGACTCCATTGAACGGCTCTTGACTTCCAGTGTGATGGGGAAGCCCTTCTCAACATTATATTAGGCTATATGGGTAGAGATCAGTGTTTATAAGCGTTTTTTATATATGTACCATCATCCCTGAAGTAGTAAACCAAAAAATATGTAGAAAATGGGATTTTAAAGGTACCCCTGATATAGGAAAAGACATTATCTACTAAAAAAATATATAATATTTATTAAAGCAGTTTTACAAAAAAAAAAATAAATATATACGATAAAATGTGAGAACAGTTTTACATTCACAGTCAAAGGTATACATCCTCAACCTAATATTGACAATGAAAAAACTGTGGTCACCAAGAGTTCAAAGCATAACCACGTCCACATAATTTCAACATGTTTCGCCCAGAAGGCTTCATCAGGAAAATGGACAAGGCTTTTCAACTATTCAACAACAATTTTTACGATAAAAACAACCTTGGATGTTCAAAAGAGAAAAAGAAAAAAGGTAAATACACAGAAAAAAAAAAATACATAAAACATTAACATTTATGTAACTTGAAAGCTCTTTAGCTTGTGCAACCATAACTCCACCAAAACCACCCTCCAGAAACAAAAACAAAAACGGGAACAAAAACCATCCCACCCCCCATCCCACTCCCCCCCCCCCCCCAAAAAAAAAAAAAAAAAAAAAAACACCCAACAACCCCCATCACACAGGCTCACACCCAACTCTCCCCTAATACTCCCACCCAACACAACCACCGCGTCAACTCCATACCTCTGTAATAGAGTTCTGGGGAAGTCGCAGGATACGAGGCGTCAACTGAGAGAAGAGGGGAGGAGGGGTGCCCCCAGAAGTGACTCCCTCCCGTGTAGTCCAGATGGATGCCTGATCACCCGTAGGGAGGGATGTATATTCACATGGATGAAAATCATCAAAAGCAAAAAGGATGATTACGGTATCTGTAACAGATTTCATAGATAATAAAATTTCACACATATTACTCTTCACCCGTAATATGTGTGAAATTTTATGATCTATGAAATCTGTTACAGATACCGTAATCATCCTTTTTGCTTTTGAGGATTTTCATCCATGTGAATATACATCCCTCCCTACGGGTGATCAGGCATCCATCTGGACTACACGGGAGGGAGTCACTTCTGGGGGCACCCCTCCTCCCCTCTTCTCTCAGTTGACGCCTCGTATCCTGCGACTTCCCCAGAACTCTATTACAGAGGTATGGAGTTGACGCGGTGGTTGTGTTGGGTGGGAGTATTAGGGGAGAGTTGGGTGTGAGCCTGTGTGATGGGGGTTGTTGGGTGTTTTTTTTTTTTTTTTTTTGGGGGGGGGAGGGAGGGATGGTTTTTGTTCCTGTTTTTGTTTCTGGAGGGTGGTTTTGGTGGAGTTATGGTTGCACAAGCTAAAGAGCTTTCAAGTTACATAAATGTTAATGTTTTATGTATTTTTTTTTTTTCTGTGAATTTACCTTTTTTCTTTTTCTCTTTTGAACATCCAAGGTTGTTTTTATCGTGAATATTGTTGTTGAATAATTGAAAAGCCTCGTCCATTTTCCTAATGAAGCCTTCTGGGCGAAACATGTTGAAATTATGTGGACGTGGTTATGCTTTGAACTCTTGGTGACCACAGTTTTTTTCATTGTCAATATTAGGTTGAGGATGTATACCTTTGACTGTGAATGTAAAACTGTTCTCACATTTTATCGTATATATATATATTTTTTTTTTTTTTGTAAAACTGCTTTAATAAATATTTGATATATTTTTAGTAGATAATGTCTTTTCCTATATCAGGGGTACCTTTAAAATCCCATTTTCTACATATTTTTTGGTTCTCAACATTATATCTTTACCTTACAGTGGAGTATGATGCCAAATTAACCAAAACCTGGGAAAAGTGGAGGGTCGATATACCCTCTTTGAACGAGGAGGAGTGGAAGGAGTGTTTAATCTCCTACATTCCCTCCATGATAGCTGCAAAAGATAGGTTCATACAATTTAAGTTCCTACACAGAGCGTATTTCACCCCACAGAGACTGGCGCGCATTTACCATCAAAGAGATCCCAACTGTCAGATGTAGGCAGGAGGAGGGTACTTTCTGGCACATGGTCTGGTCCTGTCCCAAACTTCACCCCTTCTGGTCAACAGTGGCCTCCACATTGAGCGGGGTCATAGGCTCACACTTGCCGGTTGATCCCCAGGTACTACTGCTTAGTCATTTGGAGGAAGTGGAGGGAGATAGATATAGTAAATTGTGTTTAACCTTTGCATTATACTATGCCAGGTGAGAAATCTTATTGCGATGGAAACTGGTGGAGCCTCCTACTCTGGCCTCGTGGAGAAGGTCGGTGAATATGGCACTTCCTCTTTATAGACTGACGTATGAAAGTAGACAATGCCCAGGAAAGTTTGATAAAATCTGGTCCTCTTGGGTTGATGCCTCCGGGGATTCTGAACCCCCATCCCCATAACCAAGTAGTGAAACATTTTAGAGGACATCCTACATCTCATGTTCATTCTTCTGATGCTCGCCCCCCCCCCCCCCTCATCTCCTTCATTCCCCCTCCCTCTGTCCCCTCCCCCTTCCCCCCCGCCATCCCTACTAGGTTTGACTACATATTGGTTACCTACTTTATTCTACCTGAAGAGGTTATTACGCTTTAATGCCATAAGAAGTATTGTTAGGTGTAACTTCTGACGTTTGCATAACTGACATGTCTGCTAAATAGTGGCTTTTGACTGAAGGCAGATCCTGTTGTCACTTTTCTCATCGCATTGACTGTACTAATTTATTGTATTGTAATGCTGATTTGTTCAATAAAATCTTCTGTTAAAAAAAAAAGAAAATGGGGACATTCAAGTAGACATCCTTAATAACTGAGGCGGCCAGAAGGTCTCCCAGATAGAGGGGAGCAATGACAGACCTGGCAGATTTCTGAATTTTTGTACCAGGAGGAAAGTGCTGAAAACCTTCATACGCAGTATAGGTTTGACACCCCTTGTGCATTGGGGACAGACAGTGAACAGCAGTGGTGGTGGTATTTTTTTGTTGGGGGGCAGCAAACAGTGCACAGCAATACAACCCCCCCCCCCCCCCCCGGGTGAGGTCGGTCGGTCATCCGCAACACTTACCCCGGGCAGTGCTTCTCTCCAGGCAACCGGCTACCCCTGTGTTTCCTTCTCAGCATCATGGTGGTATCCTCGCCATGCATCTCCTCCCTCAGCCAACAGGGTAGCTTCTCCTTTCGGCCAATCAAGAAACGGCTGGGCTGGGAGGCAGAATCAGTGTTACAATAGCAAACATTAATTTGCTGTTGTCACATAGCTGGGTGGGCTCGGAGCACAGTGCTCTGTGCCCCAAGCCCACTCTTTTTTGAAGCCTATTAGAGCCTCTGGCTCTAATCATGTGCTTCAAAAAAAACAAAACAAACCCACCCCCTCCCCCAAGTTGGAATGCATGCATCCGGTGCCCCGCATGTAGATTAGGGGGCCAGATGCCTGTGTGCCCCTTATGGACGGGCCATCACTGGTGAACAGGTTTGAATAGAAACCTTTGACCCTTTCCAGGACAACGACTATGACCCCTTGAGCCAAACTGTTCCAGAGTAGCATGGAGGTTCCCCAGTCTTTGTGGGGACACTGGCAAGTGTAAGCACAGGGCCATAGAAATAAGCCCCAGTTGTTGGGAGTACAGAAGAATCCATCCAGATACATCAATGATCCAGAGACTTCTCCTTGGACCATAAAGCTAAGGTCTGGCATATGGACATGGCAGCAGTCGCTTGTTGCAGGACAGGGCCTGCGAGGGATAAGGCCTTATCCACACTGGGATGTCCTCTACAGGGACGGTCTTGATCCCACGGTCACAAGAAAGAGAACAAGGGGAGCCACCCTGAACAATAAAAGTCTTAATCAAGGAGTGGAAAGCAAATAGTTGGGGGCAAAATAGCAAGAGCAGAGACCTGACCCTTAATACTGAGGTGCTTAGGACAAAATGCCAGTCCAAACCCAGCTATAGGGAAGGAAAGGATTTGTCTTCTAGAAAACTTCCGGGGGTAAAAGTCTAGCACCAAGCAAAGTATATCTTCCAGGGGGCATGGCCAAGACCGGCATGTGAGAGGATGCACTTCTCACAGCTCCTGCTCGATCCGTCCATTGATCCTCCCCCGCACCGGCATCCCAGATCCTGCTTTTTTTTGGCTCACCAGCTGGCTCCTGCACCCTCCCCCTCCCCCGGACCCACTGCTGGCCCTCTGCACACGGGGAAGACCCGCTGAGGTCCTATAGAGAGGGCGGGACCGGACTCCCAAGATGGCGCCGCTGCTGCGGCTCTCGCACAGCGCACGCCATGGACGGCTGACAAGCCCGAGGAAGGGAGCAGCAGAAAGGCGCTGAAGGCACAGGGTAAGGAGCACTACAGGGACATGCTCTACTATTCCCAAAAACTGCAGGTCCCTGTGGTTACTGAGGCGGGGGGAGCTGCTACTGGAGGGGAGGATGCAGGCCTTATCACACAGGCAGACTGGGGACAGGACACAGACAGCATCCCCAGCCACTCTATTGCAGATGCTGCACATCCCCTCTCTCCCCCCTCAGAGGATATATCAGAGACACTGGACCAACCCACATTAGCAGAAATACTGCAGGCCATTCATAAGTGTACAGCCTCGGTCAATATTATGAAAGACCAGATTGGGGGCCTGCGTGAAGAGGTGTCACTACTCAGACAAGACCTCCAAAAAGGTCAGGGACAGAGCAACAGCAGTAGAGAACAGAGTATGCGATATTGAAGACAAGCTGCATCCGCTCGCACGGGAGGCCAGGGCAGCCCACCACATAGCTCAAGAAACCTATAATAGAGCAAAAGACACAGAGAATCGCTTACGCAGAAACAATGTCCGCATTGTTGGACTCCCGGAAAAATCAGAGGTTAAAGACCAACTACATTTGTGGAGAACTGGCATTCTCCCCGTTTTTACAGTGGAAAAGGCCCACAGAGTGCCAGGCCGACCACCCCTGCAGGGAGCTCCACCAAGATCAATGTTGGCCAAGCTCCTGCATTACCGTGACAGAGAGGCAGTACTACGCTGTGCCCGGGAATGGGCCAATAATGGAATCAGAGTGTAATTTTACCCTGACTTCTCTGCTGACGTGCAGAGAAATTGAGCAAAATTTGGGGATATGAAGAAATGCCTGCAGGCCCTGCAGTTACCATACGCCATGCGCTATCCAGCTAAACTGCGTGCGACAGCCGATGGGCATGCGCAGTTCTCTGAATCGGCTAGAGAGGCAGCTGTGTGGCTAGATCACAACGAGCAGGCCCTACGCCACTGACGAGCTGGTGCTGAAGGAGATGGATCCAAACACCATATCTGAGTGTAAGAGGAAATACCCGAATGTTAAAATTCCTCTGACTAGCAGGATGCCGTTCTTTTATTTGACTTCCATGGTGCCTTTCCTCCCATTTGTGTCTTTTTCTTCTTTTGTTTGCTGGGGGACACTACATATCTACATGCACTAGGAACTCAACTGTAACTACCTTATTTACTATTTGTTCAACTTTTTTCTTTTTGGAATGAGACAATCCGTCCGCCTACAACTAGGCTATGTTGGAGTTAATGGATCTGCCCTGTTGGCAGCGTTAATATGTTAGACTTTCCTTTTTGGTCCTTTACTTGCTCTTTCTGGCGTAAGTGCTACATGCCGGGCAAGTAGATACCTCAATGCTGTTTGTTGGCACCATTGTGCCTTGTTACTGTCCACAGTATAGACTATCCTACAGTCCAAAGATCACCCGATTACCAGCTAACCCGATGTTAAAGTACTTTGTCAACACCCTTCCCGATTTGCCCCTGCCGGCTATTGTTTACTGGGGACGGCCAGAGGCCCCACCTGACTATGCCCCCCAAAAAAAGTGGATACCCCACTGATCTCTTGGAATATCAGGGGCATGAACTCCCCCCTTAAATGTACAATGATATTTACATGTCTGAAAAAGTTTTATCCTGCTGTTTTATGTTTTCAGGAAACGCATTTGACACCCGAGACTAAGAGTTGCCTGAAACATTCATGGATAGGATGGGCGTACCACTCCACTGACACCTCGTTTTCTCAGGAGGTGAGTGTTGTGATACATAGGTCCCTGGATTACCAGGAATATGCTGCCAAGATAGATCCTGAGGGAAGATTTGTGTTTTTGTATTGCTGTATCGGTATCCTGAAATATATTTTGGCTTGTGTATACATAAACCCCCCCCATTTGATGCCCGGGTAATCCGGCTTTTCTTAGAATTTTTAGAGGGAAAGCCGGACCTCCCAATGTTGCTTCTGGGGGACTTTAACAGCTGGCTAGACCCTAGATTAGACAAACACCCGACTCTGGGGGTACATGTTCCCCACAGGGTGACCCCCTTGGCAAGACTATTACAAGAAGTGGGCTAGATAGATCTATGGAGACAACGAAACCCTGCAGTGAAACAGTTCTCCTGCTTTTCAAAAGCACATGGATCCCTTTCCAAGATAGATTTAGCAGTGGGATGCTCCCCTCGGTTTCAGAAATTTCTTACAAACCCCGATGCATGTCTGACCATTCTTATATGTTGATATGCTTTGTTGTGGCTCCACTATCCACACTTCCAAGGGCCCCTTGGGAATTTAACGCCTTTTGGCTTAAGTTATTTACCTCCCCTGAGGAACTAGAAGGGAGCTTCCGGAGGTTTTTTTATTGCCCAGCATGGTGCAGAATCCACCCTTAATGAGCGGGAGGCATTTAAGGCTTACCTTAGGGGCATGCTTAGTGCTGAGATTACCAAGGTAAAAAAAGATTCCGAGGCACTAAAAGGTGAATTAGAATTACAAGTGCACTCCCTTGAAATGAAATATGTACAGGACCCCACTGATTCCGCCAGGGAGGCCTGGCAGTCGGGTCAATCTGCGTACGAGCACCTGCTGACCTCGTCGGCGGGAAATTAGGTTTTTCTCAAAAACAGCATTTTTTGAAGAGGGGGAGACAAAGGGCCGACTCCTAGCTAGAATTGCTAATTCAGAGCAGAGGTAAGAATGTTGGTGGGCGGCTTGTCCACTCTCCAGATCTGATACTAAAGACGCTGACGGAATATTACGAGACACTATACTGACCAGCCTCGGAGTATGGATCTGAGGAATTGACTAGCTACCTTGCAGAGATCACATGTCCGAGTCTCACTACATCTCAAAGTAATGAACTTGACACCCCGTTTATATTGGAGAAACTGCAGGCAGCCTTTCCTAATTGTAAGGCTCCAGGGGAAGATGGTATCCCCATGGAGATTTACAAGCATTACTCAGATACTGCTACTCAGATTACTAGGGGTTTGTAAAGCAGCCAGGGAGCAAAATGCCCTACCGCTCTCTATGTCTAAGGCCCATAACGTGCTGATATTAAAACCAGGTAAAAGACCCTGTTGACCCAGCCTCGTATAGGCCAATATCACTATTGCAATCAGACCTAAAAACACTGGCTAAAGTGTTGGTCATTAACGTAACTAATGACAACATATTTTACATTATATAAAGATTATATATAAGGTAAATTAGGACGAGCAATGATAACTGTAATCTATGCTTTATATTGTATGTCATGTAACTGATACAATTGATGAAAACATGATAATCCAGGCTTTTATGCTATATGCTTTACTATATATCTGTCTACCAAAGTCATGAATGTATGTTTTCTATTTGTTTTTCCAACCTAGCTCCATTGGGTATATGTAATCATGTCCACATACTCATCATATGCTGTATTTTTTTTTAACGCCATATAAATACTTTCTTCTCAATCTTTTGTTTTCAATCAAAAGCAACCAAACTACAACTATTTAATGATATCATTGCTGCATAGTTTTCGCCTTGTCTCCGTTGGGGCTCGGTCCATCCCCGCCCGGCGCACGGGGGCCCATCCTCTTTCCTTTCATGGGGGAGATGGCGGGCCCCTGTCATGTTGCATGCCTTGTCAGCCCTTGGTACGCCTCGGGTCGTTTGTGCAATTGCTACTGTTTTGCACCGGAGGGCTTGACCTGCATGGCGCTTCACCGCAGCTTCAGGCGGCGGTTTGGCGCCCTGCAGATTTTTGCCCTGGAGGTTCCCTGTAATGTTCCCCCATAGCTCCTTCCGCATACCTTGAGGTTTGTTTCTCATTTCAAACTACAGATTTTCTTTATTTTTCTATGTGTATATGTGTGGCCGCCTTCCGGCGGCTTCGTTGGTTGTCGGGGAGACAGCTGGGGGCGCCTCTCTATTAGTTTATTTTCCTTTTTCTTGTTTCATCTAGTTGGCTGTTGGGCTTTCTTGACTTCGGGGCATTGTGATTGGTCTCTCTGTCCCAAGTCGCCATGTGATGACGTTGTCGCGTTGACACACACGACGACGCCGCACACACAAGCAAACATACTTTGCTGACACCAACTCCATTTAGAGCACTGCACATGCGCCGGCGGCCTTTAAAGTCCACAGCTGGCGTATGGCTCAGTGCAAGCCTCTGCGTCTGAGAAGCAACAGCGCCCAGCCACCTGAGCTTATATGCTCATTTATCCGTTCAAAGTAAGTTACAATCTTAGATATGGGGGTTTTCCCTCTTTCCTCACTGCATAAAAACTTAATCTGTGTGCTATATAGCTAAATAGTATCTTAAAAGAGAAGAAATGCCTTTGTCTATTCATATTCCAAAAGGACTGGTATGCCTTTGCTTTGTCCCCTCGTTTTGCCTTTCCTCTCTTTGTTTCATGCATGAGGGTTTTTCTATTTGCAAACAGTGCTATTAGATTTTATTCCTGTTTTAGGCATAAATACAGAGGCTTTACAATATACTTATAAATAAGCTTTTTTCCATAATATTTATATTATTATCCCCTATTTATACCTAGATACATATATCTCTATACATATATACATATCTTTTCACACATCAATTCAGATACTTTATTATCCTTTAGGGTTCCCTTGCGGTCGTGCTGTGGTGGTCGTCCATTGGGGACCTTTGTGAGGGCTGCTCCGAGCTCAGACAGGGTCCATCAACTTGATGGACAGACAGCGATACATTTTATGAATTACTTCTCTAAATAAAATTATTATTTTTTAATATTTTTCTACAATTTAATATTGGTATGTATGCCGGACATACTCATATACTACAAATGTCGATGCTGCTTTGAAAAACACTCTGATAAAACGGTTTTTGCTTTTTTTCAGAATATATCTATACCCGCTCTTAAAAACGCCTCCGAGGAAGGGATATTCTCCCGAAACATGTCAGGCTAATAGAAAAAATCCATGTTCATGTTTGAATTCGTAATGTATTCACGTGTGAAATTTTTCTTGCTTTGCACTATATGTGCTGTATCAACTGTGATCATGTCTTTTTATCATTTTTCTAAATAAATGACATTTTATGATATAGGATTTTCTTTCTGTTTGAACTCAAAGTCCCACTGTAGCGGGGGTACTTGTGTCCCTTCTCAAGGGTCCTCATACAACAAATTATAAAGGGATGTTGGCAACACCTTACTAGAGAAATATCATTTCTCTCTGCGGTTCACCATTTATATTTTACCTTTTTACCATTAACCGCTTCCTGACCAGCCGCCGCAGTTTTACTGCGGCAGAATGGCACAGGTGGGCGAATCGCCATCATGTTACGGCAGCCGCGAAGGTCGGATACGATCCAGAACCAATCAATCCCCAGGCCCAGGCCAATGATATTTGGCCTGTACCTGGTGATCGCTCCTGGCGAATGAGATCCTTCCCCTGCATATGTAAGTGTAAACACTGCGAGGAAAGTGAATGTCATCTCTCCTGGTAGAAGTCTTTTCATTCCAGAGAGAGGAGAGATAACATCTAAAACGTGAGTTGCACCAACACTACACTGACATCAGTACACATAGGCACATATTGCACCCCCCCAGATCGCCCCCCCAGTTAACCCCTTCACTCCCAGTAACTGTGTCATCCAGTGCAGTGTTCATATTTTTATTTTAATCGCTGTACTGGTGTCATTAGTGACACTAATCAGTGTTAGGGTACTTAGTGTAGGCCCAGATAGGTCTAGGGACCCCCCCCAATAAAGGTTTAACCCCTTGAAAACCCCATCACCAGTGATCACTGTATTAGTGTCACAGGTGACGCTGGTTAGCTAGATTATTTTTATAGCGCCAGGGCACCCGCTGCATATTATCCAATAAAGGTTTAACCCACTGATCACCCGGTGGGGCCTGCATCACTCCAGGCAGCGTCAGATTAGTGCCAGTAGCGCTAACACCCACGCAAGCAGCATACTTCTCCCTTTGTAGTATAGTGTCTGAATGGATCTATATCTGATCAGAACTATATTAGTGTCCCCAGCAATTTAGGGTTCCCAAAAACGCAGAGTTAGCGGCAATCAGCCCAGATACCTGCTAGCACCTGCGCTTAGCCCCTTCGCCTAGCCCAGCCCACCCAAGTGCAGTATCAATCGATAACTGTCACTTACAAAAACACAACACACATAACTGCAGCATTCGCAGAGTCAGGCCTGATCCCTGCGAACACGAACAGGTATTTTTTGGTAGCTTTTGAATCGCTGACAGTCAGGTGCTTTTTTCCTATGAGTCTCACTACTGTACCAGTAAATTTAGAGACCAAAATGTCAAATTAAAGGTACAGAAGTGAAAAGACCTACAAGTTTCTGAGCATGACAGATAGGGAAGAGGAAGTCACTCATCTGTCAGATTCAGGCTCAGAATACGAACCAGTAGACAGCAGCGGCACCCTGACAGATAGCTCTGACAGAGTTGTGGTCCCTGCCAAGGTCAGGCCTACCCGACCCCGTTCTTCTGCAGTCGTTGAGGTGCAAGAACCGCAGGGCTCTCGTATGGAGCAGAGAGCCAGTACTAGTGCACTCATCCTTCTGGTGAACTGGCAAGCACCAGCGGCCTAGTACATCCTGGTCGTACATCCAGCACTGCAGTATCACGTGGTGACGTGGTGAGTCCCATAAGTGCAGTTCAAGCTGGTGAGGTGGCTAGCATGAGTAGAGTCTCGCAGCCACCAAGAAGACAAAGACAAGCCCGTCAAGCCCACAGTGCCCTTCCTGCTGCATTTGCCAATCCTAATTGAGAGCCCACCACTTCTGCAGCACCCGTACTTTCCCCAGTCACTGGCAAACCTGGAATTCAGTTGGAAACAGTTGATTTCACGTCACTTGATTTTTATTCGCTGTTTCTAACTGAAGATCTCTAAAGATCTATTGTGGACCAAAGCAATATATATGCTGGTCAATTCATTGCCGCTAATCCCCAGCTGACCCTTGCCAGAGATTGGAAACCTATTACCGTTTCTGAATTTAAGACCTTCCTGGGCCTACCCCTCCTCATGGGCATAACTAAAAAGAGTGAGTTGCGGTCATATTGGCCCACTGACCCAATTCACCATATGCCCGTGTTCTCTGCCTCCATGACCAGGACACGATATGAGCAGATCTTGCGGTTCATGCACTTAAATGATAATGAACTGTCGTCCTCGGGGTGACCCTGGATTTGATCGGCTCTAGAAAAATCAACCCCTCGTAAACCACTTCAACCAACAGTTTGCAGCCTTGCTTACTCCCCATCAAGTTGTCTGCGTTGAGGAGTCCCTGATTAAGTTTTCTGGCCGCTCGTCATGCAAACAGTAGTTTCTCAGCAAGTGTGCCAGATATGGGGTCAAGATGTACAGTGGGGACGGAAAGTATTCAGACCCCATTAAAATTTTGTTATATTGCAGCCATTTGCTAAAGTTCATTTTTTTTCCTCATTAATGTACACACAGCACCCCATATTGACAGAAAAACACAGAATTGTTGACATTTTTGCAGATTTATTAAAAAAGAAAAACTGAAATATCACATGGTCCTAAGTATTCAGACCCTTTGCTCAGTATTTAGTAGAAGCACCCTTTTGATCTAATACAGCCATGAGTCCTTTTGGGAAAGATTTAACAAGTTTTTCACACCTGGATTTGGGGATCCTCTGCCATTCCTCCTTGCAGATCCTCTCCAGTTCTGTCAGGTTGGATGGTAAACGCTGGTGGACAGCCATTTTTAGGTCTGTCCAGAGATCCTCAATTGGGCTTAAGTCAGGGCTCTTTCTGGGCCATTCAAGAACAGTCACAGACTTGTTGTGAAGCCATTCCATCATTGTCTTGTTGGAAGGTAAACCTTCGGCCCAGTCTGAGGTCCTGAGCACTCTGGAGAAGGTTTTCATCCAGGATATCCCTGTACTTGGCCGCATAATTCTCTCCCTCAATTGCAACCAGTCGTCCTGTCCTTGCAGCTGAAAAATACCTCCACAGCATGATGCTGCCACCACCATGCTTCACTGATGGGCCTGTATTGAACAGGTGATGAGCAGTGCCTGGTTTTCTCCACACAAACCGCTTAGAATGAAGGCCAAAAAGTTCTTGGTCTCAGACCAGAGAATCTTATTTCTCACCAAGATAGAACTTTTTGGCCTTCATTCATTCTGGGGTGCTGTGTGTACATTAATGAGGAAAAAAATGAACTTAAATAATTTTAGCAAATGGCTGCAATATAACAAAGAGTGAAAAATTTAAGGGGGTCTGAATACTTTCCGTCCCCACTGTATAAGCTCTGTGACAGGGCCACAGGCTAAACATATAGGTTTATGATTTACGAGGGAAGAGATAGTTATGTAGAGCCGGAGAACTGCCCAGACTAGATAGGGAGCGCTGGTAAGATTGTGTGGGACTTGGTGTCACCATTATTCGGAAAGAGGTACCACTTATATGTGGACAATTATTACACGAGCGTGCCACTTTTTTAGTCACTTGTTTGATCATGGAATTGGCGCATGTGGCACGGTGGGATCTAATCATCTGTCCTCCCTTCACGCAGACACGATGGTCCAAATTCCTACGGTGACTGGTTGTGGAGAAACCCCTCTGTGTCCACGGGTATAACCTTAATATGGGAGGGGTGGATCTCAACAACCAGTTGTTGGCGCCGGACCTAAATGCCCGTAAGGCCAGACGCTGGTACAAAAAAAAGGCTCTGCTGAATGCTTATGTGCTATACAATGCTTCAGGAGGAACAGGATCCTTCCTTAAATTCCAGGAAGAGATAATCACAGCCCTTCTGTTTCCAAGCGGTGCTGTGGCCCAACTTCCCAATCCAAATGCAGTAAGCCGGCTGCATGAGAGACATTTTCCGCATGTCCTCCCTGGTACCCCAACCCAAAGAAACCCCCAAAGAAGATGTCGTGTCTGTAGAAAATCGCAGATATAGGTGTGACACCCACTTTAATTGTCCCTCCTGTCCTGACCAACCTGGTCTTTGCATTGGTGACTGTTTTGAACACTACCACACACTAGTGGCGTATTAGCGTAGGGTACAGTATTACACAGTCCTAGGCGTACTAACACAGGGTCTCGAAAAATGAGATGGCTATCACATTTTGAGAGACCCTAATCTGGAACGTTTACAGTTTATATAAAAAGTGCAAAAAAATAAACAAAAACACAAAAAATAAAAAAGCCAAAAATAGTTGTGGTTTTATTGGTCTTCTCTCTATTGTTCTCTCTTACGTTCGCTCTCAATTGTCTGCTCTATTGTTCCCTCTCTTTTGTTACTGTACTTTACAACTGTAAAGTTTTATTTTTACTGTTTTATTGCATTTGCTTTGCAGGTATGGCAAGTTATACTGTTATTGTTAACCATCATTTGCTTAGCAGGTACGCCATTCAGCTGCAGCCCGGGTTTATTTTTTCTGACAGCAACAGCGTTTTCTCCCACGATACATAAAGCCGTGACTCCAGTGCTGTAGGTGATTTCACCACCACACACAAAAAAAAAGAAAAAAAAAAAAAAAAGAAAAAAAGAAGAGCATATATGCCAAAGCATGAGGGCAGGGATGGAGGAGCGATTTGCTCCTAACATTAGGGGCGGATTGCCCCCATGCTTCAGCATATGTTTTTTAGGCACAGATTGCATTAAAAAATGTTTTATTTTGACTATGTTTTATTGTATTTGCTTTAGTCTTACTGTTATACTGTAATGTTACTTTGTTTTATTGTTAACCATCATTTGCTTAGCAGGTACGCTATTCAGCTGCAGCACTGAACACAACATCACACCAGAACCTCTCCCAGCTACCCGATCGTGCGAGGAGCCTGTGGGACGCAGTAGAACTGCCAGGAATACATAATTATGATGAGCATTACTCCCACTTATGGGCCTATGTTACTGACGTCGTCACATTTTGCCTCTTCGGAGATTGATGGTACAGCGAGTAGCAGGCAGAGGAAGCCTGGGGAGATGCCGCTAATCCAATTATTGACACACCGTGTGAATATCAGCTCTATGTTGTAAGTGCAATCTATTTGAATACAATAAATTATTCTTTTAAGTACTGCACTATGGGCGCAATTTTTGTTTATGTCTTTGAGTGACAAGGATCCAGCAGTTTGGGATATCCAAATAGGTTTTTGGGAGACCGAATTCCCTGTGCTTGGTGAGACCGCTGTTGTGGTCATTTCTGAGTATGTAGGAGACTACATACTCACTCTGGGTGTAAAGGCTGTTTGGAAGAAGGGCCTTTTTCTTCACGGCTTTGGGGCTATATCATAGTTTCATACCTGCATGGATATCTTCTGATCACGGTCTATTTTATTTGGGACTTTGCTCTAGTTCAAACATTTATTTTTCTTCACATTTTTTTGATTGTGTTTTTTCACTGTTGGTTTATGTAGATTTTCATCCACCTGAACAATATTGTGGATTTCACTCAATTTATTATTCTTTTGGAATATAATATTTTTTGCAATTGTATGTGTCATTTATAGAGTTTCACAATACCTAAATAGGTTCACTTTATTATAAATGTAATATTGATTCTTAGTCTCTTAAATTTCAGATATTGAGACTCTGCTTTAGTTTTCCAATTTCACTATCTCAGGTTTTTCACCACTTCTGAATATCTGTTATGAATTTCAATTTTTCCTTTTACTCACACTGATACTAACGCTGCACCCACCCCATATTTTTCACTGATCTGAGTCTGTATTAACTCTTTGGTGCTGGCACCTTTATTTATTTGATTTACTTCAATTTTTTATCCACATATTGTTTGAGCGCAGCGTTAACCGTTCGTTTTTTTTCCCACCATTTAATCACACCGATCTTTGTGTGGTCAGATGCTTTGAGGGCAGAGGAGAGATCTAGGGTCTAATAGACCCCAATTTAAAAAAAAAAAAAAAAAAAAAAAAAGGAAGGAGTACCTGTCACTACCTATTGCGATCATAAGGGATATTTACATTCCCTGAGATAACAATAAAAATGATTAAAAAAAAAAAAAAAAAAAAAGAAAAGGAACAGTTTAAAAATGAAACAAAAAAGCAAAAAAGCCACCCCTGTC
Organism: Aquarana catesbeiana; assembly: GCF_042186555.1. NCBI lineage: Eukaryota > Metazoa > Chordata > Amphibia > Anura > Ranidae > Aquarana > Aquarana catesbeiana. The sequence goes on along the minus strand of NC_133328.1, from coordinate 241,890,667 downwards.
CTTCCGTGCTCACGCACAAAGGTGAACGCAAGCGTTGGTCTGGTGTCAATTGTAAACAGCAATTGCACCATGCAAGTGAGGCATCACCGCAAAGGTCAGATCAAGGGCAGTAATTTTAGCAGTAGACCTCCTCTGTACATCTAAAGTGGTAACCTGTAAAGGTTTTTAAAAATGTATGTAGTTTGTCGCCACTGCACATTTGTGCACAATTTTAAAGCATGTCGTGTTTGGTATCCATGTACTTGGCATAAAATCATCTTTTTTGTTTAATCAAACATTTGGGCAACATGGTGTGTTTTAGTGTATTAAAATGAGTTTTTTTTCCAAAAAAAATGCGTTTGAAAAATTGCTGTGCAAATATATGGGGATATCTCATGTGTGAGACTTTTTCAGAGCCTAGCTGCGTACAGGTCCCCGAAAACCAATCACCGCCTTCAGGATTTCTAAAGGTGTAAATTTTGGATTTCACTCACTACCTATCATAGTTTCGAAGGCCATAAAATGCCAAGATAGCACAAAACCCCCCCAAATAACCCCATTTTTGGAAAGTAGACACCCTAAGCTATTTGCTGATAGGCATGTTGAGTCCATGGAATATTTTATATTTTGTCACAAGTTTCGGGAATATGACAAACTTTTTTTTCTGCACAAAGTTGTCACTAAATGATAGATTGTTCAAACATGCCATGGGCATATGTGGAATTACACCCCAAAATACATTCTGCTGCTTCTCCTGAGTACTGGGATACCACGTGAGACTTTTTGGGAGCCTAGCCGTGTACAGGCCCCCGAAAACCAATCAACGCTTTCAGGCTTTCTAAAGGCAAAAAACGGTGATTTCACTTCTTCACTACCTATCACAGTTTCGGAGGCCCTGAAATGTCAAGATAGCATAACATCTCTCCCCCCCCCAATGACCTAATTTTGGAAAGAAGACACTTCAAGCTATTTGCTGAGTGGCATGTTGTGTCCATGGAATATTTGATATTTCGCCACAAGTGTCGGGAAAATTACAATTTTTTTTTTTTTTTTTTTTTACACATGTGTGAGACTTTTTGGGAGCCTAGCCGCGTACAGGAACCCAAAAACCAAGCACCGCCTTCAGGCTTTCTAAAGGCATAAAATTGTGATTTTACTCTTCAATACCCATCACAGTTATGGTGGCCCTGAAATGTCCAGATAGCACAAAACCCCCTCATATGACCCAATTTGGAAGTAGACACCCGAAGGTATTTGCTAAGAGGCATGTTGAGTAGTTTGCAGCTCTCATTTTTGAAAATGAAGAAGGGAAAAAAAAAAAAAAAGATGTTTCTTTTTTTTTTAAATTTTCAAAACTTTGTGACAAAAAGCAAGATCTGCAAAATACTCAACATGCCGCTCAGCAAATAGCTTGGGGTGTCTACTTCCCAAAATGGGGTCATTTGGGGGGGTGCGGGGGGGTTGTGCTATCTTGGCATTTTATGGCATCCGAAACTGTGATAGGTAGTGAGGAGTGAAATCAAAAATTTACGCCCTTAGAAATCCTGAAGGCGGTGCTTGATTTTCGGGGTCCTGTACGCGGCTAGGCTCCAAAAAAGTCTCACACATGTGGTATCCCCATACGCAGGAGAAGCAGCAGAATGTATTTTGGGGTGTAATTTGTCATATAACCATGGCACGTTTGAGCAATATATCATTTAGTGGCAACTTGTGTGTAATTTTTTGTCATTTTTCAAATCACTTGTGACAAAAAAATAAAATATTCGATTGGCTCAACATGGCTCTCAGCAATTTCTTTGGGGTGTCTACTTTCCAAAATATACGCTTATTGACAATTGTTTTACCAAAGACATGTGGCTGAATACATTTTGGCCTAAATGTATGACTAAAATTCAGTTTATTGTTGGGCATACATTGTAATGTTCTTTTTTTCATGCAGCCTGTGGGCTGAACAAAAAAAAAAAAAAAAAAAAAAAAAAAGAGATCGGTGGGTATGCCCACCATTAGAATACCGCCCTTCATCCACCCACTTCTAATGATGGGCACATATGCACCATTTTTTTTTTTTTTTTTTAACTGTGGTGGTGAAATCAGCTGTTGCTCTCAAGATGAATAAACCCACGCTGCAGCTGAATGGCGTACGTGCTAAGCAAATGATGGTTAACAATAAAACAAACATTACAGTATAACATACCATACCTGCAAAGCAAATACAATAAAACATAGTAAATATAAAACAGAGAGAGAACGATAGATATAAAACAATAGTGAGCGAACAGTAGAGCGGAGTAGAGTAGAGAGAGAATATAAGAGAGAGAACAATAGAGAGAGAACAATAGAGAGAGAGAGAAGAAAAATACAAACCACAACTATTTTTGGATTTTTTTTTTTTTTTGTGTGTTTTTTTTTTGTTTTTTTTTCACTTTTTTCACTTTTATAAAAACTGTAAAAAAAACGTAAACTGAATGTTGCAAATTAGGATCTCAAAATGTGATGGCCATCACATCTTTCGAGACCCCGAGACCCTGTGTTTGTGTGCCTAGGACTGTGTGGTGCTGTACCCTACGCTAATACTCAACTAGTGTGTGGTAGCGTTTGAAACATTCACCAATGCAGAGACCAGGTTGGTCAGGACAGGAAGGACAATAAAAGCGGGTGTCACACCTAAATCCACGTTTACTGCAGACACATCTTCTTTGGGGTGTTCTTTGGGTAGGGGCACCAGGGAGGACATAAGGAAATGCCTCTCATGCAGCCGGCTTACTGCATTTGCGTTGGGAAGTTGGGCAAGAGCACTGTCTGGAAACAGAAGGGCTCTGACGATCTCTTCCTGGAATTTAAGGAAGGATCCAGTCCGTCCTGAAGCTTTGTATAGCACAAAAGCGTTCAGCAAAGCCAATTGAAATAAATAAACAAACAGACACTTTTTTGTACCAGCGTCTAGCCTTACGGGCAATTCGGTGCGGCGCCAACTGGTCGTTGAGGTCCACCCCTCCCATGTTAAGGTTGTATTCATGGACACAGAGGGGTTTCTCCACAACACCAGTCGCCGTAGGAATGTGGACTGCTGTGTCTGTGTGAAGCGAGGACAGGACAGAACAAAAACATTCCTGTGGATCCCTCCACTTCACTGCAAACAAATTATTACACTTCAAGCAGGCTCTCTCCCCCCGTCCAAGTCGGGATTCTACAAGCTGTTGGGGGAAGCCCCTGCGATTAGATCGCATGGTGCCACATGCACCAATTCCATAATCAAAAAGGTGACTAAAAAGTGGCATGCTCGTGTAATAATTGTCCACATACAAGTGGTACCCCTTTCCGAATAAGGGTGACACAAAGTCCCACACTATCTTACCAGCGCTCCCTATGTAGTCTGGCAGTTCTCCGGCTCTACGCGACTCCCTCAAACCATAAAACTATATGTATAGCCTGTGGCCCGGTCACAGAGCTTATACATCTTGACCCTGTATCTGGCACGCTTGCTGGGAAGATACTGTTTGAAAGACAAGCGGCCAGAAAAATTTATCGGGGACTCATTAACGCAGAGAACTTGATCAGGAGTAAACAAGGCTGCAAAATGTTGGTTCAAGTGGTTTACGAGGGGCCAAATTTTGTAGAGCCAATTAAATCCAGGGTCATCCTGAGGACAACAGAGTTCATTGTCATTGAAGTGCATGAACCGCAAGATCTGCTCGTATCGTGTCCTGGTCATGGAGGCAGAGAACAAGGGCATATGATGAATTGGGTCAGTGGACCAATATGACCGCAACTCACTCTTTTTAGTTATGCCCATGAGGAGGGATAGGCCCAGAAAGGTCTTAAATTTGGAAAACCTAACTGGTTTTCAATCTCTAGCAAGGATCAGCTGGGGATTAGCGGCGATGAATTGACCAGCATACAAATTGCTTTGGTCCACAATAGATCTGTAGAGATCTTCGGTGAAAAACAGAGAATAAAAATCAAGTGACATAAAATCAACTGTTTCCACCTGAATTCCGGGTTGGCCAGTGAATGGGGGAAGTACAGGTGCTGCAGAAGTGGTGAGCTCCCAATTAGGATTGGCGATTGCAGCAGGAAGGGCACTATGGGCTCGACGGGCCTGTGATTGTCTTGGTGGCAGGGGGACACTACTCATGCTTGCCACCTCGCCAGCTTGACTTGCAGTTATGGGACTGGCCATGTCACCAAGTGTTACTGCAGTGCTGGATGTATGACCAGGATGTACTAAGCCGCTGGTGCTTGCCAGTTCATCAGAAGGATGAGCGGCGCTAGTACTGGCTCTCTGCTCCATACGAGGGACCTGCGGTTCTTGCACCTCAACGACAGCAGAAGAACGGGGTCTGGTAAGCCTGACCTTGGCAGGGACCACAACTCTGTTGTCAGAGCTATCTGTCAGGGTGCCGCTGCTGTCTACTGGTTTGTATTCTGAGCCTGAATCTGACAGATGAGTGACTTCCCCTTCACCAGCTGTCATGCTCAGAAACGTGTAGGCCTCTTCACTACTGTACCTTCGATTTTACATTTTGGTCTCTAAATTTACTCGTACAGTAGTGAGACTCACAGGTAAAAAAAGCTCCTGTTAGCGACTGATTCAAACGCTATCAAAAAAACTGAGCATTCGCAGGGATCAGGCCTGACTCTGCGAACACTGCAGTTATGCGTTTAGTGTTTTGTAAGTGACAGTGATCGATTGATACTGCACTTGGGTGGGCTGGTCGGAGGGGCTAAACGCAGGTGCTAGCAGGTATCTGGGCTGCTCCCGCTAACACTGCATTTTTGGGAACCCTAAACTGCTGGGGATGCTAGTATAGATCTGATCAGATATCGATCCATTCAGACACTATACTACTAAAGGGAGGTGTATGGTGCGTGTGAAGGTGTTAGCGCTACTGGCACTGATCTGACACTACCTGGGGCGATGCAGACCCCATCTGACACTAAAACCTAACTTTGTTCACCCGCCGGGTGATCGGGGGTTAAACCTTTATTGGGTAAAATACAGCGGGTGCCCTAACGCTATAAAAAAAAAAAAAAAAAAAAAAATCTAGCTAAACTGCGTCACCCATGACACTTGTACAGTGATCAGAGGTGACAGGGGTTGACAGTATTAGCCCCAGATAGGTCCCTAGACCTATCTGGGGCTAATACTAAATTGCCCTAATGCTGATTTGTGTCACTAATGAAACCAGTACAGCGATCAAAAAAAAAAAAAATCTGATTGCTGTACTGGGTGACACAGTGACAGGTGGTGAATTGTGTGCCTACATGACCTGGTGTCAGTGTAGTGTTGTACAACTCACTCTGTGATGCCTTCTCTCCTCGGTCTGGAATGGAAAAGACCAACATAAGGAGAGATGACATCACTTCCCCTGTCAGTGTTTACACTTACACGACAGGGCAAGAATCTCATTTGTCAGGACCGATCACCAGGTCCAGGCCAGATATCATTGCTTCGGGCAGCTGGGCCATATATATATATATATATATATATATATATATATATACACATACACACACACACACACACACACACACACACACACACACACACACACATATATATATATATATATATATATATATATATATATATATATATATATATATATATATATATATACACACACATATATACACACTGTGGCGACTGGTCCGGAACCAGTTAAACTTATTGCCCATGGGAATATACTTTGCAGTGAGTTCACAAACAGTCTTTTTGAAGAATTCCCATTTCTGTGTTAATCGATGCCAATATTCCCTCCCAGTCTAGTCCTGGAGAGCAGCCCTCATCCTTGGAAAAATTTGCTCTCTTAAAGTTAAGTGTTTTTATCTTTCCTGTATGCGTTTTTTGCTTACAGCTAACATCAAATGAAATCATGTTGGTCACTGCTACCCAGATGTTCCTTTATATGAACATTAGTAATAAGCTCTGCATGGTTTAGGATTACCAGGTCCAACAGAGCATCATTCCTAGTTGGGGCCTCAATAAACTGGACCATAAAATTGTCCTGTAATAGGGTTATACATTTTTGCCCTTTAACTGATCCAGCAGTGCCACTACTCCAGTCAATTTCCAGGTAGTTAAAATCCCCCGTTATTATCACCATCCCAGCCCTTGCAGCCCTTTCCATCTGTGCAAAGAGCTGAGTCTCCACCTCCTCGTTAACATTGGGTGGTCTATAACAAACTCCAATGATTAACTTTGAACTACGCACATCTATATGCAGTTCCACCCATAATGCTTCAGCCACATCACACTCTCCATCAATTAGGTCCTCATTCACACTCGCTTCTCACAGAGACAGACTCCGTCACCTTTCCTTTTTACGTTGTCTCACCGAAAGTGTGCATAGCCAGGAATATTAATAGCCCAGTCATGTGAGGAATGAAGCAAAGTTTCAGCAATACTGATTACATCATAGCTCTCCTCGTGCACCAGAGCTTCCAGCTCACCTATTTTGCTTGGCAGACTTCTGGCATTTGTGAACAAAAACTTTAAATGCATTATTACATTTTGCATATCTTCCCTTTAACCACTTGCCGACCGCCGCACGACTATATACGTCGGCAGAATGGCACGGGCAGGCAAAAGGACTTACAGGTACGTCCTTGCCTGCCCGCGGGTGGGGGGTCCAATCGGACCCCCCCCCCCCCCGGTGCCTGCGGTGGTCGGCAAATCTCCCCCGGCAATCGGTGGTGAGGGGGGAGGCCATCCATTCGTGCCCCCCCCCTCGCGATCGCTCCCAGCCAATGGGATCATTTCCCTGCCTCTGTATTGTACACAGAGGCAGAGGAAATGATGTCATCTCTCCTCGGCTCGGTATTTTCCGTTCCGGGCCGAGGAGAGAAGACTGCAATGTGAGTGCACCAACACACTACACACACAGTAGAACATGCCAGGCACACAAAACACCCCGATTTGTGACAGTTACAGTGTTAGGGCAGTGAGTGTTAGGCCCCCTTTAGGTCTAGGATACCCCCCTAATAAAGTTTTAACCCCTTGATCACCCCCCGTCACCAGTGTCGCTAAGCGATCATTTTTCTGATCGCTGTATTAGTGTCGCTGGTGACGCTAGTTAGTGAGGTAAATATTTAGGTTCGCCGTCAGCGTTTTATAGCGACAGGGACCCCCATATACTACCGAATAAATGTTTTAACCCCTTGATTGCCCCCTAGTTAACCCTTTCACCACTGATCACTGTATAACCGTTACGGGTGACGCTGGTTAGTTTGTTTATTTTTTACAGTGTCAGGGCACCCGCCGTTTATTACCGAATAAAGATTTAGCCCCCTGATCGCCCGGCGGTGATATGCGTCGCCCCAGGCAGCGTCAGATTAGCGCCAGTACCGCTAACACCCACGCACGCAGCATACGCCTCCCTTAGTGGTATAGTATCTGTACAGATCAATATCTGATCCGATCAGATCTATACTAGCGTCCCCAGCAGTTTAGGATTCCCAAAAACGCAGTGTTAGCGGGATCAGCCCAGATACCTGCTAGCACCTGCGTTTTGCCCCTCCGCCCGGCCCAGCCCAGCCCACCCAAGTACAGTATCGATCGATCACTGTCACTTACAAAACACTAAACGCATAACTGCAGCGTTCGCAGAGTCAGGCCTGATCCCTGCAATCGCTAACAGTTTTTTTGGTAGCGTTTTGGTGAACTGGCAAGCACCAGCCCCAGGCAGCGTCAGGTTAGTGCCAGTAGCGCTAACACCCACGCACGCACCGTACACCTCCCTTAGTGGTATAGTATCTGAACTGATCAATATCTGATCTGATCCGATCAGATCTATACTGGCGTCCCCAGCAGTTTAGGGTTCCCAAAAACGCAGTGTTAGTGGGATCAGCCCAGATACCTGCTAGCACCTGCGTTTTGCCCCTCCGCCCGGCCCAGCCCAGCCCACCCAAGTGCAGTATCGATCGATCACTGTCACTTACAAAACACTAAACGCATAACTGCAGCGTTCGCAGAGTCAGGCCTGATCCCTGCGATCGTTAACAGTTTTTTTGGTAGCGTTTTGGTGAACTGGCAAGCGCCAGTGGCCTAGTACACCCCGGTCGTAGTCAAACCAGCACTGCAGTAACACTTGGTGACGTGGCGAGTCCCATAAGTGCAGTTCAAGCTGGTGAGGTGGCAAGCACAAATAGTGTCCCGCTGCCACCAAGAAGACAAACACAGGCCCGTCGTGCCCATAATGCCCTTCCTGCTGCATTCGCCAATCCTAATTGGGAACCCACCACTTCTGCAGCGCCCGTACTTCCCCCATTCACATCCCCAACCAAATGCAGTCGGCTGCATGAGAGGCATTTTCTTTATGTCCTCCCGAGTACCCCTACCCAACGAACCCCCCCAAAAAAGATGTTGTGTCTGCAGCAAGCGCGGATATAGGCGTGACACCCGCTATTATTGTCCCTCCTGTCCTGACAATCCTGGTCTTTGCATTGGTGAATGTTTTGAACGCTACCATTCACTAGTTGAGTATTAGCGTAGGGTACAGCATTGCACAGACTAGGACACACTTTCACAGGGTCTCCCAAGATGCCATCGCATTTTGAGAGACCCGAACCTGGAACCGGTTACAGTTATAAAAGTTACAGTTACAAAAAAAGTGTAAAAAAAAAAAAAAAAACACAAACAAAAATATAAAATAAAAAATAATAGTTGTTGTTTTATTGTTCTCTCTCTATTCTCTCTCTCTCTATTCTCTCTATTGTTCTGCTCTTTTTTACTGTATTCTATTCTGCAATGTTTTATTGTTATTATGTTTTATCATGTTTGCTTTTCAGGTATGCAATTTTTTATACTTTACCGTTTACTGTGCTTTATTGTTAACCATTTTTTTTGTCTTCAGGTACAGCATTCACGACTTTGAGTGGTTATACCAGAATGATGCTTGCAGGTTTAGGTATCATCTTGGTATCATTCTTTTCAGCCAGCGGTCGGCTTTCATGTAAAAGCAATCCTAGCGGCTAATTAGCCTCTAGACTGCTTTTACAAGCAGTGGGAGAGAATGCCCCCCCCCCCCCCCCCCCATCGTCTTCCGTGTTTTTCTCTGGCTCTCCTGTCTCAACAGGGAACCTGAGAATGTAGCCGGTGATTCAGCCAGCTGACCATAGAGCTGATCAGAGACCAGAGTGGCTCCAAACATCTCTATGGCCTAAGGCTTGATTCACACCTATGCATTTTTAGTGCTTTTTGCATTTTGCAGATTTGCACTGCAGTCCATTTAACATGGTTTCCTATGGAACACGTTCTGTAGTGCAAATCTGCAAAATGCAGTGCAAGTGTGAATCCAGCCTAAGAAACCGGAAGCTACGAGCATTTTATGACTTAGATTTTGCCGGATGTAAAAAGCGCCATTGGGAAATTGGGGAAGCATTTTATCACACCGATCTTGGTGTGGGCAGATGCTTTGAGGGCAGAGGAGAAATCTAGGGTCTAATAGACCCCAATTTTTTCAAAAAAGAGTACCTGTCACTACCTATTGCTATCATAGGGGATATTTACATTCCCTGAGATAACAATAAAAATGATTAAAAAAAAAAAAAAAAAATGAAAAGGAACAGTTTTAAAATAAGATAAAAAAGCAAAAAAATAATAAAGAAAAAAAAAAAAAAAAAAAAAAAAGCGCACCCCTGTCCCCCCTGCTCTCGTGCTAAGGCGAACGCAAGCGTCGGTCTGGCGTCAAATATAAACAGCAATTGCACCATGCATGTGAGGTATCACCGCGACGGTCAGATCGAGGGCAGTAATTTTAGCAGTAGACCTCCTCTGTAAATCTAAAGTGGTAACCTGTAAAGGCTTTTAAAGGCTTTTAAAAATGTATTTATTTTGTTGCCACTGCACGTTTGTGCGCAATTGTAAAGCATGTCATGTTTGGTATCCATGTACTCGGCCTAAGATCATCTTTTTTATTTCATCAAACATTTGGGCAATATAGTGTGTTTTAGTGCATTAAAATGTAAAAAAGTGTGTTTTTTCCCCAAAAAAATGCGTTTGAAAAATCGCTGCGCAAATACTGTGTGAAAAAAAAAAAATTAAACACCCACCATTTTAATCTGTAGGGCATTTGCTTTAAAAAAATATATAATGTGTGGGGGTTCAAAATAATTTTCTTGCAAAAAAAAAATAATTTTTTCATGTAATCAAAAAGTGTCAGAAAGGGCTTTGTCTTCAAGTGGTTAGAAGAGTGGGTGATGTGTGACATAAGCTTCTAAATGTTGTGCATAAAATGCCAGGACAGTTCAACCCCCCCCCAAATGACCCCATTTTGGAAAGTAGACACCCCAAGCTATTTGCTGAGAGGCATGTCGAGTCCATGGAATATTTTATATTGTGACACAAGTTGCGGGAAAGAGACAAATTTTTTTTTTTTTTTTTTGCACAAAGTTGTCACTAAATTATATATTGCTCAAACATGCCATGGGAATATGTGAAATTACACCCCAAAATACATTCTGTTGCTTCTCCTGAGTACGGGGATACCACATGTGTGAGACTTTTTGGGAGCCTAGCCGCGTATGGGACCCCGAAAACCAAGCACCGCCTTCAGGCTTTCTAAGGGCGTAAATTTTTGATTTCACTCTTCACTGTCTCGGAGGCCATGGAATGCCCAGGTGGCACAAAACCCCCCCAAATGACCCCATTTTGGAAAGTAGACACCCAAAGCTATTTGCTGAGCGGTATAGTGAGTATTTTGCAGACCTCACTTTTTGTCACAAAGTTTTGAAAATTAAAAAAAGAAAAAAAAAAATTTTTTTTTTTGTCTTTCTTCATTTTCAAAAACAAATGAGAGCTGCAAAATACTCACCATGCCTCTCAGCAAATAGCTTGGGGTGTCTACTTTCCAAAATGGGGTCATTTGGGGGGGGGGGGGGGGGGTTTGTGCCACCTGGGCATTCCATGACCTCCGAAACTGTGATAGGCAGTGAAGAGTGAAATCAAAAATGTACACCCTTAGAAATCCTGAAGGCGGTGATTGGTTTTCGGGGTCCTGTACGCGGCTAGGCTCCTAAAAAGTCCCACACATGTGATATCCCCGTACTCAAGAGAAGCAGCAGAATGTATTTTGGGGTGCAATTCCACATATGCCCATGACCTGTGTGAGCAATATATAATTTAGTGACAACTTTGTGCAAAAAAAAAAATAAATAAATTGTCACTTTCCCGCAACTTGTGTCAAAATATAAAATATTCCATGGACTCAACATGCCTCTCAGCAAATAGCTTGGGGTGTCTACTTTCCAAAATGGGGTCATTTGGGGGGGGTTTGTGCCATCTGGGCATTTTATGGCCTTCAAAACTGTGATAGGTAGTGAGGAGTAAAATCAAAAATGTACGCCCTTAGAAATCCTGAAGGCAGTGATTGGATTTCGGGGCCCCGTATGCGGCTAGGCTCCCAAAAAGTCCCACACATGTGGTATCCCCATACTCAGGAGAAGCAGCTAAATGTATTTTGGGGTGCAATTCCACATATGCCCATGGCCTGTGTGAGCAATATATCATTTAGTGACAACTTTTTGTAATTTTTTTTTTTTTGTCATTATTCAATCACTTGGGACAAAAAAAATGAATATTCAATGGGCTCAACATGCCTCTCAGCAATTTCCTTGGGGTGTCTACTTTCCAAAATGGGGTCATTTGTGGGGGTTTTGTACTGCCCTGCCATTTTAGCACCTCAAGAAACGACATAGGCAGTCATAAATTAAAGGCTGTGTAAATTCCAGAAAATGTACCCTAGTTTGTAGGCGCTATAACTTTTGCGCAAACCAATAAATATACACTTATTGACATTTTTTTTACCAAAGACATGTGGCCAAATACATTTTGGCCTAAATGTATGACTAAAATTGAGTTTATTGGATTTTTTTTAGAACAAAAAGTAGAAAATATCATTTTTTTTCAAAATTTTCGGTCTTTTTCCGTGTATAGCGCAAAAAATAAAAACGGCAGAGGTGATCAAATACCATCAAAAGAAAGCTCTATTTGTGGGAAGAAAAGGACGCAAATTTCGTTTGGTTACAGCATTGCATGACCGCGCAATTAGCAGTTAAAGCGACGCAGTGCCAAATTGTAAAAAGTGCTCTGGTCAGGAAGGGGGTAAATCCTTCCGGGGCTGAAGTGGTTAAAATTGTCTACAGTTTACCAGTTTAGAGAGTTACAGGAGGTCTAGTGCTAGAATTATTGCTCTCACTCAGATGTTTGTGGTGATACTTCACGTGTAGTAGGAACACCATTTGCATATGTGGGTGTGACCTACATATGCATTCATCACGTAGCGATATCAATCCCGGTCCACTTTATGGAGAGATCTGGGGTCTCTCCTCTACCCTTAAAAGCAAAAGATGAGAGAAAAAAAAAAAGACCCTGTTTACAACTGAAAGGGACACTGCTCAGGTCCTCCTAGGGCATAGAGATGAGCGGAGGCCATCTTTCATTCGCTCATCACTATGCCTAGTCGCCGCCAGCGCCGGATGGGTTGCCAGAATCACAGATCAGGTAGGCAAGCCCAGGAATTTCCGGGCACCCCTTCCGTCGCTTCTAAAAGTGACTTTTATCCAAAAATCCAGCGCCTGAGGGAAAAGAAAGTACTGGGGTTGTGGCATCTAGCTGCAGCCATAACCCCGGTAAATAATGTCAAACAAATTATGCATCTTCCCGGTTACACGATCAGCAAGTGGTTATAATAGGCCACAGCTGGCTATTTACAATGTACTTCACAAATAGTTACAAGTCTAGTAAAGTGATTGGGGAGAGGGGGTCATCAAACGTGTTGTCTGGGCATTTCCCTTCTCCATAAAGAAAGACTTGAAACTTCAGTTCATCAGAGGGGTCTTTTAAAGCCTTAGGAACATAAAAAGGTCCCAGTACTAGGACAACACTACTAGAAGCATCAGGTTGAGCCTCTAGCTTTAAAGTGGTGAGTAACTCAGCAGAAGACCGACTCCTCAGGGACAAGTTTGTTCGGGAGGGATTGGAGTGACTCAGAATTAATCAGTTTCAGTGGTTGATGGCTAGGAAGCACTGGGCAGATCCAATACAGAATCTCTGGGGAAAGGCCTGAGAGCTTTTGTGTCCATGGCATTCAGAGTCAAAGATCTGTGCTATTTGGTCTATAAAGTCGTGCATGACTGAAGTAAAAACCTTCTTGGTCAGAGCTGTAGAGGTGGCCATGTCAAACGGAGCTAGGGATGAGTCTAAAGTAGAATTTCATTAGAAAAGGTTCATTTTAAGAACATTTGTCCAATTTTCTAATCATTAGTGGGGTGAAAGCTATTTTTTTTAGAAGTACTTTCAAAAAATATTTGTCAGGTCTTTAAAATGTACCAATGAGAATGTTCTTTTGAAAAATAAAAAAAAATTCCAAGAAGCAGATGTCATCCCCATGAGTAGGCACAAGCAACACTGAAGTAGTTAACTGAGTGTGATCCAGGAGCAAACGGAAAAGCGTGACTTTCTGCTCCCTGCCTAAAATCATACATGTTGCAACCATGTGAAGCAGCATAGGTACTCACACAATCCAACTGCTGGTAGCAGGTGTAGGGTCAGGTGCCTAGAGGTGACCAAATCACAGCAGACAGGCAGCAGGAATATGCAAAAGGTGTTCGGTTTTAAACAGGGTGCAATTTAGGTTTTTCAGTCTTTGTGCACCTTTTTGATAGGATGTGGTACCCGACAATTTTGTCCATATATTAAGAGGACCCTCATATAAGGCTCCTCCTTCTGCAAAATTGCTTTCATATGGTTATGATATAGTGTGGCACTTCAGTAAACTGCTCGCCAATGAACAGGCCTTTAAAAGAAAGTGTGTACAACTGATGATCTCTTCATGTGCTAGAATAGGAGGATTGGTGTGTGTTTCGTGCGTTGGTTACTTAAACTGTCCCAATATAAAAACTTACAGTATTTGCATATAAAGCACAAACAAAAGGTTATGCTAGTTTTAAATTAACAGAACACACTTACAATGCTGGTCACAATCCACTCTTGCAAAGACAACTTTACTTTTATCAGGATGTTCTTCTTTAATTATGTTGGAAGCTTCTTCAAATATAGGGTGTAGCATTTGACTGAATCTGCACCTGCCGAAAAAAAATATAAATAAAAAAAAAAGAAGGAAAACAAAGTTAAGCCTTTTGGTTTCCATCATCAAGCTTAAATTTGGCATAGTCAACATTATATAAAAAAAAAAAAAAAAAAAAAAAAAAAATGTACTGCTTGGACTTGGTTATACATAAAATGTGTAAAGATGCTAGACATTAGACAGTTATCTGAGAAATATGATAAATGTATAGGTTATGCTTATTTAGCTCTTTCACTTGTAAACAATGCAAATTTGTAAGATTTTTTTTTCTCTCTGACTTTACACAAAACACTTTGCTTGAAAGTTGCTGAATTAGAACAAGAAACGCAAAAGTTTGAAAAAAAGAATAAAATAAAAACCTGCACCAAAAAAATAAAATAAATAAAATAAAAAAGGGTCAAAACTATCAAATACTTAAAGCCCAACTAAAGTGACAAAAAAGGATAATCAACAAGATGGATATTTTGCAGCCTGACTTCTACCTTCCATGTAAAACTGTCCAGGGGCACGCTAAATGACCTGGTCAGAAACAATGTTCTGTTTCTAGTAAAAATCTATCAAACATCATAATATACAGCTGCATGAGATTATAAATAAATTGTGACATGAGGTTAATTTTTGACTGAAGTTAAGGGCAGTTTATCCCCTTTTTTACCACCCTGTATCATACCTCATTCAGCGGGCAGCACAGGTGTCAAATCGTAGCCTATCCAAGTAAAAAGGGACACTCTGCAACCACATGTAATGCATGCAGATGCAGCACAGTGGCATGTGGTTACAGAGTGGCCTTTTTGACTTGGATAGGCTACGATTTGACGCCTGTACTGCCTGCAAAACATGGCATTTACAGGATTAGTACACACAGTGAGGAGGCAACATATCGCTTTCTCCCCACCTGTCAAACATCTCTGAAAAGCGGTGCACAGCGGATCACTTTTCAGAGGGGTGACAAGGTCTGCCACACATCTAAACTTAGCCTTAAATTTGTCATTCTGTAAAACGAAGGCATAGGTTGAATCACACGTGTGAACTAGCAAAACATAACCAAGTCCCAGACATGAGTTTTCTCCTGCAGAAAAAGAATTTTTTTTTTTTAAACTTGTTCCTTGGGACAGCATTTTGGCAGATCCAAACAATAGAACTATTTGCACTTGATGTCAAAAGTCGAATTACAGTAGTACCTTGGATTGCGAGTAACGCGGTATACGAGCCATTATTTTTTTTTTTTTCAAATCCTGACACTGCGCCATTGTCTCGCAAGACGAGCAGGATTCAAGCCTCTGGGGTGTGCAGTACCATATTTGGCCAGAGGAGTGGGGGCGCCGGTGACAGAGTGTCTCCGGCACCCCCCCCCCCCCCACCCACCTCTGGCCACATGCAGGACTGAATACAATAGTTTCCATTGACTCCTATGGGGAAACTAGCTTTCATATACGAGTGCTTTGGATTACAAGCATTCTTATGGAACAAATTATGCTCGTAATCCAAGGTACCACTGTATTATTGTAAACACTTAGCAGTATTTCAACTGAACGTGTTCTGTAATCTTGAAGACATTTCTTTACATACCCAAGTAGCTCCTTCAGTTCTAAAAAGTCAAAAGTCCTGCAGGATTTATAAAGTATCTCACAAAAGTGAGTACACCCCTCACATTTTTGTGAATATGTTATTACATCTTTTCATGTGACAACACTGACGAAATTACACTTTGCTACAATGTAAAGTAGTGAGTGTACAGCTTGTATAACAGTGTGAATTTGATGTCCCCTTAAAATAACGCAACACACAGCCATTAATGTCTAAACCGTTGGCAACAAAAGAGTACACCCCTAAGTGAAAATGTGCAAATTGGGCCCAATTAGCCATTTTCTCTCCCCGATGTCATGTGACTCGTTCGTGTTACAAGGTCTTAGGTGTGAATGGGGAGCATGTGTGTTAAACTTGGTGTTATAGCTCTCTCTCATACTGGTCACTGGAAGTGCAACATGGCACCTCGTGGCAAAGAACTCTCTGAGGATATGAAAAAAAGAATTGTTGCTCTACATAAAGATGGCCTAGGCTATAAGAAGAAGAAGATTGGCAAGACCCTGAAACTGAGCTGCAGCACAGTTCAGTTTCTGAGTGGAACGGGACAGGTTCCACACAGAACAGGCCTCGCCACGATTGACCAAAGAAGTTGAGTGCATGTGCTAAGCATCATATCCAGAGGTTGTTTATGTGAAATAGACGTTTGAGTGCTGCCAGCATTGCTGCAGAGATTGAAGGGGTGGGCAGTAATTCTGTAAGTGCTCAGACCATACGCTGCACACTGTATCAAATTGGTATGCATGGCTGTCATCCTAGAAGGAAGACTCTTCTAAAGATGATGCACAAGAAAGCCCGCAAACAGTTTGCTGAAGACAAGCAGACTAAGGACATGGATTACTGGAGCCATGTCCTGTGGTCTGATGAGACCAAGATAAACTTATTTGGTTCAGATGGTCTGGGGCTACATGAGTGCTGCCGGTACTGGGGAGCTACAGTTCATTGAGGGAACCATGAAGGCCAACATGTACTGTGACATACTGAAGCAGAGCATGATCCCCTCCCTTCAGAGACTGGACCTCAAGGTAGTATTCCAACATAAGGATCCCAAACACACCTCCAAGACAACAACTGCCTTGCTAAAGTAGCTGAGGGTAAAAGGTGATGGACTGACAAAGCAGGTCTATAGACCTAATCCCTATTGAGCATCTGTAGGGCACAAGCTTTCTAACATCCACCAGCCCTGTGATGTCATCATGGAGGAGTGATGTCAACCTTTGAAGCTCTGGTGAACTCCATGCCCAAGAGGCAGTGCTGGTGGCCACACAAAATATTGACACTTTGGGCTCAATTTGGACATTTTCACTTAGGGGTGTACTCACTTTTGTTGCCAGCGGTTTAGACATTAATGTCTGTGTGTTGAGTTATTTTGAGGGGACAGCAAATTTACACTGTTATACAAGCGGTACATTCACTGCTTTACATTGTAACAAAATGTCATTTCTTCAGTGTTGTCACATGAAAAGATTGAATAAAATATTTCTAAAAATGTGAGGGGTGTACTCACTTTTGTGAGATACTGTAGCCACATGGCTTACTCTGCCATTGTAATCTAACCACCACTGAATGTGCCAAAGAAGGTGTCAACAATGTCCAAGAAGGGACATCTGAAAGCTTGTGAAACCACCCAGTTTAATCACATATTCCAATTGCATTCATGGTGTCATGAGGTCTGGGTAAGGTGCTAATAGTGCAAATTACCTGGCGAAAGATGTGAATCATCTTCAAATCAAGGAGGTAGAGATGTTAAAACCGTATTTTACACGGGTGACAGATGGTATTAAAGCGGGGTTCCACTCAAATTTTTAACTTAATCTTACCCCCTTCAGTTAATTGCATAGATGTTCAAATGCCGCATGAAAAAATTTTTTATCGCTGTAATTACCTTTAAATTGTACTTTATTGTGGCACTCCCTGTCTCTCCTCCCATGGGAGTAGGCGTGTTTATTGCCTTTCCCCGGCGCCGCACTGTCTCCTGGGAGCTTAATATCAGGCTTCCCAAGATTCAGTGCGGGAACAATGATTGTGCGCATGAACAAGCTGTGAATGAACAGCATTTACAGCATCCAGGAAATCAATGCTTGTGGGCTTCACATGCCCACAAGCAAGATGGAAACAGCCAGCATCACATTATCACAAGTTATTCTTCAGTACGAAAACAGACAGAGGCGGAAATATTACACCCAAACTGAGTATTATTTTGGGGTTAGCAAAGTGTCTCAATGACCTAATAAAAAAAAAAAAGAAGATTGGTCGCCGGACTCCCGCTTTAAAGACCAGCCTTTACATCTAAAGGACTTGACTCCTAAACACAAGCAAAATAACTTGCTATATGCACAGTGTACATACTACATACATAGATTAGTACATTTTTTTTTTTTACATGCCAAAATGATTGGGAGCCTGTCAGCTACATATAAAGCCCTTTTAACGTCAAACAGCATCTTTAGCCATGTACTGTAACTCAAATGATTATCATTAGATATCAAGGCACCATGGAATTGGAATATGTAATCAGAACAGTGTGGTTTCACAAATTTCAAACCTCACATCATATTCTTGGATGATCAAAATTTGTCATGAAACATCCCATATTGGTAGGTTAAGGCAATAGTTACCAGTTTTGCTATAAATTCCAAGGTATGGTCAGTGTGAGAGACTCATTGTAATGAAAAAAAAAACGGTTTGTATAAGCAGTAAAAAAACAACATCTTTAACATTATAGAACAAGTCCAGTTGAGTGGGATTTACTAATTGCTGACTACACCTTGACCTTGATAAACGATAACCTTCAAAGAGTAAATGTAAATACTTCTGTGAAGAAAAGAATGCATATACTGGAAAAGCTGGAAGTATGAATCCTAATTCACAAAGACACTGGAGGGATTGTGGAACACATTTCCAGAAACTATTTACGTAGATTTTCAGGATCAACATTAAAAATACTAACACATTACAGAAATAAACAGATGTAAAAAAATATAGTAGTTTGAGATTTAAATTAAGCACATACCAGTCAGCATAAAAATTAACTAAAGCGACGTCTGCATTACCTGGAGAGAAAAAAAAAAAAAAAAAAAAGGAAAAACAAATAGCTTTTTATTTTATTTTATTATCACTACCAAAATATGAAAGCTTTCATATTTCTCAATTTCTATTTTCCTTAAAAAACAAACATCAAAGTGTACACAAACACACAAATTTTACAGTAAAAGGCTACACGCACATGGGCGCATGTGCCTGTGCAGTTTAGAGACACTGCCTATTTCTGGTGTCCTAGAGCTGTGTACAGCCGCCCATAGACATGAATGGGTGAAGGGGGCTGTAGGCAGCCATTTGCATTAAGTTGCACATGCACATAGATGTAGCTCACCGACTGCAAATAAAGTGTGCTTGGTAGATTATGTCTATGTGCATGCACTACTTTGTATGCATAGCTGTGTACAGTCATCTTCCCTCATTCATGTCTATGGGTGGCAGTATGGAGCGCTAGGACAACTGAGACCAGAAATACAGTGTCTTTATGCAGCATGGGCAAATGCAACCATGTGAATGTAGATTGAAGCATATGCAAACACTGACAAGGAACTCTTATTTGTTCTGTTTTGGTCTGTTTACTATACTACCAAAAGAAGTAGGTCATAGAAGTTTTAAAAGTGCAAATAATACATTTTTTGTACTTTCTGTAAAATCTGTGTTTCAAGTTTACTGGAGGACACAGGACTTTAGCAAGTCTTTGACATGTGGGCATACTATGGCCTTTCAGGGGGTTTACACTGGCAAAACAAAAAACACACTAAGCCAGCCCCCATATAACCCCACCTCCAACTGTCATGCTGTTTTGTGAGCAAGAAGTACATAAAGCCAACAACACAGAAGGGTGGGACTCAATGAACCCCAAACATATTTTACAGTAAGTACAAAAATCGTAATTTCATCATACATTGAGAGACTGTAGTAAATCTTTGACATGTGGGGTGTATAAAAGCACCACAAATGAGGGGTGGGCAAAGCCAATTAGAAAGCCAACAGATGCGGAGCCTGAAAAAAAAAAAAAAAAATATAATAATAATAATAATATTACTACATTGAAAGAACATTAACACCAATGACATCAGGGATCAATCAGGTATTCCAAATCATGGCAAAGAAATCCCAAAAAAGGGGAAACTAGTACCTGAATAAACAAGGAACCTGAACTAAAAAAAATTGTGGAAAAGAACCATTCACCCTTAGGGAAAAAGAAGGCTGAACAGTAAACGGTTTTGCAAGAGACCTCATCAGGTAAAGCCTAAGCCGGTCAATCAAACCCCTAACATCTACTAAGGGAAGTTGGGAGAATACACAGAGGACAGAACCAAAAAGGCTTGTACCTTTAATGCAAGTAAATTAAATGCTCCAAAAGGGTACTCGTAGCTTTCCAGGCACAAAGCCAAATCGTTCTACGCATTTGAGCAGATGTTAGGCACATGCGAGACAAACTTAAAGTGGAAGTAAAACTTCCAACATTAAAATCGAACCTAAAGGCAAGCTTATAAAAAGACGTACCTATGGGTAGTGTAAATATCATGGGTGGCCATTCCTTCAAAGCCCTGTGCCGTGAACAATGTCATCACGGCTCCGGTCAGTCACAGAGCCGCGAGTCCGCAAACCCGGGTGAAGATGAAAGCAGCCTCCAGCAAAGACATTGCATCCCTGGAATGCTTCGTTTTCAGGCAAGTTTCACATAATGTGCTAGTATGCGATGCATACTAGCACATTATGGGTTTACCTTGCAGGCAAGAGGAAAAAAAAAAAAAACGTCCAGCAGTTTACAACCACTTTAAAATATATGCAAGAACCCACTGCAGTTAAATTGCAATGCCGTGAACACTAACATTTGTTCCAAAAGCTCCAGGTTATGAGGAACTGACCTCTAATTCAGTAGTAATCTTCCTCCAACGATGGCTCCCCAAATCCCCTTCACCGTAATCCTACAATGCAGCGAGTGTAAGGCCTCTTGCACACTGCAGCTTAAAAAAGCTCAGTACAGCTTTTTTTTTTTATTTACCAAGCTAAAATACAGCTCATTAATGTGGTTGTAAGCCCATGTGGGGGGGGAATGACAAACAAACCTGCAAGACAAAAAGCATAATGAGCTAGTATGGATCGCATACTAGCTCATTATGAAATACTTACCTTAGCTCTAAGCTGTTGCAGCGGTCCCCGTACACCACTGTGACTGGTGACATGTCTCCCGGAAATAACCATTTCTGGGTTTGCGGGCTCTGGCGTGGCGATTGGCAGGAGCCACAACGATGTCACTCCCACACATGCACGCGTGAACTGCCCGTCATGGCACAGGCCCTTTAGAAAAGGCACGGTCGAGCCGTTTCTTTAGTGTGCATGCGCCGATGACGTCAGCGCAAGGGTATATGGTAAATATCTTCTAAACCGTGCAGGTTTAGGAAATATTTAGAGTACCTACAGGTAAGCCCTATTATAGGCTTGCCTTTATGTACAAGTGGTGTAACAGGGTCTACAACCACTTCAATTGTAATGTGCCTAAAAAAGCACCGTGCATTTTTCAGAAAAAAAAAAAATGCATTTTTGGTAAGCAATTTACACCTCATGCGTGCAAATATGTGCGATTGCGCACAAATGTGCACTAATGCCCATACAAACAACAAAGTTTGAAAAAAGTGATGCTCAAACAGGAGTATCCTGTGCAAGAGGCATAAAGAGCACTGAGGAGCTGTCACAGGCACTCATCAATAAAGCACGACTATGCCCCCCCACCCAGCTCCTGCATTCAAAGTTTCTATAAATGAAACATGATCTATGAAATGGAGGCTGAGCGGATGATTGAAATGTCCCCCCTCCATTAATTAAAGCTGTAGTACAGCTTCTATGAATTCCCAAATTTTAGGTGACCTTAGGCTAGAGTTGCCACCTCATCCCTTTAAACCCGAACACCTTTGAATTACACAGGTTCTGAGGCTAATTAAATGCAGATAAGGCACCAAGTTTAATTAACACCTTAATCAGCCACAGAACCTGGGTGATTAATATGTGTTCGGTTTAAAGGGATGAGGTGGCAACCATACCTTAAGCTTTAAAAGGGGAGAACATCATGAACCTGTTTGATGGTATGTTTGTAAAAGACGAATGACAGGAGTGTATACAGTGGGCAGAGACCACTTAAACTCCATGGAAAGGAAAAAAAGCTCTTACGCATTATTAGCAGGGAGTCCTCAAAAATGTAATGGAAAGGTCTTTGTAACCACAGCTCTATAAAAATGCCTGGAACCGCAGGCTGATTCCCTTGCAGGGTAGAGTGCACTGCATAGATTATCAATAATTTCTTGGAAAGCTGAGTCCCAAGTACAGTAGCAAATTCAATGGTAATAGTGCACCAGAGCAAGTTTAGAACCCTTGCTTGATTTTTGCATTACCTGCACACAGACCAATACAAATTTTGTGGTGTATATTAGGAATTACCTACAGTAATAGGGGGTCCCAGGGCCTATGTTGCAGGTGTGGCCCCTGCTAGTAAAACTGAGAAATTGCTGCAAGTAGTAGGAGTATGGGCTGAGGCCACCCATTGTTGCGGGGCTAGACCCAAAGTGAGGCAAATGCCTTGTTTACCCACAAATTAAAAGCAGCTGACAATGAGGGTCATGGGAAGGCAATGGAACCAGACCAGAGACTGGATAATTCTCTAGGCATCAAAGAAGCAGTCATAACAGGACAGTGCTTCTTTTAGGCTGTAAGATTGGAGAGAGAATGCAGAGCATGTCTGCGTAATACTCTGCCTTATGGAGGACTTAACGGTCACCATGCCAGCTGGTTAAAAGGCAGAAAAATTTTAAAAGTGCACAACTGAGGCAGCTCTTCAGTCCAACCAGTCTTAAATGACTTGGGTGTGAGAGTGGGTTGAAAGAAATTTCTGAAGCACGGACCAAGAACCAGATTCTGATCACATGGAGTCACTGGGGCAGACTCCATGTACAAAAAGGTCCTAATCAAAAAGTGAGATTCCAAAAATCTCTGAAACTAAGTGGAAAGGACAGAAAACAGATTCCTAATGGAGAAGTGTCTTAGGTAAAGGTCCACACCAAGCAAAGTAAGCCTTCTACAATGATAGACCATGCAAAAGGATGCTTCCTAATCTTAAGCACTGTAGAAATCACCTGTCCCTTAGAACCTTGGTTACAGGTACAGACACGATTTGACAAAGTCAACAAGAACAGAGTTTTAGAAAGGGCTTCCATCGCTTATGAGGTGGGTCCTTCAAGTCAACTGTATCCTCCCTATGGTATGGCAGTTGCTTTGTTTAGGCGAGATACAGCCAGATCCACAATGGGTATGGACAATTTCTGAACAAAATCCTCAAAAAATGGATACAAGGCCAGTAAATTCTTAGAGGGAGCTCTTTGCAGACATGAGCAGCAGTGGAGAGATGTTTCCCCAACATTGTACAGTGGGAAAAAGTGTGGAGCATATAACATTTCACCTAGAGGACGCAAGTGCTCAGTTCCACAGAGTTGACCACTTCTGCAGCAAAACACGGAAGGATGGCCCCACAGCAAGGAACACCATTGGGAGAGCGCCTGGTGCTTGGACCTCTTACAAAGTTAGGTTTCAGAGACAAGGACAAGTGGAAAGACAATACCAGCAGCTCAGGAAAGCACTCCACAGTTCCCT
Source organism: Aquarana catesbeiana (assembly GCF_042186555.1). Taxonomy (NCBI): domain Eukaryota; kingdom Metazoa; phylum Chordata; class Amphibia; order Anura; family Ranidae; genus Aquarana; species Aquarana catesbeiana. The sequence continues at coordinate 241,867,331 of NC_133328.1, read as the reverse complement.
TACCCAGAACAAAGTATGAAAAGTGCTCCACGCAAAATCCTGTTGCTAAAGGTCACTTCAAAGATTGCTCTGCAATGTCCAGTCCAGCAGGGTACAGATGCAGTGAGGTTCAAAGCTAGGTCCAGGAACGACCTCACTTGATCACTGTGAATCAGAGGGAGAGCCTCCAACAGGGGTTTAGAGAAGAGTCTTGACTGAAGTGTTATCAAAATAGGTCAGTTTTTTACAACAGCAATTTTGAAAAAGGGACATCTATCCTCCCAGGATGGCACTAGCAAAGCTGAGGCATGCTAATAATCTGAGGTGTTATCCCTGACTAGCCTACAGTTTTTTTTTTTTTTTGTATACCAGTGTCTAATATTCTGGTAGGCAGAAGTATAAACAAAAAATATAAGGCTTCTTGTATCCCTCAATAGATGAGAATTCTTTCCCCCCCATTTTGCCTTGACATACACTTCAATATCACTGCAACTGCTCAGTAGAAAACGAGTCAAAATGCATGATTTTTATTATACTGTCAGGTTTCTGTGCGTGGGCAAGTTTCAGCACACCCAAATGGGGGTGCAAACTGCTTTCTACAGTATACAGTCCCTGATTTTGGAAGTCATGTAAACTCTTCAAATTTTCAACACTTTTTTGGGAATTTAACTTTCAAATTCTACTCCAGTCATCTATTTTTTACTTATTTTTATGATAAAGTGTTTACTAAACCCACAACAGTAAATTAGTTTGTATATGCAGTATAGCATGATTGTAATATTCACGGTGGAACTTAAGGGGTTAATCCTCTGCATTGTGTAAAAAGGCTGTTTTATTCTGTATGCATAGAGCCTCCCCTCCTGCACTGTATTTGGGGAAGGCCAGCTAACTCAGGCAGGGTAGTTGATCTGCACATGCTCAGTTGTGTCTTTTATGCTGGAGAGAACATTTACTTGTTCTCAGAGCTAGCCAGGTCACATGATATTGACATCACACTCAGCACTGAAGAAGCTGTGAAGTTTAATCATGTAAAAAGATTTATAAGCTGAGGGCACTGTGGGGGGGCAGATGAACTATTTTCATATTACCGAGTTTAATAACACTTTAAGTTAACCTGAAAAATATAATCAGTTATAAGTATATCATAATGAAACTGCACTATTGGCACATAAGTTAACAGAAAGATTCAACATTTTAGTAACTTTACAAATAAAAATATACATACACAAGCCTGCATAAATGTTCTTAAAATCTAAGACTTCACCTTCTAATGCAGCCATGCATACAGCGGCAATATCAGCTATACAGTATAGGTCAACAGAAGCCATATATACATGGCAAGCAGCGACTCCGACCAGAACAGCCTCCAAAACACCACTTGTAGGCAGATGGACCTATATTGTCACAAAAGCTCAAAAGGATCCAGGGTCCTCGATTGTCCTGATCACGATAATCCAAAGAAAGGGAAAAAGGCTCGCCATAGGTAAAACCAGACTCTGCTGCCGGTTGAAGGAATATCTCTCTCTATTTTCAGCAAACGTTGCTCTCTCTAGGAACTTCCTTTCACAGGAAGTTCCTAGAGACAGCAACATTTGCAGAAAATAGAGGGAGATATTCCTTCAACCGCCAACAGTCTGGTTTTACCTATGGCGAGCCTTTTTCCCTTTCTTTGGATTATCGTGCTCACAAGAATCGAGGACCCTGGATCCTTTCGAGCTTCTGTGACAATATAGGTCCATCTGCCTACAAGTGGTGTTTTGGAGGTTGTTCTGGTCGGAGTCGCTGCTTGCCATCCCTAGAGACAAAGGCCCTGACTAGGTATTAGCCATAAGCGGTCCAGCTTGCGATAGCTGGTAAGTGTGCACTTTATGTGGTGGCGGATACACTTTGAATGTTGGTGTGAATTTGTCATTTGCATGAGGAGGACTCCAAATACTTGGTGTCCGTCTATTGCCTATCAGCAATACTTTGAAGAACATATTTGTTCATGTTGCTGACCTATTTCTTGGGACTCAACAACTCTTAGGCTGTTTTCACACTGAGGCGCTTTACAGGCGCTATAGCCCTTCCACACTGGTGCAGTGCACTTGCAGGACGGTAAAAAAAAAGTCCTGCAAGCAGCATCTTCGCAGCGCCATAGGAGCAGTGTACACACCGCACCTAAAGCGCCCCTGCCCATGGAAATCAATGGGCAGCGGCGCTGTGTGGGCGGTTTTAACCCTCTTTCAGCCGCTAGCAGGGGTTAAAAGCGCCCTGCTAGTGGCCAAATAGTGCAGCTAAAAATAGCAATTTACCGACACCCCCGTGTGAAAGCAGCCCTAGTGTTGATTCCCATATGGTTATATATTTTTCACTATTGTCACAATCTGTCACTTATTAGATTTGTTTACAGACCGCAGCTCTCATTTTATTGTCTATTTTTCTGTTTATCTCACCTTAGAGCTACTGAAGGTTTCAGGGTTTATAGGAAACAGCGCAGTTTATTTTTTTTTTACACATATGCAGCTAAAGGGTTATGTGAAGGATTTTATGTTCAGTAGAGAATCACTTACCTAAAATGTCATCTATGTTGTTACTTTCTAGATTTACTATTTCACCTTTTAGTGGCATGCAAGCCCATGTTGCCTGTGGACAGTAAACAAAAAAAAAAAAAACACATCAAAAAAAGAAAATTTTATTCATTCGGACTTTACAAAGAATTCTCATCTGAAAGATTACTATTTAGACTGCAAGTAAATAAAATCATAGATGTATATACTCATTGTTTCCTGGCTTAGAGGAGCAGTTTATGATTATACAAAAAAAAACACAATTTGGTTAATAAAGCCCATATGAATTAAATTGCTGCTTGCATTTTTATGGAATACAACTAAAAGTACTAAATGCAATGCATGGTAACCGATAACCAACCAGAATTCACCAAAGGCAAATGAATAATAGGATTTTTTCCATCAGACTTACCTGTAAAATCCTTTTGAGTACATCACGGGACACAGGCTATTATTCCTTACTTACTGGCTTATACTTCATCTCCAGGTGAATGGACACTGGTAGACCAAAGGTCTTTACACAGGAAGTGATCCCCTATATAACCCCTCCCATACAGGAACTACTTCAGTTTTGTAGCAAGCACTATATCCTCAAAAGGAGGGGAGGGACCACTGTGTCCTGTGATGTACTCAAAGAAAAGTATTTTACAGGTAGGTATGACAAAAAAAAATCCTATTTTCTTTAGCATACATCACGGGACATAGAGTGAGGCTATTATTGCTTACTTACTGGGACGTCCCAGAGCAAAAGCCTTGAGGGGAGGGAGACACCCTGCCAAAACAATAGCCATCAGACCTATAGGGCAGCCTGCAGTTCACTGCGGCCGAAAGCCGTATCCTCGGCTGCTCGAACATCCACTTGATGAAATTTTGTGAACATATGCACTGAAAACCAGGCAGCAGCCTACAAATCTGAGCCACAGATACCTGATGGCGAAAAGCCCAGGCGGTTCCCACACCCCTGGTAGAATGAGCTCTCACCCTAAAAAGGGAGGAAACCCTATGTTTCAGACCATAGGGCTGAATGACCAACTGGCAAACGCAATTGGCAATGGAAGCTGACTGCCCCTTCTTGGGTCATTCTGGGGGGGGGGGGGGTCTGATCCTCAGATCTCTGCAGATCTAGACAAAAACTCTACTCGCACTACATCCAAGGAGTGCAGTTGTGAGAAAAGAAGGCAAAACAATGTCCTGATTCAGTTGAAAGCCCGACACCAACTTAGGCAAGAAGGATGGTTGTAACACGACCCTGTCGTGGTGAAGGGTCAAGTATGGTTCCCTGCACGAAAGGGCTGCCAACTCAGACACCCTTCTAGCCGAGGTGATGGCCATCAGGAAGGCTAGCTTGCTTGACAGCAAGCCTAATGGAATTTCCTTGATAGACTCAAACGGTTGTTTCTGTAACAGACAGTATCAGGTTTAAGTCCCAAGGGCACATAGGTGACATAATGGGGGGAAAACAAACGAGTTACCCCCTGCATAAAGGTTCGGATCAATGAATGGGAGGCTAAGGGCCTTTGAAAGAATACTGACAAGGCCGAAATCTGACCCGATTGTACTCAAAGCCAATCTGATTTCCACAGCCGACTGTAGAAAAGAGAGTTCTCCCAATCACATTTCCAAGGATGCCATTTTCTGGCTTCAAATCAAGCAATACAAGTATTTCAGACCTTATAATAGATCTTCCTAGTGACTGTTTTTCTGGCATGCACTAGGGTAGACACCACCTGTCCCGAGATGCCACGATCCTTTAACACCCTGGCTTCAATAGCCATGCCGTCAAATTTAGAGACTCTAAATTGGGATGGAATAGAGAACCTTGAGACAGTAGATCGGGGCAGCGTGGAAGCGTCCATGGCTGGTCTATTGCCAGTCTCACAATCTCTGGGAACCAGGGCCTTCTGGGCCAGGCTGGTGCCACCAGGATGACTGGAACCCCCTCTCTCCGAATTCTGCGCAACAAATGTGGAAGGAGAGGGAATTGGGGGGAAAGCATAAACCAGGGAGAAATGGTTCTATGGAACTACTAGAGCATCTGCTCCAATTGGCAGGGGATCTCTTGTTCGGGACACAAACTGCTGCAGCCTGTTGAACCTAGATCTCAATAGATCAACCGCTGGAAGATTTCCCCAAAACACGTTCGGGTGTAAGGACCATTCCCCCGGGCAGATCTGCTGGCGGCTGAGATAATCTGCCTTCCAGTTCTCTACTCCCAGTTTATGGACCGCCGATAGTCCCTCTGCACAGGTTAATATGTGGTTCACCACCTCCTGAATTGAACGGCTCTTGATACAGGCCACTGCAGTAGCATTGTCGGACTGAACCCCGACGGGGCAGTCCTGAAGCTCGACCGTCAAGGACCGTAGGGCCAGACGTACTGCCCGTAACTCCAGGATGTTGATAGGCAGGTTCTGCCCTTGACCATCTCCCGAGCTGCAAGCCCCTCTAGGGTCACTCCCCAGCCCGAGACTGGCGTCTGGTCATTAATCTCCAAGACACCGGGAGGAAGGATCTTCCCTTTTGCAGGTATCTGATCCTGCTACCACCAGCTTAGGCTTTAAGCGTGCCTGGGGAGATGAGGACATGGGGTAATCTAGGGCTTTGTGTTCTCTTGTTCCAAGCCGACAACAGGTCTTGTTGTATAGGCCTGGAATCGAATTGAGCGCAGGGAACCGCCATAAAAGGAGGAGGGCACCATCCTTCCCAGAAGACTCATACAGAGCTGAATGGAGGGTTGCCTGGTGCCCTCTTGACGCACCTGATCCTTCAGGGCACAGATCTTTACGGGTGGCAGAAATACCTTTACTACCTAATACTGTATCCAGGATCAGACCTAGATACTTGAGACTCTGAGCTGGTCTCAAGGCTGACTTTTTGGTATTTATGATCCAGCCCAGGATTTCTAAGTATCACACTGTGCAGGCTACACTGTGTTCCAGGGCTTGTAGTGAGTGATCTCTGAGCAGGAGGTCGTCCACATATCCGAGCACCAAGACCCCCTGGGCCATTAAAAGACCCAGTATATCTGCTAGGATGTTTGTAAACACCAGAGGTGCTGTGGCAAGCCTGAAGGGCAGTGCCACAAACTGGAAATGATGTTCCTCTACTGCAAATCGCAGGAACCTCTGATGGAGGCTGAGAAGTCTATAAGCATCCTGGATAATCGATGGAGGCTAAGAAGTCTCCCATCTGGAGCGAGGCTACTACCGAGCAGACTGACTCCATCCTGAAGGCTTGGAACAACAAATGTTGATTCAGGGATCTTAGGTCCAAGTTTGGCCTTATGTCCCCATTTGGTTTTAGAACCATGAACCTTTCGGACACTGGAACTAGTGCTTAAAAAACAAGAAGTTTTTTTGGAGGATCCACAGGAACGTTGGCTCTTAAAACCCACTGAGGAGGAACCCTTCGTAATTTCAACTTGTAACCGTGGTACACTGTTGAGGTGACCCACTCATCCTGCACCGCTGTTCTCCAAATGTCCGCAAATTGGAGCAGCCTTTCCCCACCCGATGGAGTGGGGGCACCCCCCCCCCCCCAAAAAGGAGGGCTTGGTGCCAGGTTTAGAAGAGTTCTGGACCCAGAGTTTTTTCTGGCCCTGTGGCTCTATCGCCCTGTTGGCGGCAGAACTGCCTTGTTGCTGAAATACCTAAGGAAGTCCCCAAGGTTTTAAATGAGGGACGCCTAGTCCTTCTCTTTACAGGAAGTAAAGAACTCTTTCCTGCGGAAATCTTTTGGATGTACTTGTTCAGATCATCACCAAACAAAAATGTTCCCCATGGAAGGGGAACCCTGCCAATAACTTCTTACAGGGAAGTTCGGCTGACCAGTTCTTAAGCCACACAAGTCTGCGCATGTGTACAGACAGGAGAGCCAGACGAAAGACTTGCTGTATAGAATTCCTTTAAGGCATCTACAGCAAAACACAGCGCTTGAGGAATAACTGCCCTATTTCAGCAAGATCATTCTCCTGGTTAGGCCTATCAGGCCGTCTGACCTGATCCTTTAAAAGGACTGGCAGACTCCAATTGCTGCGACAGCTGGCTGAATAGCTGAACTAGCCAAAGAAAAGAAAGTCTTTAATAAATGACTCTAGTTTCTTGTCAACAGGGTCTTTCAAGCCCTGTGCGTTATCCACTGGACAAGTTAAGTTCTTATTTAAGGAAGAGACTGACGCATCTACGGCTGGCATGCTCCATTTCTTAACAAACTTTTCCTCCATGGGATATAAAAAGGGAAAACCTCTTTAGGAGGAACAAAAATCCTGTCAGGATGTTCCCAATCAGCATACAATGTCTGTTCAACAGCTGGTACAAGGGGAAAGCCTGTGCAGCCTGAGGCTTCAGGGACCCCAAAAGAGAACAAGGAAGGTTCAGAAACCTCTGCAGAAGGTAACCTAAAGGCAGAACAAACCATTTCGGTAAGAGTCTGGATCAAAAGCCTCTGCGACTGAGTGGCAAAAACCAACTGGACATCTTCTGGCCCAGATTGCTCAGAAGCAGACTCATCTGCCAGGCCCTCCACAGAATCCTTGGAATTTAGCTCCCCCATCCTCAATCCATTCCTGCTTCAAATAAGTAGGCTCAAGGGAGGGAATCTGTCACTCTTGACTCCCTGCAGAATGGAGGCAATCGTGCCAGCAATCCTGTGCTCTAACCCGGCTAGGGCTGAGGACAGTTCATCCTTGGTGATAAATGCTGAAGCAGCAGAGTTGACTGTAGGCACAATACCAGAGAGAAACAGGCTCAGATTGCCCAGAAGCTCTGGTCTTTTAGGGGATAGGATACTAGGGTTTTGACTAGGCTCCTCAGGAGCTACTGACGACATAGGTGTGCCCTTTCCTGTAGAGTTAGCCCCCCTCCTTTTTTTTTTAATATATTGCAAGTCACAAAAAGGGAGTACCTGGGTTTAGTATTTTACCCCAGAAGGGAGAACCTTTAATAGGGCTCACCAAGCCCCTATGCAACAATCCTGCTAAGCTCTTTAGCTTGCCAACCAACACCTGGTGACTCACGTGACCCTGGTAAGGAGGAATGAACTGCTGAAGCGAAAGGTTTTCAGACCTGCTCATGTGTGCTGACACGGTCCCATGTACGTGCACCCAACAAATTTTCGTGCGCGGACCATCCACAAAAGACAACAAGACAGCAATAGACAACATGAAAGCTTACTCTTACAGTCAGCCCAAAACTATCTCCTGCGGTCACTGCTACGCAGGTGTCCAGCCTTAGTTAGATTGATAGACAGATTGTTACACACATGGGGCACCCCACAATAAGTAAAGGGGGGGGGAGGTTTCACTTACCCGTCCAGGTGCAGAGCAACCTTAGAAACCAAGAGCCCAATCTTCACCCATCACGGCAGGTTCCTGTCACTTGAGGACCTTCAAGGACTGGGTACCCTTTTCATGTTTTAGGGTCCACTCCCTTGGACCTGTACAGCACCCTGCAGGAATGCCTTAGCTCTGTGGTGTCCAGGATTCAAATGCGCAGGGTCCAGCACCCGGAGGTCGCATTACAGGCAAAACTTTGCAGAATGCAAGCATCTTCTTTGCAAGGTTCGGGTACCATCTATCTTAGCATAGAAGCTTGTTTCAAATAGATCTGATCTGTCAATCCCTTGATTCATCTTAGAACCACACTGGGACTTCAAGACCTGGAGCTCGAAAGAGCTCAAACAAACATGCCCATCCACCTTGCAGACACTGGTGACCACTTCCTGTCTAAAAGACCTTTGGTCTACCAGTGTCCATTCATCTGGTGGTGAAGTATAATCCAGTAAGGAATAGCAGCCTCACTCTGTGTCCCATGATGTATGATAAAACCTACATTAGACTTACCAGTAACGATATTTCTATGAACCTTCCAGGACGGCACACCTGAGAGATGAGGGCTCCTCCCTACAGGAAACACAATCACTTGACAGCTTGTTATAAGTCCCCACCCTTCCCCTTGATGCTCAGTATGTAATAAAGTAATCCTGAACTGGTTCACAAGAAGCATTGCTCTACATAGGTACTTACCACCTAGCGTTTAGCTTATCTTTCCCTCCACATAGGGCGGGAAGTAGGCCTGCCGTACTGGAAGGTTCGTAGAAATACCGTTGACGGTAAGTCTAACGTAGGTTTTCTCTTATCACCTTCCAGGACGGCACACCTGAGAGGATAATCAAGTAAACACAGGCCTACCTTCAGGGTGGGACCACAGCTTGTAGGACCTTCCGACCAAAAGCCAAGTCTTGCTGTGACAACACTTCCACATGGTAGTGCTTTAGGAACGTATCCTGACTAGACCAGGTGGCCGCACTGCGGATTTGTTCCCATGAGGCCCCTGCTTTCTTGGCCCAGGATGTAGCTAGTGACCTGGTTGAAAGAGCTTTAACTTTTGCTGGTGCTGGAACTCCAGAACTCTCATATGCTACGGAGACAGCTTCTCTGATCCATCTAGAAACTGAGGCTTTAGAAGCCTAAAGCCCCTTCCCAGACCCAGCGTACAAAACTAGCAGGTGACTGGACCTCCTAAAACTCTTTGTTCTTTCTAGATAGGTAAGGAGACACCTTCTTACATCTAGACAATGAAATGTCTTTTCTTTCTCAATTTTTGGTTTATCACAGAAGGACGGCAATGTTATGTCTTTCGTCCTATGAAATAAAGATGCTACCTTTGGTAGATATAAGGGATCTGCCCTAAGAGTGACCCTATCTGGCTGTACCAATAGGAAGGGTTCCTTAATGGACAGCCCTTGCAGGTCCCCGACCCTCCTGGCCGTAGTAACTGCTAACAAAAATGATAACTAAGGTTAAAAACTTAAAGGGAACCTCTTCTATAGGTTCAAAAGGGTGTTTAGATAACGCCTCTAATACCCTTGTTAGGTCCCATGGGAGGGAAACTACTTTTGGCGACAGGGGAAATCCTTTCCTGGCCAACAGAAAACGTTTGATGAGGTTTTCCTTTGCCAACCTTATAATGAGGTAGACTGAGAGGGCCGTTATCTGAACCCTAAAAGGTGCTGACCACTAGGCCTTGGTCTCTTCCGTCCTGGAGAAACTCCAGGATAACTGGAACAGTGGTGGAGGTTATCTGCCTTTCTTTACCCCAGGAACAGAAGGAAGGTCTTCCACACTTTAGAATAAATCTTTTTAGTCACTAGTTTTCTACTCAGGAGGAGGGTATTTATTACTCTCTCTGAGCAGCCCTTGCTTCTTAGGATCTGGCACTCACTAACCAGGCCGTCAGCTGGAAAAATTCCGGCTTTGGGTGTAGTACTGGACCTTGCCTGAGAAGGTCCGGCCTGTTCGGGAGCTTCAATGGCTCTGCCACTGCCATCGGACTTAGGTTTGCAAACCAAGCTCTCCTTGGCCACCAGGGTGCTATCAGGAGGAGCTGGCCGGGGGACTGGCTGAGCTTCTGAAGAACAGTGCTAGGGATGGGAAGGCATATGCCAATTTGTAATGCCAGGTCTGAGTGAGTGCGTCTAGTATAAACCTCTTTACCTTCCTGTTTCGCCGGTTGGCGAACAGGTCCATTTCTGGATTCCCAAAGCGCTGCACCAGGGATTGAAACACCTCGGGGTTCAATTCCCATTCCCCTTGTCTTATTGGCTGATGGCTTAGGAAGTCTGCCTCAGTGTTGCTTGTCCCTTTAATGTAGACAGCTGAAAATGGAGAGAACCCTTCCTTCAGCACGCTCCAGGATCTGCTTGGACAGTTCTAGCAGGAGTCTGGATCTGGTGCCTCCCTGGTGACTCAAGTAGGCTACTACAGTGGCGTTGTCGGAGCTCACTTGAACCTCCTTGCCCCTGATGCTCTTTTGAAAGGCTTTTAGGGCTTCCCCCACTGCTTTGAGCTCCCTGTAGTTGGATGACATCCGACCTAGCGAGCTGTTCCATTGGCCTTAGGCTTTCTCCCTTTCCCAGGTGGGCCCCCCACCCCCAGGAACTGGCATCGGTGGTAACTTTTACCGGATTCCACTGAGCCCATGGCCTGCCCCCCTTTAGGGGACTGTCCACCACTCCAGGGAAGACAGGACCTGAGGAGTTAGTAATATCTCCTGATCCAATGACTCCTCCTTTTTGTCCCATGAAGACAGAAGGAAGAAGTGAATGTATCTTGAGTGGAGTTGTGCCCAGCCTATGGCTGGTATACTTGCCGACATCAGACCTAGGGTCATTAACACCTCCCTTCTGGAGCGTGACGGGGTCTTTATCAAATCCCCCACTGAACAAGCTAGTTTTGTCACCTTGTCCTCTGGCAAGAAGAGCTTCTGCAGCCTGGTGTCCACCCTTTAACCAAGAAAGGTCTTGACCTGTTGTGGTTCGAGGGAGGACTTTTCCATGTTGATTATCCAGCCCAGGTTTTTTTTAGAACTGACATAGCTTTGTTGGTATCTGTCCTGACCTGGGTGACTGATGGTCCGGAGATCAGTAGATCGTCCAGTTATGGAATCAGAGATATGCCCTGGAGATGTAGGAAGGCTATTGCTTCGGCTAGGATTTTTGTAAAAATCCTTGTGCTGGCTGTTAGCCCAATTGGAAGGGCCACAAACTGCCAGTGAAAAATCTCTCCTCCGACTGCTACTGCGAACCTCAGGAACGCCTGATGATCCACATGAAATGGAACATGCAGGTAGGCATTCCTGAGGTCCAGAGTCGTCATAAAGGCCTCCTTCATGAGGTTTTTTTCGTACGGAGTAGATAATCTCCATAGTAAACTTTTTGTATTTCAGATACCTGGTTCAGGTTTTTTATCATTTACTATCAGCCAATACTTTCATGATGGCTTGTGAACAACAAATACGTGGGAGTAGAATCCCTGGTATTGTTCCTTTGGTACTGGCACCACCACTCGCTGTTTCACCAATTCCTGTATACCCTCCAGGAGGGCAGCTCTTTTCAGGACATCCCTGGGGGGGATGGATTAGGGCAGTGGTTCTCAACTCCAGTCCTCGGGACCCACCAACAGGCCAGATTTTAAGTATTACCTTGGGGAGTTGCAGACTAGAATACTGCAATCACTGAGCAGCACCTGTGATGTATTGCAGCTGTCTTGCAAACCTGGCCTGTTGGTGGGTCCCGAGGACTGGAGTTGAGAACCACTGGATTAGGGTAATCATATAGGGGGGGGGGGGTTTGCCGAGAACTCCAGACGATACCCCTCTCGCAGGGTCTGGCAGATGTAACTGCGGTCCAAGATTTTTTCCCACTGAGGGACAAAGTGGGACAGCCGTCCCCCTATCCTGATCTTGGCGTCACTTGGGTTCCTTGGTGCCAACCTTGGGAGAGGAAAACAGCACACTGTTGCTTTGTTTTCCCCTACCATAGCCCCACCTCTTATTGGGCTCCTTTTTGGCTCTATGCTGCGGTTGTCCCGGGGGGCCTCGAAAAATTCTTTTAAACTTTTTTTTTTCTTTCTTGGGGCCTTTATTGGGAATTTTTTACCCTTTTCTGAAGACCTAGACAGAACATCATCTAGGCCCTGGCCAAACAGCAAAGAACCCTGAAAGGGAAGGCCACACCATCTACCTTTTGACGTGACATCTCCTTCCCAAGCTTTAATCCAAACAGCTCTCCTAGCTGAGTTGATTAATGCGGCAGTCTTAGCCGAGGCTCTTGCAGACTCGACTGCAGCGTCTGCAAGGTAAGCTACAGCTTTACCGATCACTGACGGAGTCAAGGACGTCACCCTTTTCATGTTCCTGATCTAGGTGTTTTGTCAATTTCTCCACCCAGAAATCTGCATTCCTGGCTATGCAGGCTGCAGCTAAAGCTGGACCCATGGCTGATTTATTAGCTTCCCAAGCTTTTCTGAGAAGGGATTCTGCTCTACGATCCATCAGATCCTTGATACTGATGTGTCCTCAAAGGACAGGTCAGACAGCTTGGTGACTTGAGACAGGGTGGCATCCAATCTTGGGAGCTTAAAAAAATGTCAGTCTGATTAAAGGGAAACCTCCTTTTCCAAGTTTTCTGTCTGACAATCCTCCTTTCAGGCCCCCTCCATTCCTGTAGGACTAGATCCTTCAGGGATTGATAGAGTGGGAACACCCTGGATTGAGCCTTGCCCAGCCCCATGTATACCTTGTCTTGTGCCGAGGTCACTCGAGGGGCTTCTGGAATCTCCTCAGTAGCATATATTGCCTGTAGGAGTCCGTCCAGATCCTCTACGGTGAAGAGGTGTCTCCTTAACCTGGACTCTTCCTGAGTCTGACTTAATAGGTCTGGATCCAGCTCTCCATCTGAGCTGTGTTCAGATCTAGCCTGGCTTTCCATATCCCCACTACCCTCCTCTTCCTCATCTATCTGGGCAAGAGGGAGTGACTACGAGGGTAGGAGAAGGGCACTAGGACCCCCTCCAGAGAGGCTTTCCTGGGAGGATGTGTAATCTCTAGGGGTGAGCTCCGCTGCCTCAGGGCCCTGAGCTGTTGACTGTCTGGCAGCATCATGGAAGGCTTTGACTGTTGCCAGCATTTTCGTTTGTATAGATGAGAGAAAGTTTTTCATCAGTGCCGAAGCTTCTTTTCCTGCTAACTTGTTTATACATTTATAGCAGAAGGGCTTTGAGTGGAACTTGGGGAGTTTGTCCTTACAGTACCCACATTTTTTTGAGGAGCTATGCCCAGTAGTGGCAGGAGGGTGTTTATCTGGGGCCTCCTGGGCTCCGCTGGGGGGACTCTGTAAGACAAGAGACATAGTATATAACATTATATGTCTTCCCCCTAACTGCGGGCTTGTACTGGGGAGGGAGGGTAAGGTAATGTCCAGCCTGTTCTGACCACTTCCATGATTCTTGACATCTACAATCTGGGACCTCTTACCCCCTTACCCACCTCCCTTTTCAAGAGGGCTTGTACTCACCGGGCCCCAACCCGGATCTGCCCGCAATTGTAGTTGCCTTCCCCTTCCTCTTGTTCCATGAGGAGGTTGGCAGGGTCCTGGGCTGCTGGTACTGCTAGTGGGGCAAGTACAGCCAGCCGACCACTTCCTACCGCCTTGCTCTGCTCTCCACACCGCTGTCCATGCTTCTCCCTGCATTCTAATTCTTCCAGGTTGCGCTGTGACTCCGGCGCCGCCCACTTCCTGTGATGCGGCCATGCATCAGAGTGAGGCTTGGAGGGCAGCACTTTCTGAAACTTTCCGGCAATGAAGAGAGCGGCTGGCGGTGGTGGTTCATACAGCCCCAGCTACACTTTTTGTAGCTGCTGACTTTTAGCTAACACAAAAACAACTGGAGCTCCACTTTAATATAGTAATGTTTAGGATATGAGCAGTTATTTGGCTGAATATTGTAAATTTCCAAATCACTTTATACAGAACAAAATTTAAATGAACGAAGGAGCATATATGGTTAAAGTAGTACTTTGCAAATGTCCCTGCTAATTAGAAGCCATCATGCTAGAATATGCTGTAACACTTGTTCAGGCTCTTATTTACCACTCTTACCCTCACATTAGGCCAAGGGCAAACTTTTCCCAATTTGTAGGGAATCACAGTTTTTGCCTGGCGAACATCTATAGCCTCTCTTTAATCCAGATTGACATATTATCTATTTCACCTAGGGGCTCAAACCCTATGGGATTGAAGGCTTGCTTTCATCCCCTGGGTACTTCAGGCATTTAAAGATTTGCAACCTGTCACTAGTGCTGGATTTGCATATGTCTGCAAGGCTACAAAAATTAAAAATTTTAAGTTATTCTTCGTCAAACAGGCAAAAGCAGTAATTGTAAGCGGTCCCTGAAGAATACTGCAAAAATAAATTCAAGATAAGTAAAATTCCTTATAAAAGAGTCACAGTATGGTAAAATGTACAAGTACAGTTTGACCAAAATGCCACTCATAAGTTTTGAGTCACTAAATGTCTTTTTTTTTTTTTTTTTTAAAGCATTACTAATTTTCTTTATCACATACTATTAACCAGATTTAAAAAATATAGCAAAAACATAATCAGGGTTGCAAATATTATAGTCTGGACCTTACTGCTATATAAATGTATTATTCTAATAGGTCTTTAAAGCCCAATTTTCAGCAGCTATTTCTCTAGTGACAAAAAAAAAAAAAAAAAAAGTTTTTTGCATTAACACCATAACAATACTTGTTATTAAAGGTTTAAAATAGTGAAAAAAATATGTTATTTATTTTGTTCTGTGAATTTTCCTTTGGATAATGGCACTAAAATGGAGGTTTCTAGTAAAAAAAAAAGTTGAATTTATTGACAAATGAGAATAAGGTGTTTAATATTTTGTGTAATTTGTTTTATTTAATGCAGCAAAATAAACAAAAAAATTACATGTGAATTTGGTGCCTATGTTTAAAAAGGGATCAAGCTCTTCACCCTACCAGTAACTACAGACATGCAAGTTTAACTTCTACTGTAGGCAAGGGATTTTGTAAGTACTCAGACTTTTATTAGAGGCATACTCTGGTATGCCTCTAAAGAAATAGGGGTAAGGAGAGCAGCAAATTTCTTGTAGTAAGTTGCCAAGAATCCATCTGTAGGGTAGTGATGCAAGTGGGGGTCCTTTCGGTGTAGAGATATCTACACAACTACTGGATATAGATTATATAGATAGATAGATAGATACACACATACACACACACACACACACACACACACACACACACACATTATATATATACACACATACATACATATATTTTATACCCATATATATTTATATATTTCAGCATTGCTTATAATATAGAGAACTCAAACCAACATTTGGTGGACCCCCCTGGGATACAAGATATGAATGAGGGGTAATGTTGGTATGGTTAATAAACTTTGGTTTGTAACAAAGATAAATCATTGGGCATAGAATAAGAGTGTGCCACAGTTAATAGTGGCATGGAAGCCCCTAGGACTTAACAGGAGTGCAAGATAATTTGGTAAACTTATGGTAACAAAGAAAAATTCAAAGATATAAAACGTAGATGGCTGGCAATATATACTGTATAGGTAGTTGCAGAAGGGTGAGCCTGGGTCTCCTCGCCTATTCTAATGAGCGGGGAGAGCGAGGTTCTAGGGAGCCACCATGGAGTAATTTAGGTGGGGGATCAAGGATGGTGGATGCCTTGTATGCAAGATGGATCTAGGTAATTTAGTGAGGGAGCAATAGGTAGTATCCCTGTATGAGGCGAGAATGGAGCAAAAGCAACCGGAGTCATTGACTCACTCATTTAACAAAACAATACTGCTAGCATGTAAACAGTTATAGGTTTAGAAGAAGGGGGGTTGGGAGGGTAAGGGATGGTATGGGCGGTGGGTAGGAATAGGAGAGTCTTAGACCTGGAGCTAGCTAGCAGAAAACATTATGGATTATTAAACAGGAACTGTTGAGTAGCGATTAAAACGTTGTGAGGGGAACAGTGTATGAATACTGTTCAGGAAGTGTCACCTAATGCATTTGCCCGGTGGGCAAAATGGAGAGGCCTCTAGTTACCAGAGCGACAGTCAATCCATGGAATCTTCTTCTGGTGCCGGACCAGGGGAGATGTATCTGCCTCACTTGTTGTTGTTGGATGCAGTCTGTTGACCTGGGGAGGATGGTATCTTGTGGATGAGCTGGAGGCTGCTCTAAGTTGAGATCCTTCCGCTGTTTCAGTTGGCAGGAGGTGAAGATCTAGGAGCGTGGGCTTGGAGTTCTGCTGATTTTGATTGGAATGGATGACCCCTTATAGGAGAAACGAATGACAAAAGGGAAGTGCCAGCAATAAGTGATGCAGTGCTGTTGTAGGATCAGCAGGTGAGGTTTTATAGCCGGGGGGGGGGTAAAAAATTCTGCATCTGACTCACCTTCACCAGTGACAGCTGCTGCAGCAGCAGGAAGCCGGGGATTGCTTTGATGTGTGCAGCGTGTGTGGCGGAGTAGAGGGCCAGGAAGATGTAGGCGCAGCCATCCTTGCCGTGGTTCTAGTCAGGACATCCCGGATGGATCGCAGCTTATTCTTCAGGTTTACGCTGTTGTAAACCATTGCATGGTTGCCGCGAGTCCAGGCTATGTGAGGAGTCAGTGGGTGGCTCGGCGGTACGGCGCTATGAGGCCGTTTAGTTGCGGAGCTCTACACAAGCATTACTTGCTTGGACGGCTTCGCGCATGCACCCTCGGAACAATTCTCTTTTATGACACTAGTGGCCTTCTCCTCGTAATCGTGCCATTCACACAACTGCTGTTCAGCGTTCGTTTAATGGTGGACTCAAACACCAACATTTATTAGACATTATCTTCCACGGACGGCGGGGAAAAAAAAAAAAAAAAATTGCTCGACTCCCCCAGCAACACAGTCAGTGTTGATGGAGGAATCCCTCCCACAGTGTCTGCCAGGGTGCCCATACATAGATCGAAATTCAGCCAATCCTTGCTGAACGGGCCGAATTTCGATCCATGTATGGCTGGCTTAAGAACACTTTCAGCAAGTCCAGAAAATACCAGTTGATCTTGCCAGAAATACAGTTTCCTTGCCACTTTCAGAGGAAATAAATGGAAGCAAAAAAATAAAAAATTAAATAAAATTTAATCTTTCTTGTGCAAGCTACTAATCCCATCAACCCATGTACAAAAGTATGGCCTAGGTGATGACCATGGCTTCTTCCATAGATACACTTAGGGAATGCATGTAAATACCCAAGGATAGGAGGTGTGTTACAGAATTACCAAAAAAATAAATATATAGGGAAAGAAGCTTAGAAAAACAAAAATGTATTCAGACACCTCATGTAAGGACTGGAGAAACTACAATATATTAAAATGGTTTGTTTTTGAAAATTATCATAACATTTTTTTCAATCGAATTCCCATACTCAATATCCGAAAAATCCCATAATAGGAAGGGATCAGCGTGGCCACAAACTCAGACATTGCTGTAAGCATTGCATTAAAAAAAAAAAAAAAAATCCCTTTCGAGATATCAGCAATATTGTGATTTGCTTTAACGTTTTTGTAGCTGGGATCATATGTAGGGTTATTTTAAACTGGTTGTAAACCCTTTACAGCCACTTTTGCATACAGTTAAGCCTATAATAAGGCTTACCTGTAGGTACTGTGAATTTCTCCTAAACTTGCGCAGTTTAGGAGATATTCACTGTATACGCATGTGCTCGTACGTGCCGTCATCGCTGCTCTGGCCAATCACAGCGCCGGAGCCCGCAAACCCAGAAGTAACATTCCGTAGACATGTCACCCGTCACATCGGTGCACGCGGACCGCTGCAACATAATCATTCTAAAAAGGTATGTACTTCATAATGAGCTAGTATGTGATGCATACTAGCCAGGGTGGATATAAAAAAAAAAAAAAAACCTGATTTTTTTATTATTTAAAAATAGATTTTTTGGACTTTGAATCAAATTTTTTCTAATGAAATGCTTTTGGAGTAAAAATCTATCTAAAGATCGTTTTCCATTTAAGATACATAATAATTTAGTTTATTCAGCATGAAATGGAGCTTGGTTATGTAGCATGAGGCTGTATATTCTGCAATATTTACATTTTTGGTAAACACATTCAATGAATCCAAGCGCTGCAAGCTGAGATAACATGCACTGCATTGATGCATTCACACAATTTCACAGTAACCATGAGATAAAACAAAGTTCAGGAATATTCCTTTATCCTATTGTTTTGCAAATCTATGTACACTACAAATTGTACGATTGAATTGGTTCTGATATCGCTGCTTTACTAACCTGACAGCTTATTCTAAATAGGAAACCTTCATTTTGATTGCAAAAAATAAAGATTCTAACTACCAGCAAGAATAAGTCCTTACATTTAAAGAGCACCTGTCATTTCAGATCCATCATGGCAGCGCCTGTTAGCAGGCATCCACTCACCAGAGTGAATGGGACTGTCGGTGAGTCAACAGCAGGTCAGAGGAGGAGCCGCTGCGAGACAGATGACGGTTGTTCTTTAAAAATTATGATTTAAATCAAGCCTTTTTACTAGGGATTTAAAATCATGATTTAAATCAAATCCACCCTGATAACAGCTCATTATGCAGTCTTGTAGGTTGTTGTCTTTTTGCAGAGTTTACCACCACTTTAACACCCAAAACCATAAGTAGCATTAAATAAAAAAAAAAAAAAAAAAGAAGAAGTGCAAAAGCATTACTTTGCAAGCTCTGCGTAAAAGCAGAAATTACAAATAAAAAAATGGTACTGATTCAGTCTCAGAAAGTTGCCCACCTACAATACAATTTCAGGCAGGTAGCAGACCAGTAAATAAAATAAAAAGATTGGAAATCATTGCCCCCTGCTATGAAGCAATAGCAGGTGGCACAAAATAAATTATTCAAACCCGCAGTCATATCACACAAGACATGACAGAGGGTTGCTGCTCTGGACTGATTTTGATAGCACATATCTATAGCGCTGGAATCATTGTGTTACAATTCTATTTTTAAAGCTCTCAGGCCCTGCAATTAATGCTATTCTGGCTGAAATAGACAGAAAAACCATGATTGCAACTTTACAAGTAACACTTCCCTGCACACTAGAAATATCTTCTCTGCTCTGTGAATCAAAAACAGCCTAGAGTACACTCAGAATTTAGATCTTGCAATTTTTGCACCCAAATTACAAATGTATATTTACTCAGTAAAAAATATGAAATTAACCACTTTTAACCACCTTTTCTGAATGCTGGAAACTTGACAGCTGAAAGCAGAAGGTAAAAAACGCCCATTTTACAGCTTTTACATACTGAGTTTATGAGCATTTCAGGTTAGAGTTTTTTTAAAGATAACCTCAGGAGACCCTCCCAAATGCCCACAATGCATGAAAACCAAGTAAATTGTTCAGAAATATTTTCCCCTTTAAAAATGCTTATAAAAAATGCAAACGTGCATAAAATGCTGGTAAACTACAGTCCTGAACGCAATTTTTCTGCTAAAAAAAAAAAAAAAAAAAAAAAAAAAAAACGCACCTGTAACCTACCTCAACTGCCTCAAACTTTAAACTACCGAGTGCACATGTACATATAAGAGAACAGAAGAGTTCAGGTGCTGCTGAAAAAAAATGCCCAACGGTTTCTAAAATTTAGTGTAGCATCTGTAGTGTACATGAGGAGATTATATATACAGTGGATATAAAAATTAATGAGACAAAGATAAATCATTTCAGAATTGTTTCCATATTTAATGTGACCTATAAACTGTACAACTCAGTTGAACAACAAACTGAGATCTTTTGGGTGGAGGGAAGCAAAAATAAAGAATGAAAATAATATGGTTGCATAAGTGTGCACACCCTTAACCCCTTCCCGCCGACCGTACGCATATGTGCGTACTCGGCTTTCCGGGGTTATACCGGGATGATGCCCGCAGCTGCAGGCATCATCCCAGTACCGTTGTTTTGAGCGGGCGATCGGCTACCCGTATATAACAACCGATGCGGCTAAAAGCCGCTTGGCTGTTATACCGGAGGAGCTGGAGGGGACATCCAGCCCCCCCCCCCCTCCCACCGCTCTTACCGGGCCTCCCGTGCGATCGGGAGGCCCGGTGTCCAATCGGCTGCCTCCAGCGGCTGTGGGCGGGCTGGAACGAAGCTGTGGACGGCTTCGTTCCAGCCTTCTCAATGTAAACACGGAAGCGACGTCATTTCCCGTTTACTCGGCTGCCAATGGCGCTGAATTTAAAAAAAATATACAGTATTCAGAATCGCCGGTTTCGGCGATCTGAATACTTTGAAGTGCAGAGGAGGGATCGGGGGTCTTTTAGACCCCCGATCCCTCCATAAAGAGTACCTGTCACCACCCATTACTGTCACAAGGGATGTTTACATTCCTTGTGACAGCAATAAAAGTAAAAAAAAAAACATTTTTTTTAAAACACAATTTATAAGTCTAAAAATAAATAAAATAAGTAAAAAAAAAAAAAAAATTTTTTTAAAGCGCCCCCGTCCCCGCGAGCTCACGCAGCGAAGAAAACGCATACGGAAGTCACGCCCGCATATGTAAACGGTGTTCAAATCACTCATGTGAGGTATCGCTGCGATCGTCAGAGCGAGAGCAATAATTCTAGCCCTAGACCTCCTCTGTAACTCTAACCTGGTAACCGTAAAAAAAAAATTTAAAGCGTCACCTATGGAAATTTATAGCTACCATAGTTTGTCGCCATTCCACGAGTGCGTGCAATTATAAAAGCGTGACATGTTTGGTATCTATTTACTCGGCGTAACATCATCTTTCACATTATACAAAAAAATTGGGGTAACTTTACTGTTTGAATTTTTTTAAATTCATGGAAGTGTCCCTTTTCCAAAAATTTGCGTTTAAAACACCGCTGCACAAATACTGTGTGATATAAAATATTGCAACAATCTCCATTTTATTCTCTAGATTCTCTGCTAAAAAAATATATATAATGTTTGGGGGTTCTAAGTAATTTTCTAGCAAAAAATATGGATTTTAACTTGTAAACACCAAATTTCAAAAACAGGCTTAGTCATGAAAGGGTTAAACTAATACTTAGTTGAAGCACGTTTTGATTTTATTACAGCACTCAGTCTTTTTGGGTATGAGTCTATCACCATGGCACATCTTGACTTGGCAAATTTTTGCCCACTCTTTGCAAAAACAATCCGATACTGTCAAATTGGAAGGGCATCTCCTGTGCACAGCCCTCTTCTGATCACCCCACAGATTTTCAATCGGATTAAGGTCTGGGCTCTGGCTGGGCCATTCCAAAACTTTATTCTTCTTCTGGTAAAGCCATTCCTGTGTTGCTTTTGGATATTGACTTTGTGTCACTGTCATGCTGAGAGATGAAGTTCCTTTTCATGTTCAGCTTTGTAGCAGAAGCCTGAAAATTTTGTGCAACTAGTGACTGGTGTTTGGAACTGTTCATAATTCCCTCTACCTTGACTAAGGCCCCTGTTAAAACTGAAGAAAAACAACCCCAAAACATGATGCTGCCACCACCATGCTTCACTGTGGGTATGTTATTCTTTTGGTGGTGTGCAGTGTTTTTGCTCCGAACATATCTTTTGGAATTATGGCCAAAAAGTTCAACCTTGGTTTCATCAGACCAGAACACATTTTCCCACATGCTCTTGGGAGATTTGGTATGTTTTTGCAAAATTTAGCCGGGCTTGGATGTTTTTCTTTGAAGAAAAGGCTTCAGTCTTGCCACTCTACCCCATAGCCCAGACATATGAAAAAATTGCAAGTTAGACTTACCGGTAACTTGTTTTCCAATAGGCTTTCAGGACAGCACCCGAGAGATCATGGCTCCTCCTCCCACAGGAAACACCTCATCAATTAAGTCTTTAAATTGGAGCCCTCCACGTTGCCTCATCAGTTGTTTGTAGAGAACTCCAGCCCCAGCTGCAACACATAAGCGACAGTTATATCATAGTATTACAGCATTAACATAAAGAAAGGGCGGGTTACTGCTGTCCTGAAAGCCTATTGGAAAACAAGTTACCGGTAAGTCTAACTTGCAATTTTCCAAAACGTCTTTCAGGACAGCACCCGAGAGGATAATCAAGACTTACTCCATTTAGGGTGGGACAACAGCCTGTAAGACTTTCCTTCCAAAAGCCTGGTCCCCAGCCGTCATGAGGTCTAACCTATAATGACGGGCAAAGGTTGTCAGACTTGTCCAAGTAGCTGCCTTACAGATTTGTTCGGGGGTGGCGCCAGCTTTTTCTGCCCAACTCACCACCGAAGCTCTTGTAGAATGAGCCCGGACATTCATTGGACTCTCTTGACCTGTAAGGGAATAGGCTTCTGAGATAGCCATTCTCAACCATCTGGCAATGGTTCCTCTAGAAGCTTGTCTTCCTTTTTTATTACCGGAAAATAAAACAAATAGAGCATCTGAACATCTAAAGTCTTTAGTGTTTTCCAAGTAACTCAAGACTGCTCTTTTAACATCCAGGGTATGGAATTCTTCTTCCTTCTTACACGATGGATTAGAACAAAAAGGTAGGAAGTATTATTTCCTGAGTTCGATTCTGGATCGAAGCGACTTTCGGCAAAAAATTAGGATCCGTCTTCAGAACAATTCGGTCTGAAAAAATGGAAAAGAAAGGCTCCCTGATTGATAAGGCTTGCAGCTCACTGACTCTTCGAGCTGTTGTAACAGCCACTAAAAAAACTGTTTTCAAAGTAATTAATTTCAGGGAGGCTAAATTCATGGGTTCAAAAGGTTCCTTGGTCAGGGCCTGTAGAACAACCGATAAGTCCCATGCTGGACAGCTTTTGATTACCACTGGTCTAGACCGGGTAAGAGCTTTGAAGAATCTTATTACTAGGGGTTCTGATGAAATGGATTTTTCCAGGAATACCCCCAGCGAAGCAACTTGAACCTTGAGGGTGCTGACCGCTAGGCCCTTGTCCGCCCCTTCTTGCAGGAACTCAAGAACAGAACAGAAGAAGTTTGTTTTGGTGATCTGTCAGATGCTGTGCACCAGGAGTTGAAGATTTTCCAAACTTTGGAATATATTGCTCTTGTAACCTTCTTTCTACTGGATAGGAGGGTAGCTACCAACCTATCCGAGAAACCTTTTTTCTCTTCAAGAGCTGTTCCTCAGTAGCCAGGCCGTGAGCTTTAGTTTTGCTACTTCCTGGTGAAGCAGAGGACCTTGTAACAGAAGGTCTTTTCTTAACGGAAGGTGCCAGTATGGTTTTAGTTGCATCTGAAGAAGGGATGAAAACCAAGGCCTTTTTGGCCAGAAGGGAGTGATGAGGATCACGGTTGTATCCCCCTTCCTGATTTTTGCTATGACCCGAGGGATAAGCTGAAACGGGGGGAATGCGTAACAGAGGTGAAATTTCCAATCGTGCGCCAGAGCATCCACTCCCAGTGATGCCTCGTTCCTGTTCAGGGAGAAGAAGCGAGACATTTGCGAGTTTTCCTGGGTGGCAAAGAGATCCACTCTTGGGCGCCCCCATTTCTGCACTATTAAATGGAAGACTTCTGGATTCAATTGCCACTCCGCTTCCAATATCTGGTTCCTGCTTAGAAAGTCCGCTACTCTGTTTAGGGTCCCTTTTAAATGGACCGCGGATAAGGATAGAGTATGGAGCTCTGCCCAACTCAGAATGCCTTTTGCCAGGCTTTGCAGAACTTTGCTTCTGGTTCCCCCCTGTCTGTTTATGTAAGCCACTGCCGTGGCGTTGTCTGACAGGATCTGAGTATGCTGCCCCTGGACTTCTTTCACAAAGGTCAGTAAGGCCATCTCTATAGCTTTTAGTTCCCTCAAATTTGAGGACCTCAGTGCATCTTTTGTGGCCCACGAGCCCTGGGCCCACCGGCCGCTCATATGAGCCCACCAAACCCCAGGAACTGGCATCGGTTGTCAACCTCACCCGAGTTGGGAAGGACCATAACAGACCCTCTGAATACCTTGTCTGGTTCTTCCACCACCAAAGACTTCTTTTTACTGAAGTAGGGATCTTCACTAATGAATCTAGTGAATCCTGCTGGTGATTCCAGGTTTTTAACAGGAAACTTTGCAGAGGTCTGAAGTGGAGCTTTGCCCACTGGATGGCCGATATGGAAGAGGTCAGGGTTCCCAATGCTGACATGACCTTCCTGATTTACAGAAATTGATTGGACTGTAGCAGTGACACCACTTGTACCAACTTTTTCTGTTTTTCCTCTGGAAGAAAAATTTTTTGTTCCAAAGAGTTGATACGGAAACCCAGGAATAACACTTCCTGTGAGGGAATCAGATTTAATTTTTGAAGGCTTAAAATCCACCCTATGGATTCTAGGTGAACACGGGCTCTGAGCAAGTTTTCTTGAAGACCTTCTCTGGTCTGGGCGAAAAACAGCAGGTCGTCCAGATAAGGAATAACTGAGATCCCCTCTAGACGCAGAGGCGCCAGAGCTTCGGCCATTATTTTCGTGAAGACCCTTGGGGATGATGACAGACCAAACGGGAGTGCTCTGAATTGTAGATGTACCACCTTCTTCCCTTCTTTCAGTGCTAACCTCAGATATTTCTGTGACCTGGCAGCAATAGGAATGTGGAGGTAGGCATCTTGTAAATCTATTGATGCCATATAGCACCCTTGATACAGGAGGTTTCTTACTGAAAATATTGAATCCATCCGAAACCTTCTGTACTCTACTGATTTGTTCAGCATTTTGAGATTCAGGATAAGACCTGAAGGTTTCTGAACCAGAAAAACATGTGAGTAGAACCCCTGGAAGAACTCCCCTGCCGGGACCGGAACAATGACTTTCTGATTTTTCAGTTCCTGAATTAGGGACTTCATGGCGAAAGCCTTGACTGCATCCCTTGGGACGTTTGTCACCAGGAATCTTTTTGGAGGTTCTTCCGTGAATTCTATCACATACCCCTGGGAGAGCATATTTACAACGAACTGATTTGAAGAAATGGCTCTCCACTGAGGAAGAAACTCCTGGAGTCTTCCCCCGACCTTGAAGGAGTCATTGTGGTTTTGCGGAGGCCGCAGGAGGATTGAAGAGGACTCCACCCCTACCTTTGGGCTTCTGAGAAGACCATGATTTCCTCTTGCCCTGCGTTTTCCCTTCCTGCTGACCTTTTTGGGGCCGAAAGAAACGCTTACGGGTTTGCACCTGCTTTTTCTTAACCGGAAACGACTTTTTCTTATCTGCCGTACGGTCAAGAATGGACTCTAGCTCTGAACCGAATAGCAGATCACCTGCAAACGGAATACCACACAGTCTATTTCTAGATGCAGCATCCCCTGGCCACGTCTTCAGCCATAAGGCCCTTCTGGCAGAATTAGTTAAAGCTG
Organism: Aquarana catesbeiana; assembly: GCF_042186555.1. Classification (NCBI taxonomy): domain Eukaryota; kingdom Metazoa; phylum Chordata; class Amphibia; order Anura; family Ranidae; genus Aquarana; species Aquarana catesbeiana. Next base: position 241,842,079 of record NC_133328.1, on the reverse strand, counting down.
CTGACATGCGGATAGATTCCGCAGACGCATCCGCAATATATGATATTGCTGCAGACAGGGTTGAAAAAGAGTCTAGAATCTCCTGTTTTGAGGAATCTGCTATAACATGGGCTTTCAACTGGTTAACCCAGTGATCCAAGTTCCTTGCAACACAGGTTGTTGCCATTGCTGGTTTCAGATTGTGCATCACTGATTGCCAGGTTCTTTTAAGAAGCAGGTCCATCCTTTTGTCCATAGGCTCCTTCAGAGTGCCCATATCCTCAAAGGCGAGGTCCGTAGACTTAGAGACCTGAGAAAAGGCAGAGTCCAATTTTGGAACCTTATTCCATATAGAATCTGGATTTTCCTCAAATGGAAATCTTTTCTTGTGAGCCCGGGAAAAGAAAGGCTTTTTCTCAGGTTCCAGCCACTCTTTTTTAATCATATCAGTGATAACTGAATGGACTGGAAAAGAACGGCCTTTTGAATCTCCTAAACCAGCATACATGCGGTCATGCAGGGAGAGATCCTTCTTTTCCTCTTCTATCCCCAAAGTGGCATGGATTACCTTCAGGAGTCCTCCCACCTCTTCTAGTGACAATTTGTATTTAGAAGCAGCATCTGATTCATTTTCCTCCTCCTCAGAATCTGTATCATCTGGAGCGAGGGAAACGGACCTTTGGGAAGCGTCCTGGGATATCGGACCCCCAAAAATTATTTGAGAGCCGCCCTGGGGTTCTGAAGATGGCTGCGGAACCAAAGAATCCCTAGAGGGACCTGGTTCCTCTCTTAGGTTAGACCTAAAAGCTTGAAAGGTGGCCCGGAGCTCATCCTTTATTGTTGAAACCAAGTCGCCACATACGGATGGAGTCTCCTCTCTGACCAAATTTGTAATGCACTCTGCACAAAGCGTTTTGGTCCAAGCATCGCTTAATTTCTCTTTGCAGACAGGGCACCTTTTCTTGACTGGTTGGGCAGAACCCTTGGCCTGGACAAACAGAAAAGAGACATGGAACCACGCTTAAAAGGCTGCAATACAGCACAAATAAGACACCCAGGTGCACTAAGGAAGATAACATCTCACTTTCCATGTGCCCAGCAAGCCACCACCACCTAATCCCCTGTTGTAGGGCAGATATACTAAATCTAGCCACTGCAACATACATTCCCATGGGGGGGGGGTGGGTGTTGGGGGAAGGGGGGGGGGGGGGGGAGTGTGAGTAACCCCCCCACAGGAGAAAACGGCCCCGGGTAATAGAGGACACAGTCCCTTACCTTAGCCTTGCTGGCGCCTTGGCTTGCCCCCTTATCCGCTGCATCGCTATCCATAGCTGTCTGCGGTGCATGGTGAAACGACCGGTTCCAGATTAGAAAACGCCGCTGCGCTGACCTGGAACCGGAAATAAGGCACCAGGTGACCCTGCCCTCTCCCACTGCGCTTTGCGCCCGGAAATGACGCGCGCGCCGACCCGGAAGTGCTGCCTCCTCCCATTACAGGACGTGGCTGAAGCGCTCTTCTACCACCAGAAACATGGCGGCCGCCACCGCTCGTTCCTCCAATGCAGCCCGCAGGGAACAGAGGCGGCCGCCTGTCTGGCCAGAAAATTTGGAGGCAGCACCCCCAGACGTACAGGCTCTCCCCGAGCACGGAAGAGAGAGAGGGAGCCCACGGGACCATCCATCTGAGAGGCAAGTGGGAGGCTCACTCTCCTAGCCAAAAAAGACCTAACAGGTGAGAACCTGTGTCTCCCAGGATAAACCTGAGAGATCATGGCTCCCACCAGAGGTGTTCCTCCAGCTGGAGGAAACACAAAAAAAACTGATGAGGCAACGTGGAGGGCTCCAATTTAAAGACTTAATTGATGAGGTGTTTCCTGTGGGAGGAGGAGCCATGATCTCTCGGGTGCTGTCCTGAAAGATGTTTTGGAAATACGGGAGATTGTTGTCACACAGCCAGTACTTGCCAGATATTCCTGCATCTCCTTTAAAAGGGGTTGTAAAGGTTCGCGTTTTTTTTCACGTTCGCATTTTTTTCACGCATTAAGGTGAAAAAACATCCGACAATACCGCCCCCCCCCCCCAGTTTTACTTACCTGAGCCCCTAAACTTGCTGCACTTGCCCCCGATGTCCTCTTCGCCGCTCAGCCTGGCCATTGATTGGCTAGAGTGGATGGATTAAAAGCAGCAAAGCCATTGGCTCACACTACTGTCAATCACATCCAATGATGCGGCGCACCGGGGCAGAGTGATACAGTGAGCGGCTATAGCCGCTGGCTGTATCACGGGAGCGTGCCCGCAAAAACTATCCACCATGCGAGAGAGCTTGCATGAAGGTGGTTATTTCTTGCGGGGAGGAGCTGAGACAGCCGCCGAGGGACCCCAGAAGACCAGGTTCGAGGCCACTCTGTACAAAACGAGCTGCACAGTGGAGGTAAGCATAACATGTTTGTTATATTTTAAAAAAAATAAAAAATAAAGAATTTTCCTTTACAACCCTTTTAATGCTGCTGTAGGCCTCTTGGCAGCCTCCCTGATCAGTTTTCTTCTCGTCTTTTCAATTTTGGAGGGATGTCCAGTTCTTGGTAATGTCACTGCTGTGCCACATTTTCTCCACTTGATGTTCGCTAGTTCCTAAATGTCTTGCAGGACAATTTTATGGGTCAGATGGTAGACGCACCAACTAGAAATAAAGCGTTACTGGATGTACTGATTACCAATAATACAGACCTGATCACGGATGTGGAACTACGGGGCAATTTAGGTAACAGCAATCACAGGTCAATTGGCTTCAGTATAAATCACGTAATAGGAAACATAAGGGGAATACAAAGACAATGAATTTCAAAAGAGTCAACTTTCCTAAACTACGAACCTTGCTAGAAGGCATAAATTGGGATAAAATCTTAGGAACAAAGAACACGGAGGAGAGATGGGTTTGTTTTAAGAGCATTAGCCAATACATCCCATTGGGTAATAAATTTTAAAAAAAGCGAACAAGAGTCCTGGATGGCTTAACTCCAATGTAAAAATGTATATAAAAGCAAAGGAGAAGGCCTTCAAAAAATACAAGGTTGAGGGATCATCATCAGCATTCAGACTTAAGGACGGCTAAGAAAGAACATGAGACACACAGCGGAGGAGAGCAAAAAAAAAAAAAAAAAAAAAAAAAAAAAAAAAAAATCAAGAAATTCTTTAAGTATGTAAACAGTAAAAAAGGGAGGACAGACCATATTGGCCCCATAAAGAATGAGGAAGGGCATCTGGTTACAAAGGATGGGAAGATGGCAAAAAGGTATTGAATTTATTTTTTTCCTCAGTCTTCACGAGGGAATCGGGGGCTTCAGTAACCAAAACTGCAGTGTTTATCCTCATGACACATCACAGGAAACTCCCCCATGGTTAACAGAGGACAGTATTAAAATTAGACTTGGGAAACTTAACATTAATAAAATCACCAGGACCAGATGGCTTGCACCTGAGAGTACTTAGTGAACTCAGTCAAGTAATTGCCAGACCATTGTTCCTAATTTTTACTGAAGTCTGCTAGGGCTGAAACAACTAATAGATTAATCGATTACTATTTTCATAATCGATTAATTGGCCAGTAACATAATGGGGTTAAAAAAAAAAAAAAGAAAAGAAAAAAAAAAAAAAAAAAAAAAAAAAAACTAAAAATGAGCCCTTTATAGTACAAAGAGCAAATAATCACTACTGTAAATATTACTTTCACAGGTCTACAGTAAAAAAAAAAAAAAAAAAAAAAAAAATGAACCCCTTACAGTAGCTATTATCTGCTTTTTTTGTACTATACAGGGCTAATTTTAGTTTTTTTTAACCCCCATTATGTTACTGGCCGATTAATTGATGAAAATAGTTGTCTTAGACCTGGTTCACATCTATGTGTATTTTGAAGAAACGCACTACAGTTCATTTACAAGGTTTCCTATGGGACATGTTCACATCTATGCTTTTTTCAGCCGCTGCATATTTGGAAAGGGTCAGGGACTTCTTTTTTTAATGCAAAACGGTGCTTTTTTTGGTTCAATATACTCCAATGGAGAAGCTGCAGAACAGCACGTAATGCTTTTTTGCAGCAATTTGTGTTTTTTAATCTGCCCAACAACAAAAAAAAAAACAAAAAACGCAAAAATCGCAGAAAAATCGCGTGCGCAAAAGTCAAAACGCACGGCAAAAAAGCACTGCAGAAAAAAGATCAAAAGCAAACTGCATAGGCGTTCCCCTGAGCCTTATGCTGGTCACACGGATCAATTTTCAGACGAAAAAGCTTTGTACATTTGCTGAATGAAAGAATGTTTGAAATTTTCACTTAGTTTTAAAAACAGAATGTTAAAAACAATGTAATTTCTGAACGAAAACCACATACACTGTCTGAAAATTCCTTTGATCAAGAACTTTTCTATTATTTGAAAATAAGATTGAAAAATAGACAATGTTATCCTATCCACTCCCTAGGCAGCAAAAAAAGATTGAGGGGAATAAAAGGAAAGGAAAGCTAGAATTATGTACACATCCATAAAGAAAACAAAAGAAACCTAGAGATGGACCCCATGATTGTTTGGTCCTCATGGTCCAGGCTAATCTGTTTTTTCCAGAGCTGAAGCCCTCTAGGAAAGGCCTAAAGCTCTCCGTCTCATTCAGGCCAGGGGGAGTAGTGGCATCAAGAGATCTAATCAAGCGCATTTCGCGCTGTAGTAGAATCTTGTTCCAGTCTTTCATTTCTAATATGCTTTTCATGTATTATTATTATTATACAGGATTTATATAGCGCCAACAGTTTACGCAGTGCTTTACAATATAAAAAGGGAGACAATACAGTTATATACAATAAAATACAAGAGGATTAGGAGGGCCATGCTCAGAAGAGCTTACAATCTAATACTCTATGGAATTGTCTTATTATATTATTGGATTTATCCTTCAGTTCCATCTTGTGTCCCCACACCAGGTCTATTGCCATCATCATGCACCCGGCACACCCAGGCCCCCCCATTTAATATTTACTTTTTTCTGTGGGCCTTTTCTATCCCAAGCTGTCAATATTTCTGTGCTTTTAGCGCCGTTTTGACAATCTTGGGATGACATTTCTGTGTCGGGGTTTTTTTAGTCCTCCTAGTGGTTAGTCTTGCTTCAATCCGAGGTGGTTATCGTCCCTATCTGGGACCGTTTGGTCTTTGTTGGTACACCTTTTTCCCTCTTTTAGTGTTATTTCTTTTTGATTGTTTTCAGACTTTCCCTTACCTGAACCTTTGGTTCGTTTTTTTCCATCTCCCCTGTCTGACCATTGGAACGACCGGGAATTCTTTTCCTGTGAGGTCCCATCGTCAGATTTTTTTTTTGTCACAGCGATGCCCTTTAGTGCCGAATGTTTGCCCTCCTGGCAGGGCGGTTCTTGCATTCAGCCGTTGTTTTCCATCCTTTTTACTCAGCATCCCCCCTGGATGCAAACACCCATCGGCTTTGCATGCGATATCGGGCGGTGGCCCCACCCCTCCTGGGGGGGCTCCTCCTGTTCGCCGCTGCCTCCGACGGTTGTTTCCCACACTTTATGCGGCAGCGTCCACTGTTTGCCATGATGCTCCTGCATCCACATGCTCAGATGACCTTATCGCTCACCCCTCGGGGTGGCGACGTCATATGATCACGTTGCGTTCCATCACATTGTGGGTCAGCTGCGTATGACTTCGCTTGCGGTTCAGCCTTCTGTTGTTCCTGCGTGCACTGGCAGTGACGTCATGGCCCAGGTGCCATTAGACGTCTTTCCGGTGCCCCACACCAGGCTCACCTTGGTCTTGTTAAGAGGCTTTATAAGGAGGACGCCGGGAATCCTTGGGGCGCCATTTCCTCTCCATGCCATGGGTAGCTGCACATTTTTTTTGCATCAGTTGGCTTTTCCCAGGGAGGGCGGTACCTTTTGTCCTACCTATTTGGGCAGGCAATACGGTTATTTGGATTCCTACATTGGGACTACATATTTATCAGTTCACTCAAGAATCTTATTACTGGGGTGGTGTACAGAATTTTCCAATGTTGTTTGATGTCTTGGGATCTATAACTCCCTGCTTTCCCTGTTTGGCGTCTCCACTTGGATAAATGTATGTATGTGTATGTATATATATATACACATACATACATACATACATACATACACATATACACACACACATACACTCACACATATACATACATATATACACACATATACATATATGGTAAATAAAGGTGTAGCGCTTAAACTCAAACAAAAGTTCATAATAGGAAAAAGTTCTAAGCATAAGTAAAGTCGAACCAATCAGAGCCATCACCATCGAAGATAAACAAAAAGCTTCTATTGGACGAGATCCACCATGAAGGGAACTTCAGAGGGAAATAGAAACACCATCACCCAAACTGACTGACTCTTACCATCAGTGTATGGGTTATACACATAAAATGTGTATAATGGAAAACGATCCTCATAGAAACAAAAGCGGGCCTCTGCACCTACAATTCCAAAGCATTCCTCTCCCTCCGGACCAGGTAAGAAATTCTAGGAAACCCTCCTCACAACAAAATAAAGTGCCAGGTGCGTTCTGGTGGGCGTATGAAACCTCGGGAGTTGTAAACATGTAGGGAGTACAGAAGGAACGCTCATTGCGCCAGATACATAACCAGGGGTATTTATTTGTAGAAAATAGGTAAACAAACTCACATTCAGTATGAAATTCAACAACAGTATGAAGCAACCAGCGCTTCTAACCATCAAGATGGCCGCCGTGTCTCCTTCCAACCTCGTCCTGGGCGACGTCAGACGAGTGACGCTGGACGAGATTGGACGGAGACATGGTGGCCATCTTGATGCGCTGGTCCCTTCATACTGCTGTTGATCACATTTTATGTGTATAACCCATACACTGATGGTAAGGGTCAGTCAGAGTTTGGGTGATGGTGTTTCTATTACCCTCTGAAGTTCCCTTCATGGTGGATCTCGTCCAATAGAAGCTTTTTGTTTATCTTCGATGGTGATGGCTCCGATTCGTTCCACTTTACTTATGCTTAGAACTTTTTCCTATTTTGAACTTTGTTTATGAGTTTAGGCGCTACACCTTTTTTTATAATACTCCAATTGCATCCAGCAATTTTGTGTTAGCAGCTTTCCCTATATTTATTTACACATTTAGCGCAACAGAGATAGAAGATAGATAGATAAAAAATTATTGTGTATTCTGTTACTCATCTACATACCCTTAGGTTGATTATTCCATTCTCTCCCTTTGGGAACTGTGAACATATATTCAAAATCGTTTTTTGGCCCACATATGGGCTGGACCATTCTATTGGGGCTATCATTTCTCCGGGCCCCTTTGTTGGACCATACGAAATTGTGAGCGTGTTCTAATTTATTTATTTTACATTTTTTTGCTCTGGTTGCTTGCACCTTTTCCATGCCTGTGTTGTGTGTGTGTGTGTGTGTGTGTGGTTTTAGCCTCTTCCACCTCTCGGTTTTCTGAGGGACGGTTTGAGGTCTCCCCATGCTCACCCGGGTTTAGCATTGTGTGGCTTGCTCCCCTTAGACATGGATTTATTGATATTTTGGACACCTTATAGTTTGATATATACATATATATTCCGCTCTGTAGGTTCCTTATCCGTATTCAGGTGTTTTCGTACGTATGTATAGAACGTATGTTCTTTTGAGTTCAAACCATCCGGTAAGCTTACAACTGCCTTGGTGGTGGCTGCCTTGGTGGTACTGCACTGGTGTCTTCAGTTTTCACCCATTATGTTGGATGCCAATGCAGTGATTAGGATCCTCAATTTCCTTAATATACACTGTGGACTTTAAATCTTTTCACGGACTTATTTATTTACTTTTTATAGGAGTATATATATATATTTATTTTTTATTTTTCTTTAGTAATCTACACGGCACATATCACACTTTGTGTGGTACTTTGTGATTTTTTTTTTCTATATTTCATTAGCCATCATGGTTTGTAGATTTATATCATTTGATTTACAGAGATTTTGTGATTCACCTTTCAATGGTAATGGTTGGGTTATGTTAACCAACTTAAATACTTTAGCACTACACTTATACACTCTTTTTTGAAGGAAGACTTTGTTTTTTTAAATAAAAACATTTGATCTCTGAGTCTGATATTTACGAGAGTCACCCTTTAATAGTATATACATTATACATCTCCTCTAATAGTATATATCTCCTCTAATAGTATATACAGTATATCTTTTCTGTCTGTTATTCTCAGAGTGGATTAGATATTTTGCTTCCTAACCATATAGTTGGTTATTTATATTTACCACTGCATAGGAGATATTTAAGAATAAAAATGGCTTTTTTTTAAAACTTCACATATTAACTAAATTATACACCACACTGTTTATTAAGGTTATTAACCGATTAATCGAAACAATAAAAATCGTCCAACTAATCGTTTTACAGAACAGTTAGCCTAACATCAATAGTTGGAGGGGATGACAAGGAACTATATACAAGATTTTAGTAATGAGAATGGTATCATTAGCAGTAATCAGCATGGATTCATGAAGAATCGTTCTTGCCAAACCAATCTATTAACCTATGAGGAGGTGAGTTGCCATCTAGATAAAGGAAGGCCACTCATTAAAATTAGAAGAAAAGAGGTTTAACCTTAAACTACGTAGAGGGTTCTTTACTCTAAGAGCGGCAAGGATGTGGATCTGAGTCTGATCCTCGGATCTCTGCAGAGATAGACAAATAAACCTTGACTGCCCAGACAACATCTAAAGAATGTAGTCATATCTCTTCCACCGAACAAGGCTGAGACAAAAAAAGAAGGCAAAATAATGTCCTGATTTAAATGAGGCCGACACCACTTTTGGCAAAAAGGGTGGCACAGGTCATAACACAACTCTGTCATGGTGAATGATTAGGTACGGTTCCTGCATGAAAGGGCCGCGAACTCTGACACCCTTCTAGCTGAGGTGATGGCCATCAGGAAGGCTAGCTTGCGTGACAGCAAGTCTAATGGAATTTCCTTAATAGGTTCAAATGGTTGTTTCTGTAACACAGACAGCACCAAGTTCAAGTCCCAAGGACACATAGGTGACCTAATGGGGGGGGGGGGGAGCAAGCGAGTTGCCCCTTGCATAAAGGTTTGGATCACTGAATGGGAGGCTAAAGGCCTTTGGAAGAATACTGATGGGGCCGAAACTTGACCTCTGATTGTACTCAATTTGATTTCCACAGCTGAACTGTAGAAGAGAGAATTCTCCCAATCACATATTTCCGAGGATGCCATTTTCTGGCTTCACACCAAGCAATACAAGTCTTCCAGACCTTATGATAATTGGGGTTGAATCTAGGACATTGAGACAGTAGATCGGGGCAATGTGGAAGCATCCATGGCCCGTCTATTGTCATTCTCACAATCTCCGGGAACCAGGGCCTTCTGGGCCAGGCTGGTGCCACCAGAATGACTAGAACCACCCCTCTCCGAATCCTGCGCAACAAATGTAGAAGGAGAGGCATCAGAGGGAAAGCATAAACCAGGGAGTACTGGCTCCATGGAACTATCAGAGCATCTGCTCCAATTGTCAGAAGATCTTTTGTTCGAAAACACAAACTGCTGTAGCTTGTTGTTTAACTTGGATGCCAGTAGGTCGACCTCTGGCCATCCAACGTTGGCAAATTTCCTGGAACACCTCTGTGTGTAGGGACCATTCCCCCAGGCAGATCTGCTGGTGGCTGAGATAATCTGCCTTCCAGTTCTCTAGTCCCGGGATATGGACTGCTGATATAATTGGCACATGTCCCTCTGCCCAGGCAAGTATGTAGTTCACCTCCTTCAGAGCTGAACGATTCCTGGTACCGCCTTGGTGGTTTATATAGGCCACTGCCGTGGCATTGTCAGACTGAACCCTGATAGGGCAGTCCTGAAGCTCCACCATCCAGGACCGAAGGGCCAGACGTACTGCCCGTAATTCTAGGACATTGATGGGCAGGGTCTGCTCTGTTCCCGAACATTTCCCCTGAGCTGTGAGCCCGTCTAGGGTCGCTCCCCAGCCTGAGAGACTGGCATCTGTAGTCAGTACTCTCCAAGTTACCGGGAGGAAGGATCTTCCCTTTTGCAGGTTCTGATCCTGCAACCACCAGTTTAGGCTTAAGCATGCCTGAGGAGATAAGCACATTGGATAATCCAGAGCTTATTTCCCTCTGTAACAAGCCAACAAGATGTCTTGTTGTAAGGGCCTGGAATGGAACTGGGCATAGGGCACTGCCTTGGAGGACACCATCCTCCCTAGAAGACTCATACAGAGCGGAATGGAGGGTTGTCTGGTGCCCTTTATCTGACGCAACTGATCCTTCAGGGCACAGATCCTTACAGGTGGCAAGAATATTCTTGCTTGGACCGTGTTTAGGATCAGACCTAAATACTTTAGACTTTGAGCTGGTCTCAAGGCTGACTTTTCAGTATTTATGATCAAGTCTAAGCTTTTCAAATACCGCACTATGTATATTATGCTCAGTTCTAGAGCCTGTACTGAGTGATCTCTGAGCAGGAGGTCGTCCAGATACCCAAGCACCAGGATCCCTTGGGCCCTTAAAAGACCCAGTACTGGTGCAAGGACCTTTGTGAACACCCGGGGAGCTGTAGCAAGCCCAAAGGTTAGAGCCACAAACTGAAAATGATGTTCCTCTACTGCAAAACATAGGAACCACTGAGGAGGCTGAAAGATAGGTACGTGTAAGTACGCGTCCTTTATAACGATGGAGGCTAAAAAGTCTCCCCTCTGGAATGATGTTACTACTGAGCGGACAGACTCCATCCGAAAAGGATTGTATCAATAGATACTTGTTCATGGACCTTGGATCCAAAGTGGGCCTTGTGTCCCTGTTTGGTTTCTGAACTGTAAACAGGTTTGAGTAAAACCCTGTGCCCCTTTCGAATACAGGAACCTTTACAAATCACTCTTTGATGCACTAGATGGTGTAGTGCCTGAAACAATAATTTTCTTTTTGGAGGATCTGAGAGAATCATCCTTAGTGATATAGGGTGAAGCAGCAGCGTTAACTAGGCACAATACCAGATAGGTGCACCGGCTCAGATTGCCCGGAAGCCTCTGGTCCTTCAGGGGATACAATACCAGGGCTACGACTAGGTTCATCAGGAACTACTGAGGTGTGCCCTTCCCTGTGGCGTTAGTCCCACTCCTCTTTTTGGAAGACATTTAACAGCCGCAAAGAGTACTTGGGTGTAGTATTAAAACACCTCAGAAGGGAGACCCTTTAATAGGGCTCACCAAGCCCCTATGCAACAATCCGGATAAGCACCTTTAGCCTGCCAAGCAACACCTGGTGACTCACGTGACCCGGGTAAGGAAAAAATGAACCCATGCAAGTGTCTGTTCAGAGCCTGCTCTGTGTCCCACAGCTGCCATTTGGAAGCACCATATGCTTGGTCTACACAGCTTAAATAAGCTGGGTGTGCGCCGGAACATTGTATACATGCGTGCGCATGTGCGTGGTCCCAGGGAATGGGCGTGACTGTATTAATTATACTACGCAAATCTTCGTGCACCCAGATAAAGGCTACGGTGCATGTGCGGCAAAGCCGCGTGCGCCATGGCTGCCAAGCAAATTGCTGAGCGCAGCGGCGCTCTTTTGCAAACGCACGCGAGCCATGGCGAAATGGCGCACCATCATACAGGTAAAAAAAACAGCCAGACACAAGCAAAAAAAAAAAAAAGGTATACTTTGCAAACACCCACAGCTAGCCCAGAACTCCCCCGTACGGTCACCGCACACAGGTGTCCAGGTTTTAGCTAGCTTGACTGCTTGTTACAATAACTGACACCCCACAATAATAAAATAAAGGGGTTTCACTTATCCGTCCAGGCGCAGGGACACTTAGAAACTAAGGGCCCAATGTTCACCCTTCACGGCGGGTTCCTGTCACTTGGATCTTCAAAAGGACTTTTCATATTTAGGGTCCACTCCCTTGGACCTGTACAGCACGTTGCAGGAAATGCCTTAGCGCTGTAGAATCCAGGATTCCCACTCCGCAGGGTCCAGCGCCCGGAGGCCACATTACGGGCAAAACCGCGCAGGATCTTGAGTCTTCTTTGCAAGGCTCAAGTACATTTATCTAAGCATAAAAGCCTGTGTCAAATGGATCCGATCGGTCAATCCCTCAATTCATTTTGGAACAGTTTGTGGGACTAAAGGCCTGGAGCTCAGAGAGCTCAAAACAAACCGTGTCATCCACCTTGCAGACACTGGAAAAAAAACTAAAGTACTTCCTGTATAGGAGGGGTTATATAGGGGATCACTTCCTTTCTGAAGACCTTTGGTCTACCAGTGTCCATTCACCCAATGATGAAGTATAACCCAGCAGGTAATGAATATTAGCCTGACTCTGTGCCCCATGATGTATGAAAATAAAAAAAAAAAAACAAACAAAAAACAAAAAAATACCAAAAAAACAAAAAACAAAACAAAAACAAAAAAACAAAAAAAACAAACAAACACACACTTTAAATTGTAGTGAACACAAACACAATACCCAATATTTGGGTAAAATATAAAAGATATGACAAAGTAAATAGATAGCAAACATGTCACACTTTAAATTTGCACACGTTCGTGGAATGGCAACAAACTATTGTACATTAAATTATTCATGGGCAATGCTTTAAAAAGCCTTTACAGACTACAGTTTTGAGTTAAACAGGAGGTCCGGCACTTAAAAGGATTGCTCTCGCTCTGGCGTTTACAGCATTACCTCACATATGGGATCGCGGTTTACATATGCATACGGGACCTACGTGCACATTCACCTTAAAAAAAAAAAAAAAAAAATTTCAACTTTATTGCCATTACAAGTGATGAACATCTCTTGTGATAGCATGGGCCATGACAGATCCTCTTTATGGAGATCTGGGGTCCATTAGACCCCAGATCTATCCTCTGGCCCCCAAAGCACTTGAATCAAACAGAGATTGGTTTGATCAGATGCTGTATAAGCCAGTGGTGGCTTGTAAATAAACCAAAAGTGATGAAATCTTCATCTCTTGAAGTTTCTGACATCATACAGTGGGAGGAACGTCAATTCCTCACACTGTGTGCAGGGAAGCTGATGCCACCAGTGACATTGGTACCAGGCTCACCAATGGGAGGTCCCCCTTCCGCCACCTGTAAAAGTGATCAAGTGGTTATGTTGCCGCTCAGACTACTTTTACCAGATAGAGACTTTCCGCCTAAAAAGAACAATACAAGGACTGTGGTTGAAGCTGCAACGATGATCCTGGTATAATGGCCTACGGGCGGGAAGTAGTTAAAACTAATCTCCAGAAATCCAGTCACTTTGATAAAATGGGCACACACACCAAGTTAAATCCAACAAGGTGCATGTCGCCTTGTAGACCTCTCTCGCTATTGCTACACTTCAGGTCTGAGAGGAGAGACACTGTGTTCTAATGCACAGCATCTGTCTGCCACTCCCTCAAAATCAGTGCATTAGGCTACATGCCCATGGACGTTTTAAAATGTAAAGCCAGTACAGACGCCAGGAAAAAAGCGGCGATAAAAACGCGATTTTTCTCCGCATTTTGCATTGAATTCAATGCACGTTACTCCGCGCTGCCTTTCAGCCGGGTTTCTTTCTGTCTCTATTCAAAATCAATGGTTTCCTATGGGAGCCCATTGATTTGAATAGGGTTCGCACCAGAAGTCCGATCAGGAGGATGCGACTTGTGTGCTGAGAATCTTGAGGGGGGAACCCAGCGAAAATTTGAGTGCGATTCCCCCTTCAAGAGGATACCAGACCCTTAGGTCTGATATGGATCTTAAGGGGAACGCCCACACAAAAAAAAATTTTTTTAAATGGCGTGGGGGTCTGGGGACAAGCACCTTGTCCCCACGTTGGTTGTTGGGGTCTGCGGGGCTTATCGGAATCTGGGCGCCCCCTTTAATAAGGGCCCCCCCCCCCAAGATCACAGCCCCCCACCCTATGTGAATGAGTATTCCCCATTCACCTGGGGAAAAAAAAAAAAAAAAAACAAAACACACACACACACACACACACACACCACAGGTTTTTAAAGTAATTTATTAGGCAGCTCAGGGGGTCTCTTCCGACTTCTCCGCTCTCTCCAGTGTCTCCCAGGGCATGATGGGACTGTGACGTCATAAGGGGCGGGGTCACCGGATGGCATCACCCGGTGACCCCACCCCATGCCTATATAAGTTGTTGCACACACGGCATTACAGCAGGAGAGAGCATTGGGTCAACATCTGAAGAAGAGAAGAGGGAAGACGACAACGGAGAAGACCAGGTAACCGCTAGCAAAAGAACAGAAGATAGCGGAGGAGCCCAGCAGAAGACACCGGAGAGCGTGGAGAAGAGGCTGGAGAGAGCGGAGAAGTCAGAAGAGACCCCCGTAGCTGCCTAATAAATTACTTTAAAAACCTGTGTAGTGTGTGTTTTTTTTTTTTATTGACACTTTTTTCCCCCAGGTGAATGGGTACCCCATACTCATTCACATAGGGTGGGGGACCAGATTCCGATAAGCACCCTGCCCGCAGACCCCAACAACCAACGGCCAGGGTTGTCGGGAAGAGGCCCTTGTCCTCATCAACAAGGTGCTTTGGGGTGGGGGGGCCGAAGGGCGCCCCCTGTCCCAAAGCACCCACCTCCCCATGTTGAGGGCATGCAGCCTGGTACGGCTCAGGAGAGGGGCGCTCGCTCGTCCCCACCCCCATTCCTGACTGGCCGGGCTGTGTGCTCGGATAAGGGTCTGGTATGGATTTGGGTGGACCCCACGCCGTTTTTTCGGCGTGGGGGGTTCCCCTTAAGGTCCATACCAGACCCAAGGGCTTGGTATGCTCTTGGGGTGGGAACCCATGCCGGTTTTTTATTTAAAATTTGCCACAGAGTTCCCCCTCAAGATTCATACCAAACACAGTGTCGGGCATTGGCGGGGATCCAAGTCAGATCCCCGTTCATTGAAAATCGGACGCGTGCCGGCTTCATGTCGCAGGGCAAAGTTGGATCCAAAGTAGGACGGCTGTCGTGTCACACCAGTATGAACCCAACCTAAAATACCAACATGTCAGAGGGAAAAAAAAAAAAAAAAAAAAAAACCAAAAAAAAGGGGGGGGGGGGGGGGATGGAGAAGAAAAGAAAGATCAGAATCACCCCCTTATATCTGTATTTTGCTGAACCACCTTTAAAATTACAGCCTTTGGTCTGTTGGGATATGTCTCTACTAACTTTGCAATATTTGCCCCCACTTCTTTGCAGAACTGCTTAAGTTTATTTCAATTTGATGGTGACTGTTTGTGGACTGCAGTCATCAAGTCATTGGGGTTTAAGTCTGGGCTCTGACTAGGTCATACAAGGACATTGACTTTTTCTCCTTCAACCACCGTGTGGTAATTTTTGCTGTGTGTTTTGAGTCATTGGGGGTTATTTACTAAAACTGGAGAGTGCAAAATCTGGTGCAGCTCTGCATAGAAACCAAGCAACTTCCAGGTTATATTGCCAAAGCCTAATTGAACAAGTTGAAGTTAGAAGCCAATTGGCTACCATGCACAGCTTAACCAGATTCTGAGTGCTTCAGTTTTAGTAAATCTACCTCATTGTGATGTTGGGAGGAAAACCTTCGCATTGACAACTTTGTCAGAGGGTGGCAGATTTTCCAAGAATTTGACTGTATTTTTCCCCATTTTCCCTTCTATCCTGACAAGTGCTCCAGTCCTTGCTGCAGAGAACACCCTCAAATAGGACATTACTACCTCCATTCTTTACTGTAGGAATAGTGTTATTTGAATGGTGAGCAGTGTCGGATTTCTGCCAGATTTCCTTACCTGGCCATAACACCTCTTTTTATGTGGCCTCAGAATCTTCAAGGTGCGTTTTGGCAAAGCTCATTTGTAACGGCATGTGGCCTTTAAAAAATAAAAATAAAGGAACAATCTGAAAACACATCAGATCTCAATAGGGAAAACTATCATGCTGGATATCTATATGGATATGGACTGAGTAATGCGTTAGGAACAAAATGATGCCACAATGTTTGATGGAAATTGAAAATTCTCAACCTACAGAGGGCTGAATTCAAAGACACCCCGAAAAACAAAGTGAAAAAATGATGCAGCAGGCTAGTCCATTTTGCTGAAATTTCATTGCAGCAACACCAAAAATGGTCCTCAGTTTGTATGGCCCCCACGTGCTTGTATGCATGCCTGACAACATTGGGGCATGCTCCTAATGAAACGAGAGATGGCGTCCTGGGGTATTTCCTCCCAGATCTGGACCAGGGCATCACCGAGGCTCCTTAACAGACTGAGGTACAACCTGGCGGCGTCGGATGGACCGAAACAATGTCCCAGAGGTGTTCTATTGGATTTAGGTCAGCCGAGCATGGGGGCCAGTCAATGGTATCAATTCCTTCATCCTCCAGGAACTGGCTGCATACTCGCGGTAAATGAGGCTGGGCATTGTTGTGGATTCCTGGGTTCCTCCTGGTACACTGCACCAGCATAGGGTCTGATAATGGGTCAAAGAATTTCATGGATTTGCCTCCCCAGACCATCACTGGCCCACCACCAAACCGCTCGCGCTGAACGATGTTACAGGCAGCATAAAGTTCTTCATGGCTTCTCCAGATCTTTTCACGTCCATCACATGTGCTCAGGGTGAACCTGCTCTCATCTGTGAAAAGCACAGGACGCCAATGGCGGACCTGCCAATTCTGGAGGCAAATGCAAATGCCAATCAAGCTCCACGGTGGCGGGCAGTAAGCACAGGGCCCTAGAGGATGTCAGGAGACAACCCTCATGAAGTCTGTTTCTGATTGTTTGGTCAGAGACAGTCACACCAATGGCCTGTTGGAGGTCATTTTGTAGGGCTTTGGCAGTGCTCATCCTGTTTCTCCTTGCACAAAAAGGAACTACTGTCACACACACACACACACACACACACACACACATCACATCGCTTCACTTTTTCCACATTTTGTTATGTTACAGCCTTATTCCAAATAATTTTCTACAAACAATACCCTATAATGAAAATGTGAAAGAAGTTTGTTTGAAATCTTTGCAAATTTATTGTCCCATAGCCACTCATTGTCATGTTGGAAGATGAACCTTCGCCCCATTCTGAGGTCCAGAGCACTCTGAAGCAGATTTTCATCAAGGATGCCTATGTACGTTGCTGCATTTACCTTTCCCCTTGATCCTGACTAGTCTCATCCCCATAGCATGATGCTGCTACCGCCATGCTTCACTGGAGGGATAGCATCGGCCAGGTGATGAGCGGTGTCTGGTTTCCTCCAGACAGGACGCTTGCCATTCGGGCCAAAGAGTTCAATCTTTGTTTATCAGACCAGAGAATTTTGTTTTGCATGGTCTGAGTCCTTCAGGCCTCTTTTGGCAAACTATCATGTGCCTTTTACTGAGGAGTGGCTTCCATATGGCCACTCTACCATACAGACCTGATTGGTGGAGTGCTGCAGAGATGACTGTTCTTCTGGAAGGTTCTCCTCTCTCCACAGAGAAACGCTGGAGCTCTGTCAGTGTGACCATCGGGTTCTTGGTCACCTCCCTGACTAAGGCCCTTCTCCCCTGATCGCTTAGTTTGGCTGGGCTTCCTGCTCTAGGAAGAGTCCTGGTGGTTCCAAACTTCTTCCATTTACGGATGATGAAGGCCACTGTGCTCACTGGGACCATCAATACTGCAGAATATTTGCTGTTCCCTTCCCCTGATCTGTGCCTCAATACAAACCTGTCTCGGAGGTCTACAGACAATTCCTGGTACTTCATGTCTTGGTTTGTGCTCTGACATGCGCTGTTAACTGTGGGACCTTATACAGACAGCTGTGTGCCTTTCCAAAACATGTCCAAATTAACTGGATTTACAATGTTTTTTTTTTTGTTTTTTTAATAACAAACACACACACGCCCTTTACAACCCCTCTAAGTGAGTAACTTAAAATGCTGATTTTCTCCTGTCAAGATAAACAGCATTTACAAGAAACTAGTGTCCATAAGGCCTAAAGTGATGCCTATGAACAATTTTTGGTACCAAAGTTTGCTGATGTCCTATGGGCAGGCACAATTTCAAGGATTGACAAGCTGGGTTTCTATTTTTTCGTTCTAACCAAACCTGG
This sequence comes from Aquarana catesbeiana, assembly GCF_042186555.1. Taxonomy (NCBI): domain Eukaryota; kingdom Metazoa; phylum Chordata; class Amphibia; order Anura; family Ranidae; genus Aquarana; species Aquarana catesbeiana. The sequence goes on along the minus strand of NC_133328.1, from coordinate 241,823,926 downwards.
ATTATTGTTAAAAAAAACAAAGTAGGATTGGGTCCGTGTGTACTAAAACCAGAGTTAGACTTACCGGTAACTCTTTTTCTAGGAGTCTTCCAGGACAGCCTCTGAGACATAGGGCTCCACCCTCCGGGACAGGATACACATAAACTAATCTTAAAAGGTGGTCCTCCATGCCTCCCTCTTCAGTTTACCAAAGAGCTACCGGAAGGCTCTGAAAGACATAATACACTAACACGTCAGTACATAACTCCAAACACCAGTTAATAGAAAACACCGGGTGGGAAACCAGGCTGTCCTGGAAGACTACTAGAAAAAGAGTTACCGGTAAGTCTAACTCCGTTTTCTCCTTTCGTCTTCCAGGACAGCCTCTGAGATAAGCAAGAAACTTACTTTGTCAGGGTGGGACTACTGCCTGGAGGACCTTTCGTCCAAATGTCTGCTCCTTGTCAGACAATAAATCCAGACAGTAAAGTCTAGCAAATGTAGAGTAGCTGGACCACATTGCTGCCTTGCAAATGACCTCCGGAGAGGCACCGGCCCTCTCTGCCCATGAAACCGAGACTGCCCTGGTGGAATGTGCCTTGACTAATGGTGCATGCCTACCTTTCAACTCATAAGCTTCTACGATTGCCATTCTTATCCATCTAGCAATGGAAGATTTAGATGCCCTATAACCCTTGTGGGCCCCCGCAAAATTAACAAAAAGAGAATCTGAGTTCCTATAGCTTCTAGTAACTTCTAAATAATCTAAAAGGCTTCTTTCAACATCCAACTTAAAGATTCCTCCTCATCCGCCTCTGAGGTGGAACGGAATGTCGGCAGGACAATATCATGAGTTCTATGGAACATAGATGCTACCTTAGGGAGGAAACTGGGATCTGTCTTAAGTACGATCCTATCCTCCAGAAACAACAAAAATGGCTCCCGAATAGAGAGAGCCTGCAAATCACTCACCCTTCTGGCTGATTTGATAGCTATCAAAAAAACTGTTTTGAGTACAACCCATTTTAGCAAGGATTTTTCCAGGGGTTTGAAGGGACTACCAGTAAGTGCCCTGAGGACCAAGGCCAGATCCCAGGTGGGGGAGGTTCTCACTCTCACCGGTCTGGACCTCGCCAGGGCCTTGAAAAAATTCCTAACAAATTGATTTTACTGAAGCGAGTGAGGTCTGCAGGAAAATACTTAAGGCCGCAGTCTGAACTTTCAGAGTACTAACAGAAAGGCCCAGTTCTACACCTGTCTGAAGGAAATCCAGGACTGCCAGAATCCCAGGATGATTCAGTCCCTGCTCTACCAACCAGGAATTAAACCTTTTCCATACCTTGGCATAAATTGCCCTGGTTACCGGTTTACGGCACTCGAGTAGAGTTCTAATCACCCTTTCTGAAAATCCCTGAGCTCTCAACAGCTGTTCCTCAGATACCAGGCTGTTAGCCTGAGGTTCCCTATTTGCGGGTGTAGAATAGGGTCCTGGGAAATCAAGTCCTCCCTGACCGGGAGAGGTAATGGAGGGCAAATGGCCAGTCTCTTCAAATTGACAAACCAGGGTCTCTTTGGCCAAAATGGCACTATTAGCATGAGGTCTGTCGATTCTGCCAGAAATCTCTGGAGAACCGCAACTATCAGTCTCACTGGAGGAAAGGCACCAAGGATTGGCAAAGGCGTCTATCCCTGTGGCCTGATCCCGCGGGTGGATGAAAAAGAAATGTGGCACCTTCTTGTTGCCCTCCAAAGCGAAGAGGTCCACCTCCGGCTGTCCCCAACACTGCACAATCTTCCTGAAAACATTTAGGTTGAGGGACCAATCGTCCTGACACACATGCTGGCAGCTAAAAAAATCCGCCAGCGAATTCTGACAGCCTTTTAGGTGAATGGCTGACAATGAGGACAGATTCACCTCAGCCCAGCACAGAATTCTGTTTGCTATGGTCTGTAGGGTGGGGCCTTGTGCCGCCCTGCTTGTTCACATATGCGACAGCTGCTGCATTGTCTGTCCATACCTGTAGCTGCTGTCCACCTATCCGGGACTGGAAAGCCTCTATAGCCCTTAGAAATCGCCAGAAGCTCCCTCTGATTTGAGGATTGACTGGCCTCTACTGGTGACCAGGCTTCTTGCGCTAAGGACCCCTCAAGGTGGGCTTCCCATCCCAGTGCACTGGCATCGGTTGTCACCACTATGGACGCAGGACGGGCCCAGGACAGACCTACTTCCAGACTGTGATGAGATCGCCACCACCATATAGAGTCCTTTTGATTTTTGCTGGTAGGAGCATAGGTTGATCTAGGCTTAGATTTCTGCCGTCCCAGTAACACAGCATGAGATTCTGCAGAGGGCGCTGATGAAGCCTTGCCCAAGGAACTGCTGGGAAACAGGACGTCATCAGACCCAGAACTCTCATAACCTCTCTGATCAGGGCTACTTGATTGGTTTGCAGCTGGGCTACAGCCTGTTCCACCTTCAGGATATCTTTCCTGGGGAGAAACACCTTCATCTCCACTGAAGAGATTTTGTACCCCAAATACAGGACCTCCTGTGCCGGGTCAGCTGGGACTTTCCCTGGTTGATTAGCCAACCGTGAGATAGCAGGAAACTCTGGGCCTCCTGCAAATCTCTCTCTAGTTGATGAAAAGAGGGGGCCACAAACAGGAGTTCGTCCAGGTAGGGGATCACTGTAACGGCCCTGACTCTTAGCTGAGCTAAGGCCTCTGCCAGAACCTTCGTGGAGATTCTCGGCGAAGAGGACAGACCGAAAGGTAGTGCCCGTAGCTGGAAGTGCAGAACTTCAGAATTTATTCTGACCGCTAGCCTGAGGAATTTTTGAAATTCCTGACGTATAGGGACATGCAGGTAGGCATCCCTGAGATCTACTGTGGCCATATAGCAGCCTGGAAACAGAAGGTTGGTTACAGTAAATATTGATTCCATCCTGAATCACTTGTACCTTACAAACTGGTTCAGGATTAGTCTGAACTTCCCTGAAGGTTTTTTCACAACAAAAACACATGGCGGTATACACCCTGACCTTGCTCCTTCTGGGGCACCTGCACAAGGACTCTCTGATCCACCAGGTCCCCTTAATAGACCCAGAGCTTTCGCTTTTTTCCGGTCTCTGGGTAACCTGATAACTTGAGGGGGGACCAAATTGAACTCCAATCTGTAACCGTTCTTTATGATGTCTAAAATGAACGGACTTGAAGTTGAGCTGGTCCATTGTGAGAGGAACTCCCCCAGTCTCCCTACCACTGGGACACAGGAGTTACTGGGGTCTTGCGGTGGTTTGAGGAGGATTAAATAGGATTCCTCCTCTTCCACGCACTTTATGGCCCGTCTAATGCTTCTTGGGGCGGCCATCCCTCTCGTTGGCCCTGTTGTCTGGGGCCTCGAAAAAAAGCGTTTGGCCTCGCTTTTCTTCTCTCAGGAAATGCTTTCTTCCTGTCCTGAGTATGTTCCAGCGTCTCCTGGAGGTCGGGCAAAAACAGGTAGTCACCTGAAAAGGGTAACCCACAAAGCCTAAATTTTGAGGTGCCGTCGCCTGTCCAGGCCTTTAGCCATACAGCCCTTCTAGCTGCATTTACTAGTGACCTAGCAGCCAAATTTTACAGACTCCACGGAGGCATCTGCCAAAAAGCCAACCGGCTTAAACAGTAAGGGAAATTATTTCAAAAGCTGTTGCCTAGACGTACCAGCCGAAATGTGGGATTGTTATTGCGTTAGCCAGCACTACGGATTTCTGGCCACGCACGTAGCTGCAAGGGCTGGCTTCAACCCAATTGACGAGGTATCCCAAGCCCTCTTTAGCAGCACATCCACCCTTTTATCCATGGGATCTTTGAGCGATCCTAAATCGTCAAAGGCCAAGTCTGTCTTTTTTGAGTCTTTGGCTAAGGGTACATCCAGCTTGGGAATTTTATTCCAAGGATGAGAAGCATCTGCTTCAAAAGGGAACCTCCGCTTGAGGCTACCTGAAAAGAATGGCCTCTTTTCCGGCTGTTCCCACTCCAGCAAAATCAACTATAAGATTTATGCACGGGAAAAACCCTGACTTTATGAGCACTAGACCCCTGGTACATCAGGTCCTGCTTAGAGTGTTGAACCTGCTCCTCATGAATCTCTAACGTGTCATACATCGCTTTCAATAAATCCCACACATCATCCAGAGACAACTTATATCTCGACCCTCTGGAGGAATCATCCTCCCCCTCCGAGTCGGATGCTTAATCCACTTGAGAGGAGGCTAGCGATCTAGGTACCCTCTCCCTATCCCCCTCGCCGTCCTGACTGGGCTGAGATCGGGAAGGCAAACTGGCTGCCCTGGGTAGGGATGGTGAAGGACCCTGCATCCTATTCATCGTTCCCTTGAATTACTGAAAAGTGGACGCAAGCTGGTCTTTAACTGAAGCCAGGATTTTGTGACATTCTACCACAGAATCATCCTTGACGAGACTGCTGACACAATCGGGGCATAGTGGCTTCTCCCAATTGGAGCCTAACTTAGTCCCACATACGGCACATTTTTTCCTAGGCAGCTGTATCCGAGTCTTGTCCTGGGCTTTCACCTGAAAGCCAAAACCGAAAAGAAAAAAAGAACAAACTTCCATTAGTATGCCTCCCTGACCCAAACCACCACTGTGCTAGGGTCAGCCTAGGAAGTGTCCGCCCATCAACTGAGGTTCCCCACCCAGGGAGGCAGTTACTTGGGTCCCAAAAACCCTGGCCGCCCCAGGTAACTTACCACCTTACCTGGGAGGTGCCGGAGCCTGCTGAACCGGAGTCTATTGCTTGTGCAGCCGTCTCCATGTTCTTTGGTGTATGTGCAGCCTTGCTGAGCCTTATCTAAGAACCCTAAAATGTCATCAAGGGATCCACAGGTAACTCTTGCAACAGTTTGTGTCAAAGTGCATTCATCTACAGTTAAACTGCTTTCACACAGACGCTTCACAGATGCTATAGTGCTAAAAATAGCGCCTGTAATAAAGAGCCTCTCCTCTCACTCCAGTGTGAAAGCCCGAGTGCTTTCACACTGGAACGGTGCGACTGCAGGATGGTAAAAAAAAAAAAAAAAAAAGTCCTGCAAGCGGCATCTTTGCAGCAATGTAGGAGCGGTGTATACACCGCTCTTAAAGTGCCCCTGCCCATTGAAATCAATGGGCAGCGCCACCGAACCACGATCGGTTTTAACTCTTTTTCAGCTGCTAGGGGGAGTCAAAAGCATCTTGCTAGCGGCCGAATATTTCCACTAAAACGACGGTAAAGCGCCGCTAAAAATAACGGCGCTTTACCGCCAACGCCCCCAACGTGAAAGTGGCCTTAGAACGAGACTGCCCAAATTTAATATGCAAAGACTAGGCCTTCTGGAACGATGTGCTGTAGACTCATGAATCAGACTTGTTTTGCAACAGTAAGAGTAGACATTTTTGGCCCAGAATGAAAACAGCAATTATGCCTTGTTATATAGGCTGTGAGAGCTCTGCATGTGTGGCTGCTGGTGTACACCCAGTGTATCGCACCGCTTACTTTTTATTTTTTTTCCCCAAGGAACTTTATTCAAATGTCAGGAGTTAAAGTGTCATGAGGTTTGCTTAGCTCAGTGGTTCTCAACTCCTGTCCTCAGGACCCAATAACAGGCCAGATTTTAAGAATTTCCTTGGTGAGATGCAGACAGAATACTGCAATCACTGAGCAGCAAATGATATCATCTGTGATGTATTTCAGTTATCTTGCAAACCTGGCCTGTTAGTGGGCCCTGAGGACAGGAGTTGAGAGCCACTGGCTTAGCTGCTTTAGAGCCTAGCCAGCTTGCAAAGTCAACAAGAATTTTGAATAATATCAAAGTGTGCTTGACCTGGAAATGGAACACCATACTTATCAGAAATACAAACAAATCCACCAAGGAATGCCTCAGAAAAGATATGGAGAGTTATAAAATAGACAAAAAAGGTGTACTCTCCCTCCCCCATATACACCATTACATCCACTGATATTTTTCTTAAATAAATGTATAAGATTTTTATTTAAAATGTGTCACTTATCTATAGGTACTTTCTGAAAGAAGATCTAATGTTTGCCTGTTAAATAGTCAATTGTAATTGGATACACTTTTTCACGACTATACATTTTCCACCCTCTATGACCTAATAATGCTATACATATACAGGCCGTCCCTGGGTTACAAACAAGATAAGGTCTATTCTTAAGTTGAATCTGTTTGTAAGTCGGAACAGGTACATTTTTTAGGTGTAGCTCCAGCCAAAAAAAACTATTTTTAAGCTTTTTGGATAACACAGGGAAGGACACCCCTTTAACGTTTGTTTTGCTGTCTGTACCCTTGTTGAGAAGATTTCACCTCACTTTCTGTCCCAAAGACAATTGGGATTTTGAAAATTTTGGGTGGTTGTGGAAACAAGCCTTGGTGATAAAGCATCAGTGGAGACACCTTTTCCCCATAAAAAAAAAAAAAAAAACAAAAAAAAAAAAAAAACACAGGAATGAATTTCCCTTCCTGGGTTAGATTTCCTCTCACTTCCTGTTGTCTCCCTAAGTGTCGGTTCACACTGCCGCGACTTGGGATCCGACTTGTCAGCCCTCAAGTCACCCCAAATCGTTTGACATTGGGAATTACATTATAGTCAATGCGAGCCGTCTTAATGTACACAGTGAAAAAACTATAAGAGTAGTGGTATTTCACCCATAGAATTCAATGGAGATCGCCTCCAAGTCGGATCCTCATCTATAGTGAAGCGACTTTACAGGAAAAAGAAAAGATCATGAGGGGGAACTCCACGCCAAATAAAAAACCGGCATGGGTTTTCCTCCAGGAGCATACCAGGCCCTTAGGTCTGGTATGGATTTTAAGGGGAACCCCCTTTGCCGAAAAAACGGCGTAGGGGTCCCCCCAAAATCCATACCAGACCCTTATCCGAGCACGCAGCCTGGCCGGTCAGGAAAGGGGGTGGGGACGAGCGATCTCTCCCCCCCTCCTGAACCGTACCAGGCTGCATGCCCTTAACATGGGTGCTTTGGGGAAGGGGGGCGCCCTGTGGCCCCCCCACCCCAAAGCACCTTGTCCCCATGTTGATGAGGACAAGGGCCTCTTACCAACAGCCCTGGCCGTTGGTTGTCGGGGTCTGCGGGCGGGGGGCTTATCGGAATCCGGGAGCCCCCACCCTATGTGAATGAGTATGGGGTACATCGTACCACTGCCTATTCACCTGGGGGAAAAAAAGTGTCAATTAAAAAAAAAAAAAAAAAAAAAAAAAAACACACTACACAGGGTTTTAAAGTAATTTATTAGGCAGCTCCAGGGGTCTTCTTCTGACTTCACTCTCTACAGCCTCTTCTCCCGCTCTCCGGGTTTTTCTGCCGGGCTCCTCCGCTATCTTCTGCCACTCTCTTGCTAGCGTTGGCCCAGTCTTCTCCATCGTCTTCTCCCGAAGTTGTAACGACACTCTCTCCCGCTGTAATGCCGTGTGCGCAACGACTTACATAGGCATGGGGCGTGGTCACCGGATGTCACCAGGTGACCCCGCCCCTTATGGCGTCACAGTCCAGGGGCATGATGGGACTGTGACGTCAAAAGGGGCGGGGTCACCGGTGACATCACCCGGTGACCACGCCCCATGCCTATATAAGTCGTTGCGCACACGGCATTACAGCTGGAGAGAACGTTGTGTCAACATCGGAAGAAAAGAAGAGGGAAGACGATGATAGAAAAGACTGGGTCAACGCTAGCAAGAGAGCAGCAAAAGAGCAGAAGATAGCGGAGGAGCCCAGCAGAAGAACCGGAGGCCGGAGAAGAGGCCGGAGAGACCCCAGAAGTCGGAAGAAGACCCCCGGAGCTGCCTAATAAATTACTTTAAAAACCTGTGTAGTGTTTTTTTTATTGACACTTTATTTCCCCCCAGGTGAATGGGTACAATGTACCCCATACTCATGCACATAGGTGGGGGGGCCGGGATCTGGGGGCCCCCTTATTAAAGGGGGCTCCCGGATTCCGATAAGCCCCCCCCCCGCAGACCCTGACAACCAACGGTCTCTTCTAGAAGCGTTTTTTCCCTTTTCAAAATAGCCAAAAATGAAAAACGCCTGTAAACAAAATGCGGCAAAATGCGAGTTACCCCGTTTAGAAGCAGCCAACTGCCTCTGAACGTCCGTTTACTAGCAGCAATGTACATGAGTCGTAAAAGTGTCACTCTATTCCAAAATTCTTGCCAAAGAAAGCAATGACTGTACAAAATCTTGGGTTACGCTTGCAAACAAACCAGGTGTGCCTGTTTAGACCGAAGTGGCTAAACAGGTACAAGTGCTTTGTTTTTAGTGGCTCTATCCAGAGGCTATACACATAGAAATTCTTGAACAATTTCAGCCACTTTCAACCAGCTTTTAAATTGCAAAGCAACTGAAACTAGAAAAGCTTCAATTTCTTGGGAAATTGTGTGAAGTGTTCTTGCCTCCACCAGTAGTCTACAACTGGAGTGGGCAGAGTAACTGGGAGGAGTGGCTTGAGTAACTTGTGTGGTTGGAGTGGCTGGGAGTAACTGGAAAGGTTGGACAGGGCAGAGTAACTTTATGGAGTGGGCAGAGTAACTGTGTGGAGTGTTTGGAGTGAGTAAAGATAGTAAACATTACACTAACCAACTGATTGATCAAAATTTAAAAAGTGCACATGACAAGCTTGATAGAGAGTGAGAAATGCATTTCAACTTTTATTTATATAGCACATTTAATTGCAACGTCGTTGCCCAAAGTGCTTCACAGTTACATTAAAACATACATTTATAAAAACATTAGCAGCATTATCAAGCCTAGCAGATGAAGGTATGACCGCATGCATTTGGGGGTCTCGGCATCTTGACGTAGAATGGAAGTGAAGGTGTGCTATCTGTTTGATGATAATCGGTGTTTACAACCACTGTTTCCTGGCAACGCTCATGCCCTGTTTATGCTTCACAACCACGGCTCAATACACAGGATCATGATAGCTGCAATAACTGTGCAGTACTTCAAATGGTTGTATTTTAAAAACTGTAAATCCTGCAGCGAAGAACTTTATATTGTGAGAATCACAAGACCCAGACCTAGATTTTGATGCATAGTATGTCTCTGAAATATTAAAAATGAAGGCACAGCCACAGTTTAGATATTGCCCTTCAAATTTGAAGTGGCTAGAGTGGAGTTTCAATGAATGTCAATGGACGGCGTGAGTTGAAAACAAATGGTCATATTGTGAAAACTATCAGGACTATGGCTTAGCTGTGGACATGTTTAGTGGCAACAGGGATAGCTGAATGTTTTGATATAAGATTTGTGTAGGTGGGCTTGAAAATGAGGGAGTGGTGGCAGTTTAGAAATCATGTCCTGATTTTTCAGTTCCCACTCTAGTTTTGAACATTTCGCCATTCATTCCTATGGGACCAATTTCGCTGCAAAAAAAAAAAAAAAAACAAAACACAACGATATTTCGTGAACCATTCGGCGAAACGTTCCACATAGCAATAGCACACCAATCTGGAACAATCCGCACATTTCGGTATATTACTGTCTATGTAGTGTAAAAGCTGTGGGAGGAGTTAGGGTGGTAAATTTGGCTATAAGAATAATATATATGTGAAATAATAGTAAGTGGTCTTGCTATGCAAGAACACTTAATAAAGGAGGCAACCTACCAGCATATGTCAACTGAAAAAAAGTTATGGAGGTTTTGAGCTGCTGCTGCAGGTATGAAATTCAAGAACCTAAAGATATCTGTACAAATCTGCAGCAGTCTCCCAAACCCTTCTATGTTGCTGCAGGTGCCTGCACTTTATACCTGCAGCAATTTTATTTTGTGGACTGTGGCTAGTATGACTTAAAAGGAATAGTGCCACATCAATGGTGCAACTGGGATTTACTGTAGGAAACTCTGCCCCACCATTAGTGTTTAGTAGTCACATCCAATGCTGCTCCTCTACTGGCTGGATGACATCAGGCCTAGATTATGCTGGCACTACTGTGCAGGGGGATCACTCTTCCTGATAGTGCCCACTAACGTACTCTGCATACAGCACAAGGCTCCACATTGCAGTGATTAACAAAAAAAAAGAAAACCACGGGCTATACTTTAACTCTTTAATGACAAAAGCTAAAACAAACCCCAACGACTGAACCCAGTTTTACAACTTTGCAGCTGTCCGTAAAAAATGTACATATCTTTACAACTACTTGCACATGCAGGTGAATAGCTTCTTTGTTTCATAACAAATTGGGCCCTAATTTGGTATTAAAGGTTAAAAGTGAAGTTTGAGATTTTTTTTTTTTTTTCAAAAACTCAAACACACAACACACACATACCATACAATTATACATACCTAGGTGGAGGCAGCATTGATCCCCGCCAGCTCTGCAGTGAAAATTAAGCAACGAAACACCTCTGTTGGCTCAGTTCTTCCCTTCCGCTCTGAGCCGAGAGCTGTAACTGTCAGTCACCGTCTCTCTGCTCTCCCCTCCAGCGCTCACTGGCCCCAGTAGCCGGGCTCCAGCAACCAGACCCCTTGGTCCCAGCAGCCCAGCCCCTTGGTCTCAGCAGCCCGGCCCCAGCAGCCCGGCTCCAACAGCCAGACCCCTGGCCCCAGGACCAGCAGCCAGCCCCCTGGCCCCAGCAGCCCGGCTACATCAGCCAGCCCCCTGGCCCCAGGACCAGTAGCTCAGCAGCTGTGTGATCAGGCTGAATTTCATTGAGCACTGGTAAAGCTGCATTTAATTGGCACTGATCATGCTGCAATTGGGGGGTGGGGGGTCAGCGCCAGCACGAAGCGTCACCTCCCTGAAATTAGTTTTTGCAGGTTGGGAAGTCTGCATTTTTCTTTTCTGAAATAATAGAATTACGAGGAGTGCCATAATCAGGTTTTTATATTGGTCCCTCGTTACACTAATGATATAGAATTTAACATACAAAATCGCCAGGAATACCTTCTGCAGTATTCATTCTAGATTTGTATGTTGCTAATGTTTGTTATACGTAGTTCTTACATGATGTTTTGTATATCCTTTACTTGTATCATTCTGATATTATGGAACATGTCTTTCAAATAAAAGAATCGGGAAAAAAAAAAAAGTTACCTTTACAATCACTTTAATGTCTAGTGTACACACAAACACGAGTGGCAAATTACTGAGAAGCTCTGTGGACTGCGTAAAGAGGCCTGGTAGCGTACAGATCACATAACTAACCAGGACAAGCGTAAGAAGCCGTCCCTAGGACAGCTCTGCAGCCACTATACCGGCCCCTCCTCCCCTGACCGTACACCAGCACACTCCCCTGCAAACTTCCGAGTGTAGAACCGGTGTTGCAGCTCTCACTTCCGGGTTATCAGCCAATCACCTGCAGACACAACACAGCAGTCGAGCGAGCCGGAACGTGGTTGGAAGGCTGTGGATGGGAATGCCTGTAATGCAAATCCAGCGAGCCGGGCGATACAGAGAACCGCACAAAGGCCCGGCTACCTCGTGTGTAATATGCGGCTACCCCCGGCGTTCTCTGCCATGTACACAGCCACAAGTAGACCGGATAGATCAGTCCTGGCCTGCTGTATAATTTATTCCCCCTAAATACTGTAGCCGGCATGCTTGGCAATATGAATGTTACCGGTGACCGCTATGCTCAGTCGCTGAAATGACACTACGTGCAGTGAACTATACATTATATAATCATTACATTGAATGTATTGGTAGAAGAGAGCAGCACTCACCAGCAGGACTAGGACACAGGCCGGGTCGGTCAGTGGTAGAAAGATGGCGTGTTTCATGGTCGGCATGCCTTAGCTGCGGCACCTCTCACCTCACACCATAGAGCTCTGCAGGATAGCACTTCGCTAACACGGCCACTTCCTGAGCCAGCACTAGGATCTTGATGACGTCTGGGTCACATGACTGGGCTCACCGGTGACATCACCGTCACTTATGACCGCCCAGTTTGAAGACCCAGTCAGAGCGGGAGGACAGGTCTGAAATCCGAGTCATTACTCAACTGTATAGTGGAATGTCTCTTTTTATTAATGAGGAAGTAAACTTCCTTTACTGACTTTTACCTATAGGTAAACCTATGATAAGGCTTGGAAAAAAGGTGTAGGTGCAGCGCTGGTGTGAATTAAATCTTCAAATTAATGAATGAAAAAATATGATTTTTTATATAATTCAGAAGTGGTGAAAAAAGACTGAAAATAAAAACTAAGGCAGAGTTCCAATATGAGAAATTGGGAAACTGACAAAAACGGGAATCAGGGTAATTGTAGTCAATCTCCTAAAGGCGTGCTTTGATAAATATCAAAAAGTATTGGATACAGTGCTCAAACCAGTAAAAAATAAAATAAATATCTAATGAATAATAAAACCTTATAAAATGTTCATAAGTGTACAAACAATGACCTAACACCATAAACAAATACTGGAAATGATGATAAAAATTCTCAAATACATATGGTGAAAAAAAAATCAGAAAAAGAAGAATAAAGCAAAGTCCAAAGGGTGAACTTAAAAAACTGAAGTACAGTCCTAAGATCAAATATCCAAGTGACAAAGGTTAGCCAGTAGGTTATCATATAAATGTAGAGACCAAAAGCCAAAGAAAGATCCCTCCTCCGTAAAGTTTTACACCCAAGGTGAGCATGTAGTCTCCTTACCGACTTAAATGACCACCTAAGCGTTCTCACCAAGCGCAGGGAATTCGGTCTCCTAAAAACCAGTAAGGATGTTTGAAGCTGCTATATCTGTGTCACTCAAAAATATAAACAGAAAAGGCTTGCATAGTGTAGTATTTAAGTGAAGTTTAATACCCTTAAATGAATTGCACTTACAAGATAAAACGTCTAAATGCGAGGTGTGCCAAAATAGAGACGTCTCCTCAAGCTTCCTCTGCTCCCTATTTGCTGTAACCATCAACCTCTGAAGAGGAAAACGTAATGATGTCAGTGTCACAGGCTCCACCCTACGCGTTTCATCACAATAGGACGTCGTCTGGGGATTGACTGCTGTAATTGTGTCATCACGTGCATCATTTATATAGTCCCGCGGCACCATCTTAACTAAGGGCAATTCAAGCATTAATAATGGAGTTATAAGGGCACCATCATTGTGAATGCTGGCGGGTTTAGCAAAATAGGATATATAGAGGAAACAAAGCAATAATAGGTATACCACACCATCTAGTGGCGGTATAAGGTATTAAGGAAAATTACACAAACATAGGGTTACAGCAAAGAGCAAGTGTAGGAAGCCGGGCTAGACATCGCACACACAGTCTCAGATGAACATATGTAATGAAATGACTTCATAATTAATAAGGCACATGATATAACATATACAAATGGTTACAATATGTAATATATAATAAAATAGCGTAAAAAGTATATAAAAAAAAATATATATATATATATGTGTGTATGTATGTATGTATATGAACATAGAAATTAAAAAAATGAATAAAAATAAATAAATAAAAAATACTAATATATATTTAAAATGAAAAATGATGATAAATTATTAAGCATTGCTGATAAAGCAATTTATGTCCCAATCAACATTTAAGCCAAATGGCACATATGATCTCATATTAAAAATCCAGTTTGTTTCGAGCCTAGAAATTGATCTAATCTTGTTAGTACCCCTCCAATGTGGATGAATTTTATCGATGGGTAAAAAAGGGTCCCTTTGAGTTTTTTGTCATGGTATTTGGCATAATGCCTGGATAAATTATGTTTAGTGAACCCACATTTGATGTTTCCTACATGTTCATCCACACGTACATGTACAACTCTTTTGGTGCGCCCAATGTACTGTTTGGAGCATGGACATTGGATTAGGTCTACAACACACTCCGTAGAGCATGTGATGAATGACTCTATGTTGTAAGTTCTATTTGTCTGAGTGGAGTGGAAGGATTCACATTTACACCCTCTAATAGAGTTAATTTGACAAATATTACATATCCTACAAGGAAAAAAACCCTTCATTGATTGAAAAAAATGAAAAATTGTGCCTATGGAAGGTGAGGCTGTGGGTTCATTTCCTACATCTTTACCTATACAATCCCTCCCTCCTCCATCCCCTGGTGTGGTGTTATCTAATCCATCACAGAGTAGAGGAAATCATGGACAGAGGGGTCAGACAGTTCCGAACAACCAGGGAGTGTATACTTCTGTTAAACCAAATAATGACAAAAATAAATATAAAAATGAAGGTAATCACTTCCGCCAACAAGGTGTCTCTCAACACAGTCACCAAAAATGGCTAGTTTTTAAATAATTCTAGTAGGGGAGGTTTCCAAACAGCAAAGGACACCTTATGTGAATGAATATAATAGACATGTGCATTCGTTTTCGTCCGAATGCATTTTCGTCTGAATTTCGGGTATTTTCGTTATCGTTTTAACAAACGATAACGAACGTGCAGAATTCAAAAACCGAAAAGATATGACACAAACAAATGCTCTTTTTTCGTTTTCGTTGTGACAACAGTTCGATATAGATAGGAGATTCGACATGACGCTGACAATAGCGATCTGTGTCCATCGAACCTGTGGTCGAATGTGCCTAACCTTAGCTTTATTAGTCCAAAATTATTCTACATAGAGAGAAATAATTCGACATAGAGAGAAAAGATTCAACACTATAGAGACAATAGCAAAAAAGGTCAAATGTGCCTAACCTAACTCTATTAGTCCAAGATTATTCGAAAGAGAGAAAAGATTCGACATGAAGATTCGACGAAGCAGTCGCCGCGAGCGGACATTTATGGTCAAATGCTCCGCCCATAGGCTATAGAAGAATTCTAATGTTGGTTGACTAGTAATAGTAATAAATATAATTATTACTAGTGTCATACAACATTATAATTCTACTATAACTTGTAGGCGGAGCATTCGATCGGAAATGTACGATTGCGGCATCGTACAGTTTAGCTGCTCCGTCAAATCTTCTTAGAACATTCGACAGACACCATAAGCCTTCAATAAATTTGAAGTAACTAAATAAATTTATTTTTCGGACGAAAACGAAATTCGGAAAATAAATATTTCAGTGTGCACATGTCTATATGAGACAGCAAAGGACACCCTACGCGAATGATTATAATTACCAGAGACAAAGGGAATATAGAGAGGACCCCAGGGATTAGGTAAATCACTACAGGTTGAGTTCCAATAGACAGATCCCTAGAGGTAATCAAATTCCCCTTCAAAATAGATAAGCTCCCCTTTCATATCATCAGGACGATAACTATGAGGCAGAGGCCATCATCACTAGACACCGTAGTCAATTTACTTATTACCCAATAAGACAAAGACGAGACCAACCTGAGTCCCCTTTGGATTTTGGAAAATTGGAACAATCCCGTTTTTTTCCCCATGGGCAACAACAGATCCAAAAGGGGACACAAAGAAAGAGAGGCATCAGAGGGGGAGGAGGGTCAGGTCCAAAGAAAAAAAAACAATAAACATCAGTGGTGTTTTCAATTTGAGCTTGGTTCACTTATCGAAAGGTGAACAAAGAGTTCTTAGTCAGGGACTAAAATTTTCACCCCCTCGTGGTCTCAATAAATTTGAGACATTTATTGATGTCCACAAATTCATCCGTAAGATGAGTAATTATAAGGCATTTTCTTCTTAACCCAATAGGCAATCGTAGCCAATTGGCTACTACTAATACACCTCAAGTTATAACAACAAATACGGTGTCTATTGACAATTTTCAGAATGGCAACCTTGAAGTATGTTCATTATCCCATGATAATGGGGGAGGAATGAATGTGGCTCAAATTCGTAATACTAATCTATCTAATGCTTCGTTATTCAACCCCCCTGGCTTTGTTGCCCCATC
Source organism: Aquarana catesbeiana (assembly GCF_042186555.1). Classification (NCBI taxonomy): domain Eukaryota; kingdom Metazoa; phylum Chordata; class Amphibia; order Anura; family Ranidae; genus Aquarana; species Aquarana catesbeiana. Next base: position 241,808,083 of record NC_133328.1, on the reverse strand, counting down.
TGTACAAATTTTTAAAGAGATGGTAGTAAAAGACCTGGTGGCTCTTAAAACACCCAAACCTAGAAGCAATAATGACTTCCAACTAAGTTTGAAACAGATCTGTGCACGTAACGACATCGTCATACGCCCCCGCAGATAAAGGCCCGAATGTGGAGCCCATAGCCTTGAGTCTCAGCAGGTGTGGAGGACAGACGAGCGGGCAGGTTGCAGCTGCGGCAGATGGCATTGGAGGTGGAGGAGAGACTAGCAGGCATGTACTAGCACTGAGCCATCGGACCGCCACCCCCCTCTGCTCCTCTGACTCCCCGCCCAGCCACCCCCCGCAGCGCTCACCTCTTCTCCCTGCTTAGTTATGCAGCGCAGCTGCATACAGACATGATCCTTAGGAGTGGACACTGAAAAGCTCATTGTACGATCCAGAAGACATGCAGCGGCACACAGCTGTGACATAAACTTCCTCGGCACTCGTTCTCTTGTTCTTTCCTTCCCCCCGCTCTCCACCCTGTCTGCTGCCGCGGAGAATCTAGATGAGAGCGGGGGAAGGAAAGAACAAGAGAACGAGTGCAGAGGAAGTTCATGTCACAGCTGTGTGCGGCTGCATGTCTTCTGAATCGTACGATGAGCTTCTCTGTGCCCACTCCTAAGGATCATGTTTGTATACTCTCGTGTCTGTATGCCGCGCTGCATATCTAAGCAGGGAGAGGAGGTGAGCGCTGGGGGGGGGGATAGAGGAGCACGGGGACCAGAGTGGGGGGGGGCCAGCAGAGCACATGTGGGACCAAAACAGCATGCGGGGGATCAGCGGAGCATGCAGGGGACCAGCGGAGCATGCAGGGGACCAGCGCAGCACATGGGGAACCAGAGCAGCACGCGGGGGACCAGAGCAGCACGCGGGGAACCAGAGAAGCACAGGGGGACCACAGGAGCACAAGGGGACCACAGAAGCAAGAGGGACCAGAAGATCAGGAGAGGAATGCAGAAGCATGTGGGGGAACAGAGAAGCAGGGGGGACCAGAGCAGCATGCAGGGGACCAGAGGAGCACAGGGGGGACCAGCACAGCACATGGGGGACCAGAGCAGCACGCGGGGGACCAGAGCAGGACGCGGGGGACCAGAAGAGCACAGAGGGACCACAGGAGCAAGGGGGACCAGAAGATCAGGAGAGGAATGCAGAAGCATGCAGGGGAACAGAGAAGCAGGGGGGGACCAGAGCAGCACGCGGGGGACCAGAGGATCACAGGGGGACCAGAGGAGCACAGGGGGGCCAGAGGAGCACAGGGGGGACCAGAGCAGCACGCGGGGGACCAGAGCAGCACGCGGGGGGACCAGAGGAGCACAGGGGGACCAGTGGCGTACAGGGGGACCACAGGAGCAAGGGGGACCAGAAGATCAGGAGAGGAATGCAGAAGCATGTGGGGGAACAGAGAAGCAGGGGGGGGACCAGAGAAAAATTAGGGTACAGAGGAGCATGGCTAGATCAGATGAGCATGGGGGGGAACAGAGGAGCAGGAGAGGAACGCATAAGCATGTGGGGGAAGAGAAAAGCAGAGGGAGGACCAGAGGAGCATAGGGGGGGACTGAGGAGCATGAGAGGGATCAGAAGGAGCACGGGGGAGGGGACAGACAGCTGACTCAACAGCTATGGCCTGGGAGTTCTCACTTCTGCCTAGACTTCTTGTCCCATTACGGGGAGGGCACCAAACTGATTCTTTGCCCCGGGTGAAATAATGTCTAGCTTCCCCACTGGTACTGCCTATAAGAGTACCAGTACCAGCCATTCTATGCTAATAAAGTAGAACGGCTAATTGCTAGTGAAGGGGTGGGGCTTGGGTGGCCATCGGGGTTGGCCAGCCGGGGGGGGCGGGTTTGGCTGGCATGGGTGAGACCTGTCAAAGTTGGCCGGTCTGGATGAAGTCCTGCAAAAATTTCCAGATCCAAAAAATGTACTTTAGTGGAGCTGGCCTCGTAACTCAGAGATATCCCCCTATCGTTAGTGTTAAGTGTGGTCATAAGAAACTCAGTCCCCCTTTGGCTCTGCTAGGCTTCCGTAGCTGGTCACGTGACGGAGTTTGGACGTTTGGCGCGCTTCCAGCGCCACATCACTTCCCTCCGTTTGACACGTGTATCAGGACCGGCAGAGCAGGGCTCGGCTTTCTACCTGCTCTCCGATTGGCCGCTCGATCCACGTGGGAGATGGACGCCGGGCACGCCTCCCGGCGTGACGTCATCCCCCCCATAGTTTGATACGTGGATCGGCGGAAGTATGGGCGGAATACCAGCTAGCCATCTGATTGGTCGCTCCATCCATCTGTCCTCAACACCCATGTCATGATTGGCCCCTCTCACTGACATTGTTGGAAGGTGCTTATTATTGTCAGCAGTGGGGTCTTTCGGATAACAGGTTTATTGTTTAATTAATTCACTGTTAGTTGAGTGATTGGGTCTATTTGTCAACATTTCACAAGGTGATATCAGATGACTGCACAGGTACAATGAGTAGGCAATTACTTCTTGTTTCCAAATGCGATCATGTGATCACACCTACCCAATGAAAATGGTTCGATTCCCATGCATTGGGATTGGTCCTTAGATATTTTTAGTTATATATATATATGGCAACCTGGAGTGGATGGTCTATTCCCCTGTTGAAGACCCCTAGGTCGAAACGCGTCGGGCTCATTCACCATCCTCCATGTTGCCCATTCTTTTTTATTCATTGTGATCACGTTTTTATTGTTAAAGTTCTTTTTAGAAATAAAAACACCCCCTTTTATCTGCACTATGTGGAGGCATATTTTTTCTTTCTCCATACCTTTTGAATGAGGTCAAGTGCCTACAACAGCTCCACAAGTGACGTTCTTGCCCTCCTGATCCATACCTCGGCCGTCTACTGCGAGGACCTGCCTAGTGGCCCCCGGAGATCCATGCAGATTTCAGCCTAGAGGATTCGAGTGACAAGACTTCCCTTTCCACGCCCCTGGTGGCAGACTGTTAATGCAATTCCCTGTCGCTGACCTGGGAATCCACGGGATCTGGTAAGAGTTTTTTACACATCATTCTTTCCATGATTGTTCCATCTCGTTGAAATGTCGGGTTTTGGTGAAGTTTGACTTCTGACAACTATTGGAATACCACCACCCTTCGGAGCATACTCACCTTTCTGTGCAGTGGGACATTATATCTCTCATATTCATAATTATCCATTGACTTTATGTTCATTATATGCCATTTGGTTTTTGTTTCACTAATTTTTTCAAGCACCAATCCAGAAATGTTTGGGCCTTGATTTCAAACATATTCATTATGCGCTACATTTTTACTATATACATAAATATTTAGATAGAATAAAGGTGGATAAAGCCCTAGCCCAGATGACTTCCACCCACTGATCCTAAAAGAATTGAGCTCTGTCATTTCAAAGCCATTTTTTCTAAATTTTTAGGGGCTTGATGACTGGGATAGATAGACCACTGGATTGGCTTTGGGCCAATGTGGTGCCTATATTTAAAAAGGGATCAAAGTCTTTACAAAGTAACTATAGCTTTAACATCACATTCTATGTATTTAATGTTTGCTAATATATTGCTTTTTTTTCAGCATTCCATAATTACTATGATTGTAACATGCTGTAAATGTCCTCTTTGTCCTCATGCATCCTGTAAGCTTTTAATGCTCCTTTTTTGTCATTCATGCATATTTGCCTTCACTAACCTCCCCAGCATGCTATCCTGGGCCCATACACACCTAGCCTAGTCACTTAACAATGTATTTTGTCAGCTCCATTGTAGTGCTTACCAGTGGCGGCTGGTGAAGTTTTAGGATGGGGGGCGCCAGACCCGCCCTTCCTTTTTGACCCCTTCCACTTGGTGAAAATGGGCGTGGCTTCAGTGAAATAGTGGGCGTGGCTCTAAGGTGGTGTGGTTGGCGTCTGAGATGAACGAGGGATAGAGGGACAGCAGGCCCAGATCCCACACAATAGAAATGTGTATTCTAGAAAGTTTAACAATCAGTAGATAAAGATATTCCAAACACCTGGTGTTAGCACTTCAATTATCCCAGCAGCATGGTTGTTATGGTGTCAGGATGATTGAAGCACATTATTTCTATTATTACATTGTAATAAAAAATTAAATCATTCAACTCACCATAATGCAGAATCAGTGGGAGCCCTGAGCGTGTCACTAGTCACGTCGCCTGCCATCAGGTGCCCCCAGCGGAGTCCGTCTTTACATGCAGCCTGTGTCACATCAAATGCAGCCCGTGTCACATCAAATGCAGCCCGTGTCCCACCAAATGCAGCCTTGCCTGTGTCCCACCAAATGCAGCCTTGCCTGTGTCCCACCAAATGCAGCCTTACCTGTGTCCCACCAAATGCAGCCTTGCCTGTGTCCCACCAAATGCAGGCTTGCTTGTGTCACATCCAATGCAGCCTGCCTATGTCACATCGAACCCCCACATCAAACATTGCAAGGCAGGATAAACGCCTGCAAATGAAGCGCCGCATCTGCAATCTCCTGATTTCATAGACGTGGCGCTTCCCATAAGTGTCAGGCGTCGCACTGTGTCCGGCGTCCGAACACAGTGCACTTAAAGTGGTGTTCCACCCAAAAAAAAACTACATGAAAAATTCTAAAAAAAATACAAAAAAACATTTGGATATTTTTTTTTTTTTTACTCATCTCTAAATGCCTGTTGCTAGGGGGTCCCTCGTAGTCTGCCTCTTTCAGTGCCTGGGCTGGTGACATCACTTCCGTCTCGGCACAGGAAGGGCTCAGCTCTGCTCCCTCCCTCCTGTCAATCATCTGGGACCCATTAAAGGTCCCAGGTGACTGAGCGGCCAATCACGGTGCTCGGCGCCGCTCGCGCATGCGCAGTGGGTGCCAGGCTGTGAAGCCACAGCCCGGCGCCCACAGTTGCAATGCCGGCGCTGCCGAACGGAGGGGGAGACGAGCGGGGCTTCGCTGGACCCAGGGACAGGTAAGTGTCCAATTAAAAGTCAGCAGCTGCAGTATTTGTAGCTGCTGACTTTTAATTTTTTTTTTTTTCAGTGGCCCTCCTCTTTAATTTTTTTTTTTTTAAAGGGCCAGTTTAAAAAAAAAAATGTTTTTGACTGCCTGGAGGGGGGGCAGCACCCATGCGCCCCCTATGGACGGGCCACCACTGGTGCTTACCCTAAACACCCCCTAAAATGTGTCCAAATGTTATTGTTGTCCTTTAAATTCAGGCAGAGTGCAAGCAGCTTTTTATTTTGTGGCCAAAACTCATTTGGAACCCCCCCCCCCAACTGCTAAGTCAACCGATACCAATACTCTATCTGCTGACTTTGCCAAACCCATACACACTATACCTACCTCTTTTGTGGTCATATTTATGGATTAATTCACCAAAGCTTGTCGTGCAAGTGCCTGCCTGAATACTTTCAAATGGTACTGTTTTTAAAGTTTTTTTCTCCTATTATCTTGATAGGTAATTGCAGAATGTAAAAATGTGCTTCAATTTGTACAGTGTGCATTCATATTTTTGGATTATGACACTTCTTACCAGTCCAGTGGGCTGCCAATAGTGTAAGTAAGGAGGGGCTGGCCAAAGTAACACACATTATGCATTCAGCTCTCAATGAAGTGGAGAGGGTTACTTGTCCAAAACATCTCCCCCCCACCCTCAAATTTTTACAATGGGCCATCAGAGGGGGTGAGGAATCTGATAAGTGGACCTTATACTTTTGTCTTTAAATACTCATTTCAACAAATGTCTTATGTTGGCCAAGAATGTTTGTGTCTAATCTGCTTGCAATGGTATGTGCAAAAGTACTAATTTTTTTTTCTTGTTCGACTCCACAGTTTCCTTCCAACCCACAGGAATGGCAGACGGTGGCCTCCCAATTCCACCAGCAGTGGGACTTTCCCAATTGCGGTGGTGCGATTGATGGGAAGCACGTCCGGATCATCCCACCACCCAACTTGGGGTCATACTACTTCAATTATAAGGGGTTCAGTAGTATTGTGATGTTGGCGGTGGTGACGGCGAATTATGAGTTCCTATATCTGGACGTAGGGAAGAATGGCCGTATGTCTGATGGAGAATTGATCGCCCAGATGGAATTTTTTTTTTATTATTTATTCTGAGAAAAGGTCCCATAGGGACAACATTACAACAATATATCAAATGAACACAAAAAAAAAACTGAAAATGAGATACATTATAATAGCATACAGATTATTGATTATCCATCAGGTTACGTTTCATATTGGTACAGGGAATACACAGAAGATGTATAGTCAATAGTGATGACCATAGTGATATCTCATGACTGTTCTGGATATCACCCATTCCCAACTGTTATACCCCTTATGCAACCGATCTGCAATGTGGTTCCGTATTCCGCAGTGCAAAATATGTGTACCTCGTTGCTCCCGAAACCCAATCTCTTTCCATTTTCCAACTGTTCTAAAATAGCAAAGGTATAGAGAAAATAAGTAGCCTAGAGGGCAGTGAGTAACAACAAACAGGATGGGGGAAGAGACTGAGGGGGGGGAGATAAAGGGGGGGGGGTAGAAGAGGTATTCCACAAACATGGGTCCAGGGGGTGTCTCATTTAGCTAAATTCCTTGGGATGAGATTCCCGATCCATCCCGCCGGACAATGGCAATAAAGTACAAGTTAGGGGTCAGGGTTGCTCCCTTGGAGGGCTTGGCCTTCATCTGAATATATGAAGAGATTCCATAGTGTCAATATTTTGGAGTACCTTTCCTGTCTATGTTGTGCTGATAGTATAAGATTTTCCATCTGTTTTATGTCTTCCATCTTCCTAAGCCACATGTCAATGGTTGGTGGTTGCGTCGACTTCGCTGCGTCTAGGAGGTGGCGCACCACAGATTTCTTATAGATGCATTCGAGAAGTGCGGACGCATGTAAAAAGAGCGGGGTCCTCCTGAATAGTGCGTTTCGTGAATTTTTATGTAATCTGACGGACTGTCCTCCAAAAATCCACAATCTTGGGGCATGACCAAAATGTGTAGGAGGGTTCCTTTTCCTCCCCGCAACGCCAGCAAATGTCAAATGTTGCCGGGAAACATTTGTGTAGCAGTACAGGTGTCCTATACCACCTTGTCAAGAGCTTGTAATTCATATCTTGGATTTTGGTGCAGATGGAGGATCTGTGGGTAAATCTGAGAATGTGATGTCGTTGGTTATCACTGAATGTGCAGTTCAACTCCCGTTCCAACCCCATCAGCCTCGGAGGCTGATAGCCCACTGGAGGTGTAATTAACAAAGTATAAGTAAGAGAGAGTGCATGTGGTAGGGCACCGTCAGCTGTACAATAGTCTTCTATTGACGTAAGGGGTTGACTAGCGTCGCTGGGGGGCGGTATGTTTCTCAGACAGTGGCGAAGATGTAGTGCTCTAAAAAAGTCTAAGCAAAAGGGGCCTGTGGGATCTATCTGTTGTGCTGTCGTTTTCCATCGCCCTGGTAGCTAAAGTGTGACGCCTGGAAATGGCCCGCATCACTCAATCCCCGAAAGGTCATGTCATGTAAGCCTGGTTCAAACTGAGGGTTACCTAATACAGGGAATAGGGGAGAGCTCCGGGAAGGAGAAGAGGATTGGGATATGAGACGTGAGCAGATTTTGGTGGTAGTGCCAATTAGTGGATGTCGTTTGATAGTCATAGGGAGTATCAAGTAGCACCAAGGGGCTCTCCGAAGAGGGATGACACTTTGGGCTTGCTCTATTTGAGTCCACAGTTTCGTCTCCTTGTGCCTACACCAGTCAATCAGTCTACTAAGATGGACAGCATGGTAATAAGTGCGGACGTCTGGTAGCACCAGGCCCCTGTGTTGTTTAGGGAGGAAAAGTATCTTCTTACTGAGGCGGGGTCTTTTCCGTGCCCAGACAAACGCAATAAATAGTGATTGCACTTGTTTAAAGTAGCTCACCGGGATATGGATGGGAAGGGCCTGCAAGAGGTAAAGGAATTTAGGGAGAACAGTCATTTTCAGAATATTGCAAAGGCCAAACCATGAATGTAGGCCGGTATTTCACTTGTCCAGAAGCTGTTTGACTGTTTTCAGAAGGGGCGGGAAGTTGAGATCACATAATTTTGTGAATTTCGGGGGGGTGAAGGTACCTAGGTACTTTAAAGCCATAGTAGTCCGCCCAGACAGAATTTTACCAGCGTCTCCAAAATGGCACCTTGGGGTTGCCACCTCCAGAAGATAACGTAGCGGGCCTCAAGTTCGTTTTTGTGGCGGATGAGGCCTTTGCGCTGGGGAACATCTCATGAGGCCATTCCTCATGAGAACCCTGACCCCGGAGCAGAGGGTTTTAATTACCGGCTGGCCCGTGCCAGAAGAGTGGTTGAGAATGCCTTTGGCATAATGGCCAGCCGATTCCAGCTTTTCCTTATTGCCATCAACATGGCCGAATACAAACTAAATCACATTACCTTGAGCTGCTACATTCTTCACAATTTCCTGCGGAAGAATGCAGCCAACTATCTGGCCTTAGTTGCGACTTTTTGAGGCCGACTTTTCACTGAATCAAATAATGATGGCACTTGAAAGTGGCCGTCCTGGCTTGCCCCCCCGAAGCTCCCGGGAAGTACTTCGTGGGTAGGGGGGGCAATTGATTTACAAGAAAATCTTGAATCTGTGTAATAAATTTTTTTGGAAAAACTAAACTCATATTTCATTTGAATTTCTGTTTGTGTTTCTTATCTGTCTCCTAGGTTCTCAAATGGCCTTTTATCTTTGGTCATTTTATTGAATAGTGCAAACGTAACTTATTTGATACATGAGGTGACAATCTCCTTCAGCTAACTATTATGTTGTGCTGTGGGTCTGCTACACACACACAATGTTATTGCTGGTAATGTATGTAATGCATTAATGTTAAAAATATTCATCCTTTTCAACTTCATGAATTAATTGCTTGGAGTCCCTAAAATGGCCTGATTTTGGCATTTTTTACAGTACAGTGGGGGTTATTTACTAAAGGCAAATCCACTTTGCACTTTCAGTGCACTGAAAGTGCAAAGTGGATTTGCCTTTAGTAAATAACCCCCATTGTCACTGTAACTACACCAACTTAAAAAATAAACTGGTATTGAGCATTGAAAGAAGAAGCCACACATTGTTGAGTATAAAACATTTTACTCCAAGCACATTTACATGTGCATTATAAACGGTTTTGGAACAAGCCAACATCTTGGTGTATAACATGTTTGACATAAATTTGCCTTTTTTGGTGCTAAACAGGAATGTTTATAAAGATGATGGGAAGGAACTTTGGACTTTTTAGGCACAGTAATACAAAGTAATTTACAAAAAGTTTTTGATTGGTTGAAAAAACATAAAATGCGATTATTAAAAACCACAGAACAATCTAGATGCATAGATATTCAATAAAGTTTGCCACTGTACAAAGCCATACAAATACATATACAAAACCCGGAAGACTGAACATCAATTCAAAGTAAATAGAAGTCCGAGAATGTGGCTGGACAGTGGACATATGATAATTGTTTCAACTAGAGAAATATGGTCAACATGTTGCACGTGTCTTCAAGCTTCTTCAGGAGCAAAGATTATTGTGGCTAGGCAAAGATAGATAAAAACATATAATCAATATACGATAATTAAAGAGCATACAAAAACAGTCAACATGGCTGTGAGGCCCATAAAGGTCAGACTGTACCAGCAAGGAGTGAGACAAGGAGGGGCAGAACAGGCGGTCACCACGGGGGGCGTGCAAAACATAATTAAACAAATATAAAGAAACAATTAAAAAAGTGAATAACCAAAAAGCGTTATTAACCCATAAAAATAACAGTGCATCTAGAAGTAGCTCCAAATGAAATACTCATGCAGGACAGGTAGTACTTACTATATAATGTAGTTGTAGTATTGGATTGTAGTATAGTATAGGATTGTAGTATAAAAGGTACGCGGTGTCCAGATTTAGCATAGATATAATGCTTGCCTACAGAAGGATAAGGATATTGAATTACTATGTATCCACAGTACCACTCTGTGTTGTGATACATTTTCATGTTTAAACAGGCATGTTTAAAAACAGAACATACACATCCCCAACTCAGGAACTTACAAAGTTCAACTTTGCTAAAGTGTAGGCCATATGAGACATTAGTATGTCAAAACTGTGTTGATTTAGCCTTCATTAGATGGGGTGATCTCACCCCTCTAAAAGCCAAATTTTGAAGATGCACACAAATTGGATTTCCCTCATGATCCCATGCCTAAAATGTGTGTATTTTCTCTACATCTATTTTGCTAAAGCCACAAAACACACAGTGTGTCAACATGTGCTATCTGCCATCGTGGGATATCAATGTACGCGTTTTGTGGGTGCAACCCCTTCCTCCAAACTAAAGTAGGTGAGAGGAAGGGGGTTGCATCCCCGAAACACGTCCTTTGATCCCCCATGATAGGAGCTAGCACATGTTGACACACTGGGCCTTATTTCATAAAGGACAATCCACTTTGCCCTACAAGTGCACTTGCATTGCACTAGTAGTGCAAAGTAGTTTTGCTTTTTTTTAAATAAGCCACAGTGAGCACCCACAAAACGCATACATCGATATCCCATGATGGCAGATAGCACATGTTGACACACTGTGTGCATCTTCAAAATTTGGCTTTGCAATTCATTTAAAACTTTTAAAACACGTACAGCAATAACGACAAGATTGAAAAATATTTTTGGTTTCAATTTTGCCTAAAACATCAGTGATGTTGCTCAGTCTTTTTTTGAACATCATGGATATTTTGCTTCATCTTTTCTAAATCATGATTGCACACCATGATCTCACTGATGAGCACTTGTGCACTTGCACTGCTGAAGTGAGTTTCTTCTTCCACAACATCCACATCACCTAAAAATAAAAAAACACACCATATATTATAAATATGCAGGCATCCATCTATTACCTGAAGCTGTGGTCTCAGACACTGACCTGTTGTCGACACAATTTCGACCACTTCACCCACCACTTCCTGAACCTCTGCATCCACATACTCAGGTTGTGTGCTGCGTTCCCTTTCTTCAGTAGGTGTTGGGTTACTGGTGTCCTCGGATGTCCTGATTCTTTTCTCCCCATGTGAATACAAAAAAGGTGTACTTAGCAGACAGATATTTTTTACGCTAGAAATAGTAATATGAAACATTGCTTGGATTGTCGTCCAATTGTCTGTTTTGGCAGAGTTCCAAGATGATGACATGATTTTTTCCCTTTCAAAAGCTGGAATACTTGTGCAAGTTTCACACATGGAGAGACCCCTAGTATCCACTGGAGCACCTGCGTGGGACACTATAAAAAGGTTGTTATGGTGTCCCACACTAGTGCTCCTGTGTCCAGATGTGTAAACAGCTGCTGAGTGTCCTCTCCTTACACTGAATCAAGTTGTCATTTCATTATATTTTCAAACACATCTAGACAACTATGTAATAAACTTAATTTAATCAAAATAGGCATGAATAAATGTAGTTAACCTGCATCTGCCAAAAACGACTAGATTAGTGGTCGAACAAACAATGTTTAATACAAACGATTCCTGTGCCCACGAACCTCAAACTTGGCATTTTAAACTGTACAACAGTAAAGAAAAGTACATGGACCAGCAGGAATGTAATAATAATAATAGGAACACGCAACAAATACTTTTTTGCAGCACTTTCCTATACTGATCTTGCTCCCTTTCAGGTCTGACCAGTGTTTCCTAAATTGCTGCTTGTATCATCATACCCCAAAAGTCCTGTGCAGACTTCTCACAACTTTAGTCATGATCTTGGCCTTTCTCACATTAGGGTTTCTGTACGGTCCATGCTTCCCATCATAGTCTGTCCTCTTTAAGATGTTCACCATCTCCATCATCTCTTCAAATGACATATTGAGGCCTTATATCTCCTCCTGGATGTGGAACTGCCTTGCTCCAGGCTTTCGTTGTCGTTGCTGATAACAGCACACACCTGCTGTGTCTCCGCCATGTGCTCTCTCACTGCCCTGAAAGAGAACAGGTGGTGAATACACTAGAAAGGACAGGGGCGGAGTTTCACGCATGCGCAGTGTATATAAAGCATAATACGCGGGCAACGTACGTATGATCTGAGTGGAGGATCGTTAGCGCCAATCATTCAAATGAAGGTACAATTGCAACTTGGGACATCAGTGGCCTATACTGCTTATAGATTGAGGCCTATATTGGGACAAGATTAGGAGAGTTTAGCCTGACATTAGGGTTTGTCTTGTGTTGTGTCTTGCGGATAAAATGGTTGACAAATTCACAGCCCCTGACTTCCTGCCCAACTTCATAGACAAGTACAGGGAACTGCCATGTCTCTGGCAAGTCCAATGCAGGGACTATTCGAACAAGCAAAAGAGGAAGGCAGCGCTGGATAAACCGTTGGAATTGGTGAAGCCTGTGTATCCCACGGCAGACATCAACTATTTGAAGGCCAAAATTGGTAGCCTGAGGAACACATATAATAGAGAGCGCAAGAAGTTCCAGGATTCCCTGAGATCCGGAGCAGCAACAGATGACGTATATGTCCCCAGGCTGTGGTACTACCACAGCCTGCATTTTTTTGTCCAACCAGACGGAACCCAGGCCATCGCTATCAACACTTCCTTCCACATCAGCTGAGGCTCCTGAGCTCCAACCTGGGCCTTCCACCCAGGAAGATGTGGAGGAGCCCAGCTTGACCCAGGTATAGTATTGTTGAAGATATTTTGTGTCAAAAATTGAATGATGTTAACTATATGTTATTGATCACAAATTTCTGATTTAACAAAGTGGTTTACATATCAATAGACAGTAATAGCCAAAAATGATTGGGACAAGAATAAAAAATGCTGGGATCAGAATGTTAGTCTTTTCTATTTGTTAACATTCAATTTGCAACAGTCATGAGCTCAAAATTGTGTGTGATTGATGACCAAAGACTGAAAACTATGTACCATTTTCATACACAGGAAAGCCTCAGCCAGGAGGAGGCTGTGGCAAGCAGCCTGACCGAATCCCAGGTTCCTCCCCTCTGCCCTCTAACCAACAGGACCAGGAAGGCAAGAAACCTGGAGGAGTCCGCGACTGCTTTCCTAAAACAGGCTACTGCGGCAATTACCACGACCCCTGGTGTACACGAGGCATTTGGATGCGTCACTGCCAGCAAATTAGAAAAGATGGAGGAGGCCCAACGCACTGTATGCGAAGAGATTATACTCAAGGCCCTAAATAAGAGGACGAGGGGCGAACTCACACCTCAAACACACCTCTGTGAGGTGGACCATGCTCCTCCACCACCACAGCCACCCCACCCACCACAGCAGCATGGAAGGAAGTGCTGAGAGTGATGGCCTGGGTTTGGTGTTGTCTGGCAAAAAACGCAGGCTGTTGTAAGTCCACAGCCTCGGGACATATATGTCATCTGCTACTGCTCCCGATCTCTCGGAGTCCTGGATCGTATTGTGCTCCCTATTAAATGGACTTCTCAGGTTAACAATTTTGACAGGCAAATAATAATAATGTGCATAACTATTCACCCCCCTAAAGTCAATACTTTGTAGAGCCACCTTTTGTGGCTCACAGCTCCAAGTCACTTTGGATAAGTCTCTATGAGCTTGCCACATCTTACCACTGGGATTTTTGCCCATTCCTCCTTGCAAAACTGCTCCAGCTCCTTCAAGTTGGATGGTTTGCGCGTGTGAACAGCAATCTTTAAGTCTGACCACAGATTTTCTATTGGATTGAGATCTGGGCTTTCGCTAGGCCATTCCAACACATTTACATGTTTCCCCTAAACCACTAAAGTGTTGCTTTAGCAGTGTGTTTGGGGTCAATGTCCTGCTGGAAGGTGAACCTCCGTCCTAGCCTCAAATCACACACACAGTGGTACAGGTTTTGCTCAAGAATATTAATGTATTTAACACCATCCATCTTTCCCTCAACTCTGACCAGTTTCCCAGTCCCGACTGCTGAAAAACATCCCCACACCATGATGCTGCCACCACCAAGTTTTACTGTGGCGATGGTGCTCTTTGGGTGATGTGATGTGTTGGGTTTGCGCCAGACATAGCGTTTTCTTTGATGGCCAAAAAGTTCAATTTTAGGCTCATCAGACCAGGGCACCTTCCTTCATGCATTTTATAGGTCTCTGTGCTGCCTCTCTGATTAATGCCCTCCTTGCCCAGTCTGTGAGTTTTGGTGTGCGGCCGTCTCTTGCCAGGTTTGCTGTTGTGCCATGTTCTTTCCATTTGGTTATGACAGATTTGATGGTGCTCCTAGGGATCATCAAAGATTTGGATATTTTTTTATAACCTAACCCTGGCTGGTACTTCTCAACATTGTCCCTTACTTGTTTGGAGAGTTCCTTGGTCTTCATGCAGTGTTTGGTTAGTGGTGCGTCTTGCTTAGGTGTTGCAGCCTCTGGGGCCTTTCAAAAAGGTGTGTATATGTAATGACAGATTATGTGACACTTAGATTGCACACAGGTGGACATCATTTCACTAATTATGTGACTTCTGAAGGTAATTGGTTGCACCAGACCTTTTTATGGGCTTCATAACAAAGGGGGTGAATACATACGCACATGCCAATTATCAGTTTTTTATGAAAAAATAGTTTTATGTATATGTATTTTTCTAATTTTACTTCACCAACTTAGACTATTGTGTTCTGATCCATCACATATAATTCAGATTAAAAAAACATTAATCTAAAGGCTGTAATCTAACAAAATAGGTAAAAAGCCAGAGGGGTGAATACTTTTGCAAAGCACTGTATCTGCAGTGCTTTGTATCTCTCTTCAAAGCCCTGTGTCTCCTAGCTTTGTCCTGCTCCGATCCTCTGTTATCAACCTGAGAACTTTGACAAGCTCTCCGAGGCCCGAAGATAGAAGTGTGTGTCGGAGGAGGTTGCTATAAATAGATTAGAAGCCAGCTAGACAACATACAGGCAAGCTCTGAATGTGTGGGGAGGGGGGTGTGTGCCTTTCCTCCAATCAGCTTTCTCATAGTCTCTCACAGTGTCTAGGAATGATCTCCTTCTACAGGGGAACCAGGAAACACACTTTCTATGCAATGGAATAAGGTAATTACAGGATGTCTCCAACTTACAAGCTGACCTCAATGGACTGTTTAATTGGGCAACTATGTGGCAAATGAGGTCTAATGTTGATAAATGTAATGTTATGCAATTGGGGGCTAAGAATATGCATGTATCATATATACTAAGGGGGAGTACAACTGGGGGGACCCATAGTGGAGAAGGATCTGGGGGTTTTGGTAGATCATAAGCTTAATAATAGCATGCAATGCCAAGCTGCGGTTTCCAAAGCGAGCAAAGTCCTTTCTTGTATTAAGAGAGGTATGGACTCCAGAGAGAGATATCATTTTGCCCCAGTATAAATCATTAGTAAGACCTCATCTACGCAGTTCAGTTTTGGGCACCAGTTCTCAGAAAGGATATCGGGGAACTGGAGAAAGTGCAGAGATGGGCAACCAAACTGATAAGAGGCATGGAGGAGCGCAACTATGATAGATTAGAGGAAATGAAGTTATTCTCTCTTGAGAGGAGGAGATTAAGGGGCATATGATCAACATGTACAAATTCATAAGGGGTTCATATAGAGAACTTGGTGTTGAATTATCCACTATAAGGTCATCCCAGAGGGACAAGGGGGTACTCTTTACGTCTAGAGGAGAAGAGATTTCATCTCCAAATACAGAAAGGTTTTTTCACAGTAAGAGCTGTGAAAATGTGGAATAGACTCCCTGCAGAGGTGGTTCTGGCCAGCTCAGTAGATTGCTTTAAAAAAGGCCTGGAGTCTTTCCAAAATGTACATATTACCCCAGATAATGTCTAGTTAGACGAAAAGCATCTCCACTGCTGCCATTATACATGTACCACAAGCGCGTGTTTATCTTCTTAAATGTGAGTTTTTTTACTTAATATCCAATATTTTTACGGAATCACGCTATGTAGCATTTTGTTCTCCTCTCCAACTATACAGTTGTATGCAAAAGTTTAGGAACCCCTGACAATTTCCATGATTGTCATTTATAAATATTTCGATGTTTGGATCAGCAATTTGTGATTGTAGATTTTGAGCAGTGTTTTGGGTCGTTGTCTTGTTGAAATATCCAGCCCCGGCGTAACTTCAACTTTGTGACTGAATCCTCAACATTATTCTCAAGAATCTGCTGAACTGGAACAAGAACTGTGCCTGTGGTCTTCCATTTCCTCACAGTGGACACTGACAGCTTATATCTCTGCGATAACTTCCCCTAAACCATAATGTAGAACAATCTTTGTTTTCAGGTCATTTGAGAGTTGTTTTGAGGCCCCCATGTTGCCACTCTTCAGAGGAGAGTCAAAGAGAACAACATCTTGCAATTGGCCACCTTGAATACCTTTACTCATGATTGGATGCACCTGTCTATGAAGTTCAAGGCTTAATGAGCTCACCAAACCAATTGTGCGTTCCACTTAATCCGTGCTAAGTAGTTACAGGTATTCAAATCAACAAAATGACAAGGGTGCCCAAATGTATGCACCTGTCTGATTTTGTTTTGATGCATATTACACAGTTTCTGTTAATCCAATAAACCTCATTTCACTACTGAAATATTACTGTGTCCTTCAGTTATTTGATAGATCAAAATGAAATTGCTGATCCAAACACCCAAATATTTATAAATGACAATCATGGAAATTGTCAGGGGGTTCCTAAACTTTTGCATACAACTGTATATTTGAATGCATGGGAGAATGTATCCATCTTTCTTCATGAATACCTACCTTGTAGGTCACTACCTTTGAGAACCCATGGGATTACCTGATTTATCTGTCAATGGTCGCCAGATCTGAAGCCTCCATCTTTGGTGTATGCCACCACAAGCCTGTTTGACTCATAGGGCGTATGCCCTTTTGGGTTCAAACATTCTGGTAAGCCTTCATCTAATTGGTGGTGGATCAACTACTTGTAAAACCCTCTTCACAAGTTATTTTTACTTTTGATCTCAAATGGACGTTATGAACACCTGGTTTCTATTCATTTAAATTTTTTGGACTAACTACACATTGCCAAAGTCATATGGATTTAAATCTCCACATACTCCCATGGCTTCCTTGGTTGGTAACCCGAACTTCACCCCAGGCTTTTGCCTGGTGGCCAAAGGTCTGCTACGCATCGCTGATTTTTACGATCATAGGGGTATTTTAGCGAAACAAACTCTCCAAGAAAAACAACACCTTCCAAATCCAGAGATCTTTCATTACTAAAAAATGCTAAACAGAGCTTGCCCCCACCTTGTTTAATTCTAAATACCAATATTATAATCCTCTGTGTTTATATCTCGATCATTACAGTAAAGTGAACCAGTTAATGCTTGATAACTCTGTCAATTAAATTATCAAAGGGTGAGATGGACAAATAAAGTGCATACATTATTAACTAAATGAACGAAGTCCAATAAGAGTGGTGAAATAGTCTAGTGATCTATAGAATTTTTAAAAGTGATAGATCTATCTCATAAAAGTGATATTTGTGCAAAACAAAGTATTTTCTTTAAAAAAAAAAAGGAAAAAAGTGCTGTTGTGCTCCAATGATATCTGTGCATCCACTTCATAGGGGGCTGTGAATACTTTGCATGCACAAGATACGTTGGACTCCTCTAACATATAGCAAATAGTCTACTGTGCTTGTAGGTCTTTAGGGGCACCTATCCCACTGTGGTATCCACTGGTTACCTCCAGTTATGACTCCAACGCTCCAGGACCAGAATGTGCAGGTGTGCGAGAGAAACTCCTTATGGTATAAAATCCTCAACACATTTTATTGAATACTGGCATCATAAATGGTAAAAATTGAATGTTCATATGTAACCCTACTGGACGTCACTGAATGCAAAAACAGCCCTAAAAACTTGTGTAGATAGTGGTCGCTGCCTATGGTATGGCGTGCGTTCCACTGTCTGGGTCGGTAGTGACAGTTAAGGGATTCAGCTTGATGCGTTTTGTCATCTATGGGCGGCGTTATCAAAAGCAGCTTTTGATGTCACCCATAGATGACAAAAAACGTCACTGCATTCAGTGATGTCCAGTTGGGTTACATATGACCATTCAATTTTTATGAATTTTTAACATTTATGATGCCAATATTCAATAAAATGTGTTGAGGATTTTATACCATGAGGAGTTTCTCTCTCCATATATCACACACCTGCATATTATGGTCCTGGAGCATTGGAGTCATAACTGGAGGTAACCAACACCATTGAGAGTAATCAGAGAATATCGCAGTGGGATAGGTGCCCCTAAAGACCTACAAGCACAGTAGACTATTTGCTATATGGTACTGGATTCCAAGGTATCTGGTGAGTGTGGAGTATTCACAGCCCCCCACGAGGCAGATGCACCAATATCATTGGAACATTGAGCACAACAGCACTTTTTTTTTTTTAAAGAGAATACTTTGTTTTGCACAGATATCACTTTTATGCACCATATATGTCACTTTAAAATTCTATAGATCATTAGACTATTTCAGCACTCTTATTGGACTTGGTTTACTTAGTTACTAATGTATGCACTTTGTTTCTCTCACCATTTGATAATTTAATTGACAGAGATATCAAGCATTAACTGGTTCACTTTACTGTAATGATCTAGATATAAACACTGTGAATTATAATATTGGTATTCAGCACAACAGAAAGGTGAGGCAAGAGCTGTTTAGCAATTTTTATTTCACTTTTGTTCCACTAGTGGGGACAGTACTGACAGCAGCGGCCCTATTACATCACCATATATCACCAGGGTCGTCTTGAATATTAATTGGACCCTGGGCAAAAATTTTCTTGGGAGCCCCCCATTCAATTTCGCTCTCCACCTGCTCTGAGACATACAATATATAGCAGCTGGACTCAAAATCAGTTTACTGTATCAGATCAGGGGGCAATTTTGATTGGTTGCCAGAGGTTACAGTATATCATTACCGCTTACTAGAGGTTACAGCATACATATGGCTCACTGATTAGTTACTAGAGGTTACAACACATGATTTCTGCTTGTTGATTGGTTGCTAGAGATTACTGTACAGTAATACTGCTCACTGATCGTTTGCTAGAGGTTACAGCACACCATCTCCTCCCTGCCTGCACAAAATGGACTGGGGTGGTAAAGGGACCCATCAATAGACAGAAAACTCCAAAGAATCCTAGAACTCCGGGGATCAGTGACAGTGCTGGGGGGGGGGGGGGGGGTGTGATCAATGGCAATGCTGATTTTTTTTTTACTGACTACCAATATAGAGGAGTTTCAACACTGGCCACCAATGGAATAGGGGTTTACACTGACCACTAATATAATAGAAGCAATCACAGTAACCACCAATATAAGGAGGGATTTACACTGACCACTAATGTAAGGGGAGCATTCACACTGGCCACTAGTGTGAATGAAAGGATTCTACACCAAGCCCCAATGTAATGAGATTTACACTGATCACCACTGTAACTGAGACAAGTAGCCTGCATTCACATGTGTGTGTTGGGAACACATGCAAAATCGCTTTCCTGACACCACAGAAATGTGGTGCCCTTGAGCAGATACACAGCAGTGCCTCTGCACCCCCAAACCTCCCCCATCCTCTCCACTCCAACCCCTCCCTTTAACTCTCCCTGCCTCCTCTGCTCATTTTTGCATCCACCTTCCTTACCTCCATACATCCCCTCCTTGCTCACCTGACCCCAAACTGTAATTCCTTCTCTGCCTACCTCTGCACACCCCACACTACTCCCCCCCACACCACCACCAATTTACTTACCTTTGCAGAACAGGCTGATGTTAGGCTTAATGACCACAGTTGCAGGCAGGACTTTCAAGCATGCCCCTCCCCAGTGGGCAGCATTCAGTTTAGGTGATGGTGGATATGACCTCAGGGGGGCATGATATTCATAAGAATGCCACCTTTTTTTACATATCAATGCTGCTATTTACATATAAATGCAGCAGCTATTTACATATGAAGGCTGGTTATTTCCATGTAAACACAGGGTCTGCAGGTGAGTCATCCGTACACAACAATAGGGCAGAGCTGGGCAGCATTAGTAGCAGCACTTCACACTCAGATATCAGGACACAGCACAGGACTAAAACTTCAAGGGACAAGGGAATTTAAACCAGGATAGCTGGCAAGTATGAAGCAGCTGTTTTGGGCCCCACAACAATGCAGCTGCCCCTTTTGCCCTGCCTTAAAGACAGCCCTGTATATCACCGAGGTGCAGGTGCCCTATATTTTATATATTTTTATTACTTTCAGATTGCACATTTCCTGCAGACTTTACAGTGCACATCAGATCTCACCACCTCTACCTCTAAGGAGTATTTGTGTAGGTAATTTGATAAATGCACTGGTCACATCTCCAATATTTACAAGATTTTGACTTCCAAGTCAGAAAAATTGTTTAATAAGTGGGAACAAGAATTGGGGGAGACATTTGAAGCAGATGAGTGGCTCAAGAGGACACAGTGTGCTTTAAAATTGTACATAAATACCTCATTGAGCGAAGAAAATTACAAAGTTTTAATGCGGTGGCATATGGTACCTGTGAAATTGGTGGCATACATCCCAGGGGCTACCTCCTCTTGTTTCTGAGGTTGTGATATAGAGGGAACAGTACTACATATTCGGATTTGTGTCTACAATTTTATTTACTCACTCACCCAGGTTAACCTACTAAAATCACCACAGCAAGCGTTGTTAGGACATCCGGTTGACGGGACACCAGGGCACTCAAGAAAACTCATAGCGTTTATTTTTACAGGATCTCTTATTCTCCACTCTCCCAGAACTATCAGGGAGATAGACGATTAGTGTTTTTCATAAGAAATGGGAATGGGGACTTCAGCCTTTGACCAGGCTGATTTGGTCCCCCCCCCCCCTTACATGGTTTTGGGAGGGGCATGGGGGAAACCTAAAATACAAATTGTTCTTCCATTTTATGATGGTTATTTTAAAGCATATTTTGATGTGGCCCGTTGAGAGACGATCAGTTTCAGGGGCACAAGTTAGACGTTTCCTGTATATTTTTCCTGCAATACCCATTGTACCATAATATATGTTTATGGAATTTTGCCATATTCCTTTGATGTTCACATGCTTTGAAAACTCCAATAAAAACATTGGAAAAGAGAATTTGTGAATTGGGGGAGAGGGTAGTGTTAGATGCACTAGCAGATAAAGATGGACTTGACTAACAAATTATACCAAACTCCACCATTGTAAGCACCCCTGCCAGTGTTAAATGGTTTGTCGCAAAGCTTTAACTGCCACTTTTTCTGGACAGCTTGGTCTGTTAATGAAAGTTAACAGACTTACTGGCTGGATCAACAGGTGAAAAAAAATCCTAAAAAAAGCAAACCTGAAA
This sequence comes from Aquarana catesbeiana, assembly GCF_042186555.1. Classification (NCBI taxonomy): domain Eukaryota; kingdom Metazoa; phylum Chordata; class Amphibia; order Anura; family Ranidae; genus Aquarana; species Aquarana catesbeiana. The sequence goes on along the minus strand of NC_133328.1, from coordinate 241,786,640 downwards.
CATAATAGTTTTTGGTTTTAATACCAAAGCAAAGTTCCACCCAAAAGTGGAACTTCCACTTTAAGGCCTCCTCCCTGGTTCCCATTTGTGAAACAGAGCTTTTTTTTTGGGGGGGGGGGGCAGAGCAAGTACCTGATTTTGACAGGTACCTGCTTCCACTTCCGTTCTGGCCTCCTTAGGCAATCGGAAGTTCTCCTTCCCAAAGTCTTCTGGGACACACGACAGGTCCTAGAAGTCTTCAGGACCAGTCACAGAGTGCAGCGCCGTAGGCACCCGGCTGTGAAGCCACAAGCTGTCACAGCCGGGTGCCCATAGTAGAGATGGCGGCGCCGCCGAGATAGGACACAGGGAGGACACGGCTGCGGTGAGTGCACCATCGGATCATGGGACAGGCGAGCGTGTTTATTAAAAGTTAGCAGCTTAAAGACCTAACGACTGGAACTCTGCTTTAAAGTTGAGCTCAATGTTGTGCCTTTTAACCCTTTCACTGCCATCAACATAAGAATTAAAGTGGATGTAAACCCACCACTAACCCAGTATAAAATAATGGCACAGTATTAATGTACATATACAAGCCTCCTGCATGTATCCCTACTTTGCAAGCGTCACCCCCTTCCGCAGTAAGAGCCCCGCAAAACTCTGGAATCAGTGGGTGGGTCTCTTGCTGGAACTCGGTGGGTGGAGTCGCGATTGTCACAAGACTCCCTGCCCACCTTTACACTGTCCTACTCTTTCTGCTCATGAATATCCTCCTCAGTCACCATGATCTTCTGCTGATCTTGAGGATCACACCCCATGATGAGTAACATACAGTCAAAACTCAGAAAAGGCACCACATGACTTCAGCATGCCCAATCATGTTGAGGTGCGGAGCAGCAAATCCTGCAAGAGCTGGAGAAGAAAGGAGGAGGGATGTGAAGCTGGAATCTATACTCTCTATATCTATCTATCTATATATATATATATATATATATATATGCTCTGCATGAGATAAAGAAATCAGAGGTCAGTCACAACAGTGAGGGATGTGAGGACACACATTTATCTGTGTATTGTTTTATCTTACTAAAAAAAACACAAGAGGAATGCTCAGAGCTGGATTAACTCTTTGCGGCAAGATTGGGCACAGATGACTTGACATCCTCTACTGTACCAGGTAGAAGTCTTCATTAAAGTTATTTTTTTCAGGTTTACATCCTCTTTAAAAATGTAGAAGCAGCACTAATATGTAAATAGATTCACAGTTGCTATAACAAAAAAAAAAACACAAATACAAAAAAGAAAACAAAAAACAACCCCCACCTAAAATATTCCCCTGCCCCCATACAAACATGTGCTAATGCACAAAAATGACTTATACACATGACCACGCACACAGGAGAGAACAATAATTTTAGGGCCATCATTAACCTAATTGTAAATTCTTTAGCTGTAAAGGCTTTCTGTGCATTTTATCGCGCATGCAAATAAAATCTAAGCCTTTAAAACACTGATTAGTCTTCTAATCCCATTTTGCTTTTTGTTACTTTGACACTTGCAATAAAACAATAGCCAAACATGTTTTAATTAGCAAATACACACATATATACATTAATAAACGATACAGACATTGATATTGAACAAAATTGACAGAACATTTAAATAACTCATATTAAGGTTGTTTGGGTGTCTTTGCTTTGCATATTAATGTGTCCACACGGCTGTACATCCTTACCAAGCTTTCTTTCAGCTGAAAATAAAACAAATAAATATTAGTAGAGTGAAGTTTCTTTTTTTCTTCATTAGCAATTATAATCAGTAGAGCTAAATTTACAAGCGTGGGTTGCAAGAGGTCATTAACACTGGTTAAGTTAAACAATACCTCTTCCATGTGGAGCATTCCACCACGCATGTGATGCAAAGCTTCCTGGTTGGCTGTTCTTGTCCTCACAAGCTTTATGGCTTGGTTAGCAAGACAACTCATCACTGGTCCAAAACAGGCCACAAAGCTGGTCAGGATTTTAGAGTCAAGTTATACACTGTGTGCACAATTAGTCAAATTGTATTTTTGAGGATTCATTTAAATTTTTGAACTACAGCACTCTTTGTCAATCCAAAATGTTAATAAACCTCAAATGTGAATATTTAAGAAAGTAAAAGTGAGGTTTTGGCTTCCTAAGGAGAATATCTATGTGTGCACAATTATTGGGCAACTATTAGTGTGCAGAATCATTATGCAACCAAATGAAAAACAACATTTTTCCAATCCAACTTGTTTATTTTCATCTGTAAGACCCCCTTTCACACGGGGCGGATCCATTGGATGGACTCCACTAGCTCAGCGGGGGATCGTTCTGTTGATCTCCGGCTGAGCAGACGGATGACAGGTCTGTCTCTGCTCACCGAGATGGACATGTCAGAGCCCCGCTCTCCTCTATGGGGAGACCAGATGAAAACGGGCCGCCTGTCCGTTTTCATCCGATCCCATCCGCTAGACAGATGGCAAACTAATCCCCATTTGTCTGGTTTCAGCGGATCTTGTCGGATCGGGTGGCAGGTGGGTGTCGGCGCACACATACTCCTGCCCATAGAAGTCAATAGGTGGCTCACTCGGATCTGCCTGAAAAACGGACAGGAGGATCCAATCATGTGAAAGGGGCCTTAACCACTTGCCGACCGCCTCACGCCTATATACGTGAGCAGAATGGCACGGGCAGGCACAATCACGTACCCATACGTGATTGCCTTCTCGCGGGCAGGGGGTCCGATCGGACCCCCCCGGTGCCAGCGGCGGTCGGCATTTGTCTGGGAGCGTTGAGAGGCGAGGGGGAGGCCATCCGATCGTGGCCCCCCTCCTTGCAATCGCTCCCAGCCAATGAGAAACATCCCCTGCCTGTGTATAGTACACAAAGGCAGAGGATGTGATGTCATCTCTCCTCGGCTCGGCAGTTTCCGTTCCGGCGCCGAGGAGAGAAGACTTCACAGGGAGTGAACACACACACACACACACAGTAGAACATGCCAGGCACACATAACACCCCCCGATCACCCCCCCCCATGTCACACTGACACCAAGCAGTATTTTTTTTTTTTTTTCTGATTACTGCATGGTGTCAGTTTGTGACAGTTACTGTGGTAGGGCAGTTAGTGTTAGCCCCCTGTAGGTCTAGGATACCCCCCTAACCCCCCCTAATAAAGTTTTAACCCCTTGATCACCCCCCATCACCAGTGTCGCTAAGCGATAATTTTTCTGATCGCTGTATTAGTGTCGCTGGTGACGCTAGTTAGGGACGTAAATATTTAGATTCGCCGTCAGCGTTTTATAGCGACAGGGACCCCCATATACTATCTAATAAATGTTTTAACCCCTTGATTGCCCCCTAGTTAACCCTTTCACCACTGATCACCGTATAAATGTTATGGGTGACGCTGGTTAGTTTGTTTATTTTTTATAGTGTCAGGCCACCTGCCGTTTATCACTAAATAAATGTTTAGCCCCCTGATCGCCCGGCGGTGATATGCGTCGCCCCAGGCAGCGTCAGATTAGCGCCAGTATCGCTAACACCCACGCACGAAGCATACGCCTCCCTTAGTGGTATAGTATCTGAACCCATCAATATCTGATTCGATCAGATCTATACTAGCATCCCCAGCAGTTTAGGGTTCCCAAAAACGCAGTGTTAGCGGGATCAGCCCAGATACCTGCTAGCACCTGCGTTTTGCCCCTCTGCCCGGCCCAGCCCAGCCCACCCAAATGCAGTATCAATCGATCACTGTCACTTACAAAACACTAAACGCATAACTGCAGCGTTTGCAGAGTCAGGCCTGATCCCTGCGATCGCTAACAGTTTTCTTGGTAGCGTTTTGGTGAACTGGCAAGCACCTGCCCCAGGCAGCGTCAGGTTAGTGCCAGTACCGCTAACACCCACGCACACAGCATACGCCTCCCTTAGTGGTGTAGTATCTGAACGGATCAATATCTGATCCGATCAGATCTATACCAGCGTCCCCAGCAGTTTAGGGTTCCCAAAAACGCAGTGTTAGCGGGATCAGCCCAGATACCTGCTAGCACCTGCGTTTTGCCCCTCCGCCCAGCCCAGCCAAGTGCAGTATCGATCGATCACTGACACTTACAAAACACTAAACGCATAACTGCAGCGTTCGCAGAGTCAGGCCTGATCCCTGCGATCGCTAACAGTTTTTTTGGTAGCGTTTTGGTGAACTGGCAAGCACCAGCTGCCTAGTACACCCTGGTTGTAGTCAAACCAGCACTGCAGTAACACTTGATGACGTGGCGAGTCCCATAAGTGCAGTTAAAGCTGGTGAGGTGGCAAGCACAAGTAGTGTCCCGCTGCCACCAAGAAGACAAACACAGGCCCGTCGTGCCCATAATGCCCTTCCTGCTGCATTCGCCAATCCTAATTGGGAACCCACCACTTCTGCAGCGCCCGTACTTCCCCCATTCACATCCCCAACCAAATGCAGTCGGCTGCATGAGAGGCATTTTCTTTATGTCCTCCTGAGTACCCCTACCCAGCGAACTCCCCAAAAAAGATGTTGTGTCTGCAGCAAGCGCGTATATAGGCGTGACACCCGCTATTATTGTCCCTCCTGTCCTGACAATCCTGGTTTTTGCATTGGTGAATGTTTTGAACGCTACCATTCACTAGTTGAGTATTAGCGTAGGGTACAGCATTCCACAGACTAGGCACACTTTCACAGGGTCTCCCAAGATGCCATCGCATTTTGAGAGACCCGAACCTGGAACCGGTTACAGTTATAAAAGTTACAGTTACAAATAAAAGTGTGTAAAAAAAAAAAAAAACACATACAAAAATATAAAATAAAAAAAAAAAGTTGTCGTTTTATTGTTCTCTCTCTCTCTATTGTTCTGCTCTTTTTTACTGTATTCTATTCTGCAATGTTTTATTGTTTTTATGTTTTATAATGTTTGCTTTTCTGGTATGCAATTTTTTATACTTTACCGTTTACTGTGCTTTATTGTTAACCATTTTTTTGTCTTCAGGTACGCCATTCACGACTTTGAGTGGTTATACCAGAATGATGCCTGCAGGTTTAGGTATCATCTTGGTATCATTCTTTTCAGCCAGCAGTTGGCTTTCATGTAAAAGCAATCCTAAGGGCTAATTAGCCTCTAGACTGCTTTTACCAGCAGTGGGAGGGAATGCCCCCCCACCGTCTTCCGTGTTTTTCTCTGGCTCTCCTGTCTCAACAGGGAACCTGAGAATGCAGCCGGTGATTCAGCCAGCTGACCATAGAGCTGGTCAGAGACCAGAGTGGCTCCAAACATCTCTATGGCCTAAGAAACCGGAAGCTACGAGCATTTTATGACTTAGATTTCGCCGGATGTAAACAGCGCCATTGGGAAATTGGGAAAGCATTTTATCACACCGATCTTGGTGTGGTCAGATGCTTTGAGGGCAGAGGAGAAATCTAGGGTCTAATAGACCCCAATTTTTTCAAAAAAGAGTACCTGTCACTACCTATTGCTATCATAGGGGATATTTACATTCCTTGAGATAACAATAAAAATGATTTTTTTAAAAAAATGAAAGGAACAGTTTAAAAATAAGATAAAAGCAAAAAAATAATAAAGAGAAAAAAAAAAAAAAAAAAAGCACCCCTGTCCCCCCTGCTCTCGCGCTAAGGCGAGCGCAAGCGTCGGTCTGGCGTCAAATGTAAACAGCAATTGCACCATGCATGTGAGGTATCACTGCGAAGGTCAGATCGAGTAATTTTAGCAGTAGACCTCCTCTGTAAATCTAAAGTGGTAACCTGTAAAGGCTTTTAAAGATGTATTTATTTTGTTGCCACTGCACGTTTGTTCGCAATTGTAAAGCATGTCATGTTTGGTATCCATGTACTCGGCCTAAGATCATCTTTTTTATTTCATCAAACATTTGGGCACTATAGTGTGTTTTAGTGCATTAAAATTAAAAAAAGTGTGTTTTTTTTCCCCAAAAAATGCATTTGAAAAATCGCTGCGCAAATACCGTGTGAAAAAAAAAAAATGAAACACCCACCATTTTAATCTGTAGGGCATTTGCTTTAAAAAAATATATAATGTTTGGGGTTCAAAGTAATTTTCTTGCAAAAAAAAAATAATTTTTTCATGTAATTAAAAAGTGTCAGAAAGGGCTTTGTCTTCAAGTGGTTAGAAGAGTGGGTGATGTGTGACATAAGCTTCTAAATGTTGTGCATAAAATGCCAGGACAGTTCAAACCCCCCCCCCAAATGACCCCATTTTGGAAAGTAGACACCCCAAGCTATTTTCTGAGAGGCATGTCAAGTCCATGGAATATTTTATATTGTGACACAAGTTGCGGGAAAGAGACAATTTCTTTTTTTTTTTTTTTGCACAAAGTTGTCACTAAATGATATATTGCTCAAACATGCCGTGGGAATATGTGAAATTACACCCCAAAATACATTCTGTTGCTTCTCCTGAGTATGGGGATACCACATGTGTGGGACTTTTTGGGAGCCTAGCCGCGCACGGGACCCCGAAAACCAAGCACTGCCTTCAGGCTTTCTAAGGGCATAAATTTTTGATTTCACTCTTCACTGCCTATCACAGTTTCGGAGGCCATGGAATGCCCAGGTGGCAAAAAAAAACCCCAAATGACCCCATTTTGGAAAGTAGACACCCCAAGCTATTTGCTGAGCGGTATAGTGAGTATTTTGCAGACCTCACTTTTTGTCACAAAGTTTTGAAATTTGAAAAAAGAAAAAAAAAAAAAAAAAAAAAAAAAAAAAAAGTTTTCTTGTCTTTCTTCATTTCCAAAAACAAATGAGAGCTGCAAAATACTCACCATGCCTCTCAGCAAATAGCTTGGGGTGTCTACTTTCCAAAATGGGGTCATTTGGGGGGGGGTTTGTGCCACCTGGGCATTCCATGGCCTCCGAAACGGTGATAGGCAGTGAAGAGTGAAATCAAAAATTTACACCCTTAGAAATCCTGAAGGCGGTGATTGGTTTTCGGGGCCCCGTACACGGCTAGGCTCCTAAAAAGTCCCACACATGTGGTATCCCATACTCAGGAGAAGCAGCTAAATGTATTTTGGGGTGCAATTCCACATATGCCCATGGCCTGTGTGAGCAATATATCATTTAGTGACAACTTTGTGCAAAAAAACAAAAAAAAAAATTTGTCACTTTCCCGCAACTTGTGTCAATATATAAAATATTCCATGGACTCAACATGCCTCAAAAGCAAATAGCTTGGGGTGTCTACTTTCCAAAATGGGGTCATTTGGGGGGGGGGTTTTATCTGGGCATTTTATGGCCTTCAAAACTGTGATAGGTAGTGAGGAGTAAAATCAAAAATTTACGCCCTTAGAAATCCTGAAGGCAGTGATTGTTTTTCGGGGCCCCGTACGCAGCTAGGCTCCCAAAAAGTCCCACACATGTGGTATCCCCATACTCAGGAGAAGCAGCTAAATGTATTTTGGGGTGCAATTCCACATATGCCCATGACCTGTGTGAGCAATATATCATTTAGTGACAACTTTTTGTAATTTTTTTTTTTTTGGTCATTATTCAATCACTTGGGACAAAAAAAATGAATATTCAATGGGCTCAACATGCCTCTCAGCAATTTCCTTGGGGTGTCTACTTTCCAAAATGGGGTCATTTGTGGGGGTTTTCTACTGCCCTGCCATTTTAGCACCTCAAGAAACGACAGTCATAAATTAAAGGCTGTGTACATTCCAGACAATGTACCCTAGTTTGTAGGCGCTATAACTTTTGCGCAAACCAATAAATATACATTTATTGACATTTTTTTTACCAAAGACATATGGCCGAATACATTTTGGCCTAAATGTATGATTAAAATTGAGTTTATTGGATTTTTTTTTTTTAGAACAAAGTAGAAAATATCATTTTTTTTTCAAAATTTTCGGTCTTTTTCCGTGTATACGCAAAAAATAAAAACGGCAGAGGTGATCAAATACCATCAAAAGAAAGCTCTATTTGTGGGAAGAAAAGGACACAAATTTGGTTTGGTAAATCCTTCCGGGGCTGAAGTGGTTAAAGTGGGAATAAACAAACTCCTCAAAATTTACAAAAAATTTTTTTTTCTTTGAAATGTCAAATCTCAGTGACCAATATAGCCACCCTTCTTTTCAATGACAGTCATATGACTTACATGCATGGTGTCTGTCAGTTTCTTGATCTGTTGACGATCAACTTTTTGTGCAAACTGTTAAAAAGAAGGTACTAATGCGCTACCAACAATAAGTATATTGATGGTAAATAAAGTGCTAAATATAAAGTGAGCGATAAAAAATGCTTAATGTAATATAAAAAGCAGCTAACCTTCTATAGTGTTGCCAACACCCCTAAGTATAAATAATGAAGTAGCGCTGATTAATAAACACATCAATTAGGTGCTAAATACGCAACAAATAAATAAAAGTAAATCTTTTTGTGCTGCAGCAACCACAGCCTCCTAGACTATTCAGAGAGGTGTACTGTTTTCCTTCACCGTAAATCTCCCATTTAAGAAGGGCCCACAGCTTATCAATAGGGTTTAGGTCAAGTGAAGAAGGGGGTTATGTCATTCTTTCACCTTTAAGGCCATTACTGGCTGGCCATGCAGTGGAGTACTTCAATGCATGCGATGGAGCATTGTCCTGCATAAATATCATGGTCTTCTTGAAAGATGCAGACTTTTTCCTGTACCACGGCTTGAAGAAATTTACAGTTACATAGTTGGTGAGGTTGAAAAAAAAAAAAAGACACAAGTCCACCCTGTGTGTGCGCTTTTATGTTAATATTACATTGTAGATCCCTGTATGTTGTGGTCGTTAAGGTGCCCATCTAATTGTTTTTTTGAAATGATCGATGCTTCCCACTGAAACCACTGCTTATGGAAGAGAATTACACATCCTTACCGCTCTTATGCCCCGTACACACGGTCGGAATTTCCAACAGAAAAAGTCTGATGGGAGCTTTTCATTGTATATTCCGATCGTGTGTATGCCCCATCGGACTTTTTACGCCGAAAATTCAGACAGACTTAGATAGAGAACATGTTCTATATTTTTCCGACGGAACAAATTCCTATCGGGAAAAAAGGTCTCGTCTGTACGCTGTTCAGACGTACCAAAAATGACGCATGCTCTGAAGCAAGTACGAGTTGTCGTACGTGTTGTATGTCACCGCATTCTTGACGGTCGGAATTTGGTGTGACCGTGTGTATGCAAGACAGCTTGAGCGGAATTCCATTAGAAAAACCTTCAGAGTTTATTCCGACGGCAAAACCGGTCATGTGTACAGGGCATAACAGTAAAGAGTACTCTATGCAGTTTAAGGTTAAACCTCTTCTCTTCTAATTTTAGTGAATGGCCACGTGTCTTTAAAATTCCCTTGCGCAGAAAAGTTTTATCCCTATTGTGGGGTCACCAGTACAGTATTTGTACATTGAAATCATATCCCCTCTCGAGCGTCTCTTCTCCAGAGAGAATAAGTTCAGTGCTTGCCTTCTTTCCCCATAGCGGAGATCCTCCAGTCCCTTTATTAGCTTTGTTGCCCTTCTCTGGACTCTGAGGACTGGTGCCCAGATGTGGACAGCATACTCCAGGTGCGGCCGGACCAGAGTCTTGTAAAGTAGGAAATTATTTGATCTCTGGAGTTGAATCCCTTTTTAATGCATGCCAGTATTTTGTTGGCTTTGCTTACAGCAGGTTGGCATTGAATGCCATTGCTCAGCCTGTCATCTACTAGAACCCCCAGGCCCCTTTTCATCCTAGATTCCCCCAGAGGTTCTCCCCCTAGCGAGTAGATTGCATTCATATTTTTTGGCACCCAAATGCATTATTTTACATTTTTCAAAATTAAACCTCATTTGCCATGTAGTTGCCCACCCCATAAATTTGTTTAGATCTTCCCTTACATTCACTTGTATATCGTTCTTGATATGCAGGCATACCCCTACCCCTTTTTTACCCTCCCTATCTCTGTGATATAGGGAATACCCTTGAATGGTTGCCAGCCAATCATGAGAGCTGTTGAACCAAGTCTCAAATTCCCACAAAATCAAAATCCTCCTCAAACAGCAGCTCCAGCTCTCCCATCTTGTCAGCCAGACTCCTGGCATTAGTGAACAAGCCTCATAGTTTTGTCCGGTCGCATACTATCATCTTGTTTGTTTTTCTTAGGTTGCAATTTGGACTTTACTTATCTCGGGTTTAGGTGCTTTGGTCAACCTACCACTAATGCCCCCAATACTACCCTCTGACATTTGTTCCACACTGGCTCTCTCTACATCTGAACCCTCCCCCCGTCACCTAGTTTAAAAGCCTCCAACTTTTTGGCCATCTTATCTCCCAGCCGAGCTGCACCCTCCCCATTTAGGTGCAGTCTGTCCCTGCTAAAGAGCCAGTAACCGACTGAGAAGTCGGCCCAGTTCTCCAGGTACCCGCACCCCTCCTTTCTACATCAGCTCCGCATCCACTTGTTTACTTCCCTAATCTCCCTCTGCCTTTCTGGTGTGGCCCGAGATACCGGTAGTATTTCTGAGAATACTACCTTGGAGGTCCTATTGCTCAATTTTGCTCCCAAGTCCCCAAAATAGTTTACAACACTCCATCTGCCTCTGACTTTGTCATTGATGCCAACATGCACCATGACAGCTGGGTCTTCCCCAGCCCCTCCCAGTAATCTGTCCACCAGATCCGTGATGTGCTGAATCCGAGCGCTCGGTAAACATACGGTTCTGCGCTTCAGGTCTTTGGGGCAGATCGCTCTCTCTATCCTAATAATCGAGTTCCCTACCACCAAATTTTTCCCTTTCCCTTGGCTTTACCCCTGCCCTCACTGGAGTAGTTTTTCCCCCTTGCGGCTAGGGGCGTCACTCTGCTCCAGCAATAAAGGTCCCTGACTGGTATCACCAATGTCACGCAACACAGCCTACAATCCCAACTCTCCTTTAGTATGTATGGAGAGTCTTCTCAGTGTTGACAGTTGCTTCCCTAGATTTAGAACTTGGGCTTCCAGGGAAACGACATTCTTAAATTTTGCGCAGCAGTATACGCCCTCGGATGATCAAGGAACGCATACATGCCGCAAGATGTGCGCCGAGCCATGTCTTCATACTCTCCGGCATCATACCCACTAATTTAATGGAAATTGGGAATTTAACTGTCCAATTAACTAGCTTCCTGGCACTATACTCAATACACGGGTACTATACACAAGTACTCACATTACACATGCATTAAACACACAGTTAGTTTTTACTATTGGTTATGTCTCTCTGATCAGCCACGCCTGTAATCTGACACTTGCAGGGCTTGTCAGACAGTATCTTCAGTCCTGCCACTTCCCTGGTCGGTCACACTCCCCCCCTCGCACTTTCCCTCTGGTCTGTGGTTGCACTTACCCGCCGCCTCTCCCTGTCCCGCTGGTTCCACTCCTGCCTCCTCCGTCAGCGTCTGTGGGGTGAGACTGTCACCAGTTACTCCGGCTCCACCACCACGATGTCCCGCGCCTGCCGCCTTTCGGTCCACGTGTTACCCGCTACACCCCTTTGGTCATGGGGGGGAGGGGAGGATCCAGTCCGCAGCTCCCACACTCCCTCCCACACCACGCTGTCCCAGCATCTGACACCTCCTTTTAAAAACTGGCAGTAGGTTTGGGAGTTGATTTTGAGTCCATCTTTAACCTGAAAAGGTCTAACTAGCTCATCTATAAATAATACTAGCCCAGACCAGTACCCCACCTCCACCTTGCTGGCGTCCGAGTCGAAGTGGAGCTCTGTGCCATTACTGATCCAGCCACAAGCCCATCCATCTGGTCCGTCAAGAGTCACTCATCTCATCAGTCCATAATAGCTTTGAAAAATCTGTCTTCAGATATTTCTTGGCCCAGTCTTGACGTTTCAATATATAACATTCAGTGGTGGTCGGGTTTCAGTCCTCCTTACCCTGCCCATGTCTGAGCACTGAACACCTTGTACTTCTGGACACTCCAGGTAGGTTGCAGTTCTGGAATATGACAGCGCTTGAAGATAATGGATTCCTGGTAGCTTCAGGTTTGATTCTTCTCGAATCTTTGGCAGTTCATTTTCGTCTTTTTTTCTCAACACATTTCTTGCGTCCATGTTGACTATTTGCAACAAAACATTTGATGGTTCTACAATCTGTCTAATATCTTAGCAATTTCAAGAGTGCTGCATCCCTCTGAAAGACTTTACAATTTTTGGCTTTTCAGAGTCAGTTAAATCTATTTTTTGTGCCTATTTTGCCTGAGGAAAAGAAGCTGCCTAATAATTATGCACGCCTTGATAAAGAGTGTTGATCTCCTTAGGCCACACCCTGCATTATTACACATCACCTGATATGCTTTAATGCAATAAGCATTCAAGTTTATACAGCTTGGCATTGAACAAGAGGGCATCGATAGTTTCAAAAAAAAAAAAACAAACAACATTAGATGAGCACCTGCACAACATACAGGGATATACAATGTAGGACTGACATATAATTACACACATAGGTTGGACTTGTGTTTTTTTTTTTTTTTCAACCTCACCTACTATGTAACTAAGATACATAAAAATGATGATCGGGTCAAAATACTCACTTGCCTAATATCTGTGCACACAGCGTATTCTCCAGTAAATGTGAATGAGGTACCTGACAACCACTGTAAAGAGCTGTTTTTTTTTTTTTTAATATAAAAACAGTAAATGTTTTATTTGTACAAAAGTTACAAACCAAAAACATATAGACAAATTACTTATACACAGCGGGTAAAATAAATATTGAACGCGTCGCTATTTTTCTAGGTGAATATATTTCTTTTTTTTTTTCTTTAAACAAGGGTTTTTATTAAACAAAAAATGCATACATGTAGTGCAAGATATTCATATGTTTACATTTTCACAGTACAATGTGGCGATATAGCGTATAATTTTAGTAACTCATTGTGAATCTATCTCAGGTCACCTAGTACAGGGGGTTAATGCAGTTGTAGTAAACATATACATCAGTTATGAGCAAGTTTCCGAGTCCTGTACCCAGCGATCCCATATCCTATTAAACTTATCTGGACAACCTCTGTTGATGTATATAAACCACTTGCAGGGAAGAGTTACATTTATGTCCACCCTCCACTCTTTAATCTCCGGGGGTGTCGATCGCATCCATTTCCTAGCTATAATTTTCCTCCCAGAAAAGAGAGTTTCCTGGAGGAATATTTTGGTGAATTTGTCAGGGGGGGTCAGGAAATATTCCAAGCAAACACTGTTTCGGGTCCATCGCTACAGGAGAACCCATGTTGTCATGTAGGAAGTTTACAATTTGTTTCCATAGGCCCTGGATTTGTGGACAAGACCACATAAGGTGGAAGAATGTTTGTGGAGCCGCACATTGGGCATGTAGCAGGTTGGTTCCTCTTGTATCTGGCCACCCTAAGTGGGGTTAGGTATGCTCGGTGTAATATGTATATTTGGGATAACCTGTCTGAGAGTTTGGGCGATACTTCTTTACAGGAATCCATCCCTTCCTCCCATTCCTCATTTTCCATTGGTCCCACATCTCCCTCCCAATGCGGTTTAAGATTGTACGCAACTTTGGCAGACACTGGTGTGTTGAGCATGTTGTAAAAACAAGATATTAATTTTTTGGGGTCTGCGTCTTTGATGATTGCTATAATGGGATTAGGTGTGGGTTGTGGGGGAGATTGTAAAAACTGTGACTGAGTTGCATGTCTCAATTGGAGAAATCTAAAGAGCATACGGTTATGCAGTGCAAATTCTCCTTTAAGGGTGCTAAAGTCTTTGAGGGTCTCGTTGGATATTATGTGGTGTAGATAAAATATACCCTGCCTGATCCAGAGCCCTGGATCTTGAATGTGTTGAAACTCTTATAGGTCCTTGTTATACCACAGGGGAGTATGGTCATTGTGTGAAGGGATGTCTAGTTTGCCAGTGGCAAGTTCCCAAATTCGTCTGTAGTGGTACAGTAAAGACTTCTTGTCCCCGCTTCCCTCCGAGGTCTTTGTGCCTATGGTGATAGCATAGATTGGATCCGTGGTTTGTTGTGCCCATTGTGGACACAACAGGAGTAAGAATCTTTCACTGTGTTTTGTCTATGTGGAAAAGCTGGGACAATTGGGAAGCAATGTAGTAATGATTGAAGTCCGGAAGTGCAGTGCGCCCCATGTCTGTCGGGTTTTTAAGGGCCTGCCATGTTAACTTGTGCCTATTATTCCCCCAAAGGGTTTAAGAAGGGCATCGAGCGACTTGAAGTATTTTAAGGGTACGTATGTCGGGGTGTGCCAAAGAATATAAAGTATTTTGGGGAGTAATACCATCTTAATAAGATTAATACGACCCCATATTCCCAGAGGTAAACTGGTCCATACTTGGATTTTGTCTAAGGGAGAATATTGGCTTAATATTCAATGTTATGTAGTCTGTTTGTTGTTCTGGAGATATACACCCCTAGGTATTTAATCATGTCTACTCTTTGTAATGGCAAGTCGGCTTGGGATTCTGTAGGCAGAAAATTGTCAATTTGCAAGATTTTGGATTTCTCCCAATTGATCTTGAGTCCGGAAAATTTCCCGAATTGTTCAATAGTTTGAAGGGCATTATGAAGTGAGTGGCCAGGATCAGCTAGGTATAGTAGTGTATCGTCAGTGTACATGCTAATTTTTTCAGTAAGTGGTCCGAATTTTAATCCTACATTCTCTGGGTTAGCCCAGACAGATACGGCAAGTGGCTCCGCAGCCAAAGCGTAGAGTAGTGGGGAGAGTGGGCAGCCCTGTCTCGTGCCTCTACCGAGGTCAAACTGCTGAGACGGCCAACCATTCGCCACCACCTTGGCTGTAGGGTTTTGGTACAATAAATCGAACCCATTTAATAAAATTGGGACCAAAGCCATACCTCTCCAGACATCCCCAAAGATAATTCCATTCTACCGAATCGAATGCTTTAGCCGTGTCGAGGGTCACCACCACCCCTGTACCAACATTTTCATATGTAGCTTGTAAGTTAATGAATAATTTTCGAAGGTTGAATGAAGTATTGTGGCCAGGCATGAATCCAGCTTGATCTGGATGTATAAGGGAGAGTATGACCTGATTTAGTCGAGTGGAAAGTGTCTTGGCTAGAATTTTAATATCAACTTGTAATAATGATATGGGGCGATATGACTCCGGGTAGCCTGGGTCTTTGCCTGGTTTGGGTATTAGAACTATTGTGGCTTCTCTCATGGATGGTGGCAGAGTGAAGGATTTAAACATTTCATTGTATAGAGCCAATAATTTGGGGGTGATCACCTCGCTATATTGTAAATAAAACTCTATAGGTAAACCATCTGAGCCGGGAGATTTGGATCTGGCAAAGCTAGATATTGCAGTTTCTATTTCCTCTACAGTGAGAGGGGCCTCAAGAAGGCAAACCTGCTCCACTGTAAGTTGAGAAAATGCGACTTCATCCAAGAAGAGATCCATAACAGAGGACTCCTCCTGCACCGTGGATGTATACAAGTCCTTAAAGAACTCCCCGAACCTGGATGACACTGTGGGGGGTCTGAAATTTTTTGTCCGTCTGGGCCTTGGAGTGTAATAACCACTGGAGGTTTATCTTCACTATGAACCAGGTAAGCTAGAAGTTTGCCAGCCCTTTCTCCCTGCTCAAAGTGTTTGTTTGGTGAAAAATAGTTTGTCGAGCTTTCTCATATTGTAGTTGATTCACCACCCTAGTCCGTAATTTAAGGAGAGAAGCATTGGTCGGAGAAGGGTCGACTGCGTATGTTTGTTCTATAGACGTAAGTTCCGTCACTGCCTTGTTATACATTTCCGCCAAATCCATTTTTAGCTTATTGATACGGGTAATTAGGGAGGCTCGGGCATGTAACTTGAAAGATTCCCATACCACCAAGGGAGAGGCAGACTCAATGTTCTCTGTATAATAATATCTTCCTCAATCAGTGGCAAGGTCATTATCTTCAGGTAATAGTGATAACCAAAATGGGTTTAAGCGCCATGACCGTGGTGGTTTATTAAATGGGAAACTCAATGTGATCCAGTATGGGGCATGATCTGAAAGCAGTCTGGGACCGAACATTGTTTCCAAGAGACGTGGAATGAGTCTTTGAGATATAAGTATAAAAAGTCAATACGTGACATGGTATTGTGTGATGGTGAAAAACATGAGTAAGCGCGTTTGTGTGGAAATTTGTGCCTTCAGGTGTCTATTAAATGGAGAGGGGAAATAAGTTTAGAAAACCTGGTGTCGCCGGTATTGTCTATGCTGGGTGTTGAAGGTCTAAGTCTGTCCAATTCCTCATTAAGCGTGGTATTGAAGTCACCCATCCACAAGGTCTGAGCTGTGGGATACTGGGCCATAAATAAAATACCTTCTAGAATTATCGGTGGAAAATGGAGGAGGGACATAGAAGGCCATAATTAGGAAGGATTCCCCGTGTACTTTGGAGGATATAAATACATATCGACCCCGTGGATCTGTTTGTAATTCACACAGTTCAAAATGCACTGATTTTGCAATAAGTACAGATACTCCTCTGGAATGAGGTGTATGTACCGAGTGAAATGCCCAGCCCACCCATGGACGTCGGAGTGCCATTTGGAGTCTACCTTTCACGTGTGTTTCAACCAGTGTAACCACATCTGCTCTCGGTTTCTTAAGGAATGCGAGAGTCGCCGTGCGTTTAACCTTGTCACGCAATCCCTTCACATTCCAAGTAAGAAACTTCAGTGATGCCATTGACATTGATGCCTGTATTCACATAATTTATACCTACGAAGATATCTATATCCTTGTAAACGGATGGCAATAACACTCCATGCACTGAAATTGAGTGTGGTGTAATCCAGTAAGTATATAAAAAACACCTTTTTAACAATAAACGTACTAGTACTTTATGTATAGAAATTATATCATGCACTTTTAAGTTGAACGGTTTTGTTTCCCCTCCCCCCTCCCTGCCCTGCACCTCACCCAACTGATGCAAGCATAGTCCCTTAACAGAACTTTTGTTGCAGTCCCAGAAAAAATGGCATTTAGTGAAAAAGAAAAAAAAAATTGAAAAGAAAAAAGGTAAATTAGGAGGAGCCACTGCAATTTGGTGTTATAACAGACTAGCCATGAAAAAAAAAACATCATCTGTTTGGCATTGAGATCTCCGATGCTTGTCTGGTCAATGGTGAGCATGGTTTTGCAGCGATTCCAGCCACTTGAGCCGTCTTCTCCAGAAGTGCATGGGGGCAAATCACGCTGCACTTTACACGTTGCCAATAGGACTACATCAGTCTGAGGCTCCTGCTACTGCTGTAGCTTGCAAGATTTTGAGTATGCCCCAATAGGGGCATTATAGGAGGGGATTCACAGTATTCTGTCCAAGTGTTATCCCACGGTTCTAGAGTGAGTGGTGTCCCTTTAGGAGAAAGCATCTGTGACTAGATAGTCAGCCTCTGTGGTCTGTTCAGTCTAATCCACAACGGTAACAACTGGTGGATACTAAAGTACTATGAAACAAAGTTCCAGGAGCTGGGCCGACCACAGATCGCTGCTGTATATAAGTCTAGGACTTATTGTGCACAGTCATGTTAATGTAACTTATACTCAGATACTTTTTTTTTTTTTTTTTTTTTAACTTTTTATTGAGTATAAGACATACAAACAAATAACATTAAATCTGCCACAGCATTGGGACTAGACCCACGCAGGAGTCAGTGCCAGCCGGCCATTGGGCTGCATCCAGCATTAATATCATACAGCTGTAGCATGTCCGAAAGAAAAGAACTACAACAAACAAACCTAGTGTGGCATTGGCTCCTGCTCATTTAAAGTATTTCAGGATCAGATTTATCAGTTGAGACCCAAGGGACAATATTAGATAACAAATAAACCCATTTCATAGATTACATTACCAAAAAATCAACCAATGTATCAGTATCACTTTCTCCCGTAGAGTGGTATTATGTACCTGTTCAATCAGTCTGCGGTTGCCGTGAAGGCCTCAGCTAGCCATTTGGCCCACACCCTATCATTTTTTGGGGCATCCCCATTTTGATAGGTTTCCTTATAGAGTGGTAGTACTTTGTTGACATGTGTTTTCCATAACAATATGGATGGCGGGGCACGTTTTTTCCAGCAGAGAGTGATCATTTTCCTTGCATAAAAGAGCAGGAGCCCTATGAGGGTTCTCTCTGCTATCCTGGGGGCTAATTCTTCCACTAAACCTAGAAGGCAGATCTGCGGGGTTGGGGCTATATCTGTTCTCACCACTTCTTGTATTACAGATAGTACTTCTGACCAGTAGTTTTTAATTGCTGGACAGGACCAGAAAATGTGTATAAAATCACCTGGATCCCCAGTACATCTCCAACACTCCGAGGACAGGGAGGTCCTCATCTTATGCAATCTATATGGGGTGAGATATGCCAATGTAGTATTTTGTATTGTATGAGACGGTCTTGAAGTGAGACCAGGATTTTGAAGGGGAAATCCCACATGTCCTCCCAATCCTCGGAGTTCAGTGTCGGGATATCCTGTGTCCATCGCTGCCGGAGCTTTGACAGATCTGGAGAGGAAACTCTGAGGAGATGTGCATAAAGGACCAAGGTCGGTTTCCTGGTGCATTCATGTCTTGTGACCCTCTCCAGATCAGATTGCACTATTTGTGTGTCATTGGGTATTATTTGGGCTTTAAACGCACGAGACAGTTGCATATAGCGAAATAGATGCGAGGGAGGCACATTGTATTGGGATACCAGGTGATTGAAGGGGTGTATGGCGGTGCCGGTGGCGAGGTCAGATATCAGTTTAATACCGCATTTGGCCCATATTTTAGGGTCTGGTAATGAGTAGAGATGGGGTAGGGTTGTTCCATTGGGGGGTGTGTGGGGAGCCTGCATTTCGTGGGAACTTCTCAAGTTCCAGTCCTGCCCTCCAGGCCCTTAGAGTTGTGCGCATGGAGGTGGTCAAATCGTATGGAGCCTTGGGACCTCGAAGGGGTAAATGTGTAAGGGCTTCCACAGAGCGAAACACCGCAGCCTCCAGAACCGCAGCGGGGTTGGACGCATCCGGTACTAGCCCGTGTCCGTGTCATTCAGAAAGAGCAGGAGGTCGTCCACATACAGAGCTACCCTCTCCTCCAGCCACGCTATTTTTAATCCTTTTATATGGGGCGAGACCCGCAGTGCCTCTGCCACTGGTTCCATAGCTATTGCGAACAATGCCAGAGAGAGGGGGCAGCCCTGCCTGGTACCCCTGGACAGCGGGAAAGGGGGAGAAACATTACCTCCCAATCTGATTGCTGCCTTCGGGGTATCTGTACAAGGTTTGCAGCCAGGCAATAAAAACCAACGGAAATCCCATCCTCTGCAGAGTTTCCCATAGAAATGGCCATTCGATTGAATCGAATGCCTTTTCGATATCGAAGGAGGCAACCGTTCTAGTGCCCACATTGTCATGTATGGCATGTAAGTTGGTGAATAATCTGCGGAGGTTAATGTCCGTTGACCTATGTGCCATGAACCCAGTCTGATCTGTGTCTACAATAGAGGGCAGAAGTGGGTTGAGTCTAACAGTAATTAGTTTAGATAAGATTTTGAAATCAATATTAAGAAGTGCAATGGGCCTGTATGAGGCGCACTGTTTGGGATCTTTATTGGGCTTAAGGATTAGAATAATGTGCGCATCTGCCATAGAAGGTGGGAGCTCTCCCTCCTCCAGACATCGGGTATACAGGTCCGCCAACAGGGGGGCCAGTAGATCCGCATGAGACCAATAAAATTCGACGGGTAGACTATCAGGACCCGGTGCCCTCCCGACTGCCAGTGTGTTAATGATAGCATGTACCTCCTCCGCGGTGATAGGCCTAACCAGATGGGACCTCTCCTCATCCCGAGGGAGCGTGGTACTGTATAGTGTCTGCTTAAAGGACTGAAACTCCTTTAGGATATCTTCTTGGGACGTAATAGATTCACCTGTGGGAGAGATCAGTTCGGGGATCAAACTTATGGGGGTGTCATGATGGGACATCATTGCCAGTAGTCTGCCATTTCTATCCCCCTGCTCAAAGAATCTTAGTGTGGAATAACTAAGGGCGTAACCTCAGTGAGATGGAGGTGGAGATCTCTCTTTGTGGACTGCAGCAGTCCAAAATTGGAAACCGAGGGGTCAGACCCGTAAGTGGCTGACGCCGCCTCAATCTCCCCCTCCAATCGCCTTGTGTTGGCTTGTTGATTTACTTTCACCGCCTTAATTGCTGACATATAGTGTCCTGTAGTGAACGCCTTGAAGGCGTCCCAAACTATGGGTGGAGAGAATGACCCCGCGTTATGTTCCCAAAATTTGCACAATGTTTGTGGAGTCTGCCCTGAAATCTCGTCATGGGAGATCCAGTGGGCCCCCAGGCGCCACATGGAGCCACTGCGTTTGTCTCTGGTCCGCATACTGATCTTGAGGGGGGAATGATCAGAAAGCCCGCTAGGTAGGTATGTTGCCTCCACTATGTCATTTAGCATAAGTTGATTTGCAAACGCATAATCAATTCTAGAGGAGGTTTTGTATGAGGTAGAAAAACATGAATAAGCTTTAGTCTGGGGGTGTAACCACCTCCACACCTCAGTAACCCCTGCTGAAAAAGTGTCCACCCCAGCAGGTCCCCAGTAGAGGGACTGCGAAGGCGTGGGCCTATCAAGATCAGGGGAGAGGGTATTATTGAAGTCTCCTAGGATTAACAATTTAGCTGGACAGTACGGGGTAATCCTCACCAAAATAGTGTATAGCACTTCCGGTTTGAAAGGTGGTGGGATATAAACTCCTACTATGATATACCTTTGTTGCCAGGCCGTCAATACCAAAAATTACAAATTTGCCATGGGGGTCTGTATGCACCGCCTCAACATTACACGGGTAGGATTTATTTATCAGTATCGAGACCCCCCTGGCATATGAGGAATACGTGGCATGAAGAGTTTTCCGAACCCAGGACTTTTTTTCAAGGCCATCAGTTTGCCCCCCGTCAAGTGGGTCTCCTGTAGGATCAGTACCTGCGGGTTGTGCGTCTTGACATAGTGGAACATCAGTGCCCTTTTAAATTTGGAGTTGAGGCCTCTGACATTCCAGGATATCACCGACATTGTTCCCTGATCACGTGACACCATGATACCAGGGGAGAATTGCTAACTTCAGGGTGAATGCGTCCCAACTGAAACCCACCCGATGACTGTATTTAGAGCCAGAGCCAACCACACATAACATAGAAAACATAGCAACCAAATTAAAACTTCCCAAGCACCAGGTGCTTATCCTACCATTTCGCATCGTCCCCCAAAACAACCTGGGGGAGGTCAGGAAGCGGCCTATACCCAAAAAACAAAAACACAATGCCTGTGAACCTGATAGTCAGGTCACAGTGCAGTCTTCATTAGCACTGAGCTGAATTTAAGCTTGACTTTTGAATAGTAAATGTCTCTTACTGGAGGCTCAAAGTTCCTGGGATCACCCCAGCTAGTGTTCAACCTCTAACAGTAGGTGAGGGTTAGGGGATATGTATCCCGACACAGCCCGGAGGACCAGGTGATCTGGAGCAGTTGTATAGTTCCACCGGTAGTGGAGTTCTCCAGATAGGTAGATAAAACCTGGACCTCCGCTCTGATAGATAAGAACAAAACAAACAAAAAAAAAACAAAACCTGGGGGGGAAGGGGGTCACGTGTAAAAGGTACACTTGAGGTAACTCCGGTGTTTACAGATAGTTTAGTAGGATAGATCAGAACCAGGATGTGAAAGATCCGTGCATTAGATGACTTAATGAGAAGAAACTTTTAAACGCAAGTTGGTCAACCAGTCGTCAGCATCCGCTGGGTTGTCAAAGAAGCGGGTCGCTCCGTCATGTTGGACTCGTAAGTGGCTTGGGTAAAGCATGCCATATTTAATGTTCTTGTCTCGGAGTCGTCTGCAGACATCATTGAAGGTTTTCCTCTTCCTCTGCAGATCGGCCGAGTCAGGGAAAAGAAGAATAGAGGAGTTGCAATGTTTGAGTGTGGGGTGTTTGCGGGCTTCCGAGAGAATCCTGTCCCTGTCCCAATAGTTAAGGAAGCGGACCAAAAAAGGCCTGGGAGGACTCCCTGGGAGGACTCCCTGGGATGACACGGCCCGTGGGCACCCGGTGGGCCCTTTCAACAACGCATGTAGGGGGAACGTCCGTGAAGCCCAATAGGTTTTTAAAGAACTCCTCTGCGAATACAGCAGGGTGGTCCCCTTCTTCTCCCTCAGGCAGACCCAGGACTCTAACATTATTGCGCCTCAGCCTGTTTTCGGCGTCGTCCGATTTAGCGACAAGGGACTGTACTGTGCGCTGCAACTCGGCAATAGAGGTGGCATGGTTGGCCGTAAGATCTTCGGTGGCTGATACAGTACTCAGGACTCGGTTTCGGTCATTCTCCCTCTTATTTTGTCGAGGCCGTTCCGTATAAGATTACAGTCCTCAGCGAGGTGGTCTATGCGTACCAGCAGCGAGGTCCTACTTCGCTCGATTGCAGCAAGGATCATGGCCGTACCGTCTTGAGGTAGTGGGGCTGATCCCTCTGCCATTGGAGCCGGGCCAGGGTCCATTTCCAGGTCGGCCAGCAAGGCCCGAAGCCGCCCCACTAGTATTGGGTCGGTCTGTGGGGAAGATGGCGGCGGCAGCCTGAGCGGTGCGTCGGTCCTTGTGGCTTTGGAGGACCCCTTCCCTTTTTTGGAGGATGAGGACATCGGACAGTTCACCCCAAGAGCCCTCTATATGGGATACTTATCCATGCCCTGGTGAGCGTGCAAGAGGCAATTAGAGGGCGATCAAGCTGGCAGCAGTCGCTGTGCCCCAGGAAAGAGCACGCTGGGCCGGTCGTCCGTGTTCGCCAGCAGCTCCCAACTTCACCGCAGACACAGAGGCAGAGACAAGGTGGTGAGGGTGTGATGCTGGGGGCACTAGGGTGGAGAGGGTCCAGGGCAGTATGCAGTCTAGTGAGGGTGTCCAGGCAGGGTTTATCAGGCAGGGAGGGAAGGCCAAGGGAGCTGGTAGGAAAGCAGGAGGATTGGAGGGACGTTGGGCCTCAGGACCCCCCAGCCAGCCTACGGAGGCAATCTCCGCCGGGCAGCCTAGCAATTCTCAGCAGAGAGGTGGAGGATAGTGGATTAGCGGAGAGCAGGAATGTCCGCAGCTCGGGGTTCCTTTCAGGCCGACCGCAGCGCTCCTCCACCGGCGCCGTAGGAAAGTCCGGTGGGCAGCAGGCTTACTAGGCCGGACCAGGCCGCGGCCTCTACAGGCGATCCCGGCGGCCCCACGGACCACCGGACCCTGCCAGGCACTCGGAGGGGCAGGCTGGATGGTGAGGGGAGTCCCTTACCTCACTGTCAGGCCAGGAACGGCTCCCCCCAGCAGGATGCAGGCTGGCAATATCAGCTCAGACTGCAGCAGGGCGTGTGGAGGAACAATCGGGCAGGTAGAATGGCTTTCTTTTGTCAATTAGATGCACGGATGGCTAAGGATGGGGTTTAGGGTAGCCGGAGCTCTCTTCTCACATGTCTGCTGCCTTTCACATCCGGACACGCCCCCATACTCACAGATACTTTAGTCCGCCTTGTCAGGAGTGTTCCGGCGTTCTATCCAGGTGATCAATTCTGCGGGATCTTCAAAAAAGGATGCACGACCATCATGTTCCACTCTGAGTCTTGCTGGGAACAGCATGGCATATTTGAAGTGCATATTTCTAAGTCTGCGTTTGGCTTCCACGAAGGTTTGTCTGCGTCCTGTACCTCCGCCGAAAAGTCCGGAAATAGTGCAATTTTAACATTACCGAAGGGGATATTACCCCTCTCCCTCGCCAAACGCAAAGCCACGTCTCTATCTTTATAATTCAACAGTTTTGCAATAAATGTGCGTGGCGGGGCTCCTTGGGGTGGTGATCTGGCCGGCATGCGGTGCGCCCTTTCTACCGCCAGCATGGGGGAGAAGGCCTCTCTTCCATATGTATTAATGAGCAATTGCTCCAGGAATGTAGTAGGGTCTTTACCTTCTGCCCCCTCTGGGAGACCGATTAGGCGGAGGTTACATCTCCTACTCCTGTTCTCCATGTCATTTTGTTTGGAGAATAACTGTTGGATTTGTTGTTTCATCTGCTCCACTCCTGTTTGGAGCGGAGGAATGGCGTCTTCCACATTGCTGATGCGGGTCTCTGTCTCCTTGACCCGATCCCAGAGTTTGTGTAGGTCCTGCCCGATTAAGGAGATGTCCACTTTGACTTCTTCTATTTGGGAAGTGAGCGACGTGCGGCAGAAGGTGATAGCTTCCAGTAGCTTGTCTGTATCTCCCGCCGTTCGCTCCTCGCCTTGCTGAGCAGCGCCGCTATTTTCCTCCTGGTCATCCTTCTCCTGTCAGCGGTATTGATCGAGTTTTGCTCGATCAGAGGATTTCTGTGATTTTGTTGGGGACATATTGTCCGAAGCCTGGAGTATCTGGAGGAGTAACTTTAGGGTCAGGATATCTCCCGTGGGTTGTAGGATGCCGAGGATTGCAGGATCAATGGATGGAGCTACTCGGAACACGTCCTACTCCATGTAGCGTCAGGCCACGCCCCCGTAAAGAGCTGGTTTAAAATAAATTTCCACCCCACACGTTTACGTTTACCCTTTTGCTGCCAGAGCACACATTCCACTTTTAGCCTCCTGACACCAGACCATTTTTTGCAATTTTTCACTCTCAGCTTTCAGAGTTTGTAAAACGTTTCCCCCACACCTGATAGTCCCGTGATATTTGCACATATGTTTACCAAAAGTATTCATCAATTTAATCAGCAGAGTCAGGGGGCAATTCTACTCCTACTGATTCATGTGAATTGCTCCCTGACTCTGCATGCTCAATGTGTTTTTATTTGATTTTATTGTTTCAGCTCAGGATGCACACGCCCCATTTGGAGAGCTTACTTTGTTATAAATATCAGTTTTTAAATCAAACATGTATGCTTTGATGAAGGCTTCTTAGCCGAAACACGTCAGCATATAGCCTGTACCCATGTAACTAATAACTATACTTTTATTCAAGAGCATCCGAGTTGCCAGCTTTCCTGATTAAGTATCGTATCTGTGTGGCCTGAACACACTGGCTAGCGCACCGGAGCACAGTTTGTGGACTTATATTAGCAGTGGAGCTGGGGTAACAATTTGTTCAGCTTATAGCAAAAGGGGGAATGCCAGGTATGTATTTTGCCAGCCAGCTGGAAGCAGTCATGTTACCAAGTAAGTTTTGCATTCAGGGCAGCAAAAATGGTTAAAGAGGTTTTCCACCTTATACAAAATTCACTAAAATTTTGTAACAAAAAGAGGTCCTCCTATTATAAGCAATTGTGGTCCACAGTCTTACATTTGCATGCAGAATTGTCCCTGCCAATAAAAGAACAGGACACACAGCAGTACCAGGCGATTAAAACAGAGAATGAAAATTCAGAAAATATAGAGCACTCAAGTGAAAGGAAAAATTATTACATTTCAGATTGCACTGCTAATAAAATAAATGGATTGAAAAATAAGATTTTTTTGTACTTCCTGTGAAATCATTGAGTCTACGGAAGGACATAGGACTTTACTAGTTCTTGGACAAATGGGTACAACCCTGCTTCACTCCATGAATCCTCATTTTTGTACCAAACAATGCAGAGTAACCAAGTAATAGAAGGGAGGATGCCCTGTGTTCTGTACTGTACTCCAATATGGAATTTACAGATAAGTAAAAAATCCTCCTATCTTAAGCTTTGTTAACACGGGGCAATTTAACCCATGCCCCTTGGAGGGTACTGAGGTACCAGCATGGGAATGCACAGGCATTGCAAACATCCCAGTGCTGGCAGTCTCATAGTTGTCTATTGGGATGCAGTGGCTGCACAGACACAGCCGCTGCTCCCAATGTGACATTTGTGCAGGTGTGGGTGCAAGGGCCTAAATACATCTGCACAGATGTCATATTGGATGCAGTGTCGGTGCAGAGGAAGGGGTTAACAGCTGTGTAGGAGGCTTAAAACTGGGTGAAGGACAACCAAACTCTGCTACTAAAGGTGAGGTTGTGGAAGACAGTTTTATGTCACAGGTCATACACCATTGCAAGACTGAGCACAGTAACAAGACACAAGGTAGTTATACTGCATCAGCATAGCAATTATTTCAAAGCAGACTTTGGGATTTGTGCTGTTCAAGCACTTTTGAAGAAGTTCCTATAAACACAAACTAATACCTCAAGTATTTCAAAATACTTGAACTGGCAATCACGAAATGCTCACTAAACGAAGGGTGCGCACCAAAGGCCATTGGTATTAAAACATAATTTCTAAGTGTGTGTGTACATACACACACTAAGATTTTTATAACAGCTTACCTGTAAAAATCCTTTTCTTTGAAGTACATCACGGGACACAGAGCCATAGTAATTACTATGTGGGTTATAGGCCACCTTCAGGAGATGGACACCGTGGCACACCCTAAGACAGGAAGTCCACTCCCTATATAACCCCTCCCACTACTGGGAGTACCTCAGTTTTTGTAGCAAAGCAATACACATGTATACCAGAAAGAGGGGCGGGTCCTCTGTGTCCCGTGATGCACTTAAAAGGAAAGGATTTTACAGGTAAACTATTATAAAAATCCTATTTCCTTAATCGTACCTCACGGGACGCAGAGCCATAGTAATTACTATGTGGGATGTCCCAGAGCAATGCCAACTGAGAAGAGGGAGACACAACAAAAGTAGGTCACCATGAGATCAGAGAACTTATACTGCTGCCTGCAGCACACTGCGCCCAAAGGTGATATCCTCATGACTTTTTACATCCACCTGATAGAATCTGGTAAATGTATGGACTGAAGACCAAGTGGCGATCTTGCAGATTTGAGCCATGGAGGCTTGGTGATGCACTGCCCACGAAGCACTAACAGCCGTTATGGAGTGCGCTTTGATTTGAAAAGGTGAAATCTTCCTCTTTAAACCATAAGCTTCAACAATTACTTGTCGAATCCATTTAGAAATAGTAGATTTCGATGCTGCCTGTCCTCTTTTAGGACCTTCAGGCAATACAAACAAAACATCTGTTTTTCGAATTTGAGCAGTCGCCTTTACGTAGACTTTGACTGCTCTCACCACACCACAGAGAATGTAGTGACTTTTCTTCCGTAGAACCGGGTTCTGGAAAAAATGAAGGTAGAACAATATCCTGGTTTAAATGAAAACTTGACTACCTTCGGTAGAAAGTTAGGATGAGGATGCAATACTACCTTATTCTTGTGAATAATTAAATATGGCTCTTTACAAGAAAGAGCAGCCAACTATGATACCCTTCTTGCAGAAGATATGGCTACCAGAAAAACTAGTTTCCTTGTCAAAAGGACCAAGGAAATATGTTGTATTGGCTCAAAAGGCTGTTTCTGTAATGCTGACAGAACTAAATTCAAGTCCCAAGGGTTCAGGGGTGACCTAACTGGAGGATTAAGCTGCGTTACCCCCTGAATAAAGTTACGAACCAAAAAAATGCGAAGCAAGTGGTCACTGAAATAATATTCACAAGGCCGAGACCTGGCCTTTGATAGTACTCAAGGCTAGCTTCATTTCTAACCCCATTTGCACAAAGTCAAGGATTCTACCTATGACATACTTCCTTGGGTGCCAACTCCTGGATTTACACCAAGAGACATATGCCTTCCAGACTCTATAATATATGATTCTGGAGGCCGGCTTCCTTGCATTAACTAAGGTAGATAACACTGGACCTGACAGCCCACGCTTCTTCTGAATGTGGGTCTCAATAGCCAAACCGTTAAATTTAGCGTTTGTAAGGTAGGATGGAATACCGGACCTCGCGAGAGAAGGTCTGAACATGGTGGTAGGGTCCATGGGTCCCCTACTGTCATCTTTATCATCTCTGCATACCAAGATCTCCTGGGCCACAAGAATCCCCGACTTCCCTTCCTGCTTGATCCTGCGAAGAAGTCATGGAAGCAGCAGAACAGGAGGGAATGCATAAATCAATGAAAACTGATTCCATGGGAATTACCAAGGCATATGTTCAGCAAGCTAGCGGATCTTTTGTTCTTGACACAAAGTTGTCGATCTTTTTGTTGAACCTGGACGCAAACAGATCTAAGTCCGGAATCCCCCATCTTTGACATATTGTCAGGAAGATATCGGGGTGAAGAGACCATTCTCCCGGGAACAACTGCTGGCGACTCAAGTAGAACACCTGCCAATTCTCTATTCCTGGAATGAAGACTGCCGATAGGCAAGGTACATTGTTTTCTGCCCAAGTTAGGATATGATTCACCTCTCTCTGGGCCGCACGACTCTCGTGCCCACTTAGTGATTGATATAGGCCACTGCTGTGGCATTGTCGGATTGGATCCTGACAGGACAATTCCGTAACCTGAACGTCCAGGCCCTCAGGGCCAAGCACACTGCCCAAATCTCTAGAATATTGATGGGCAAGGCCATTTCTGATCTGGACCATTTCCCTTGGACAGTCGCCTCTTCCAGGACTGCTCCCCAACCCGAAAGGCTTTCATCTGTTACCACCTTCCAGGTAACTGGTAGGAAGGATTTTCCCCTTCTGCAAATTCTTGGTTATCAACCACCAACTGAGGCTCTGGCGCACCTTTGGAGACAAACACATTGGGAAATCTAAAGCCTGGGGCCTTCTTGTTCCAAGCCAATAGGATACTGTTTTACAGCAGTCTCGAATGAAACTCAGCATAAGGAACGGCCTCGAATGAAGCCACCATCTTTCCCAACAACCTCATGCAAAGTCGAATAGAAAGATTCTTCTTTGCCTTGACTACCCGAATCAGCTCCCTTATGGCACTGATCTTCGCCTGGGCTAAGAATACCCTCTTCTGGGCTGTATCTATGATCAGACCCAAGTATTCCAATCTCCTTGATGGTTTTAAGGAAGATTTCTCTAGGTTGAGAATCCAACCTAGGTATTCCAGGTAGCTGACTGTGGTGACCATACTTTGGTCGAAGCGGGCTACCCACTGGTCTATCAAGAGCAGATCGTCTAGGTAAGCTAAAATCGTTATACCTTGAGCCCTTAATCTGGCTAGAGGGGCCAGAACCTTTGTAAATACTCTAGGTGCAGTAGCTAGACCGAAGGGCAGAGCTACAAACTGAAAATGAAGATTTTCTATATCGAAACATAGATATTATTGGTGAGCGGGAAAAATAGGCACATGGAGGCATGCATCCTTGATGACGATTGACGCCAGAAGTTCTCCACCTTGTAGGATGGAGACTACTGATCGGATTGACTCCATGCAAAAAGAGCGGATATTAAAAAATGGTTTAGATCTTTGAGATCTAGAATGGGTCTGACATCTCCATTTGGTTTTGGTACCGTGAAAAGGTTTGAATAAAACCCCAATTCCTGCTCTTCCATGGGGACCACCAATATCACCTTTTGAGACAAAAGATGGTCCAATGCTTGAAAGAGGGACTTATTTTTCTCTGGATACCTGGGAACATTTGATCTGAGAAAACGAGGAGACAGGGACTCCCGGAACTCTAGTTTGTACCCTGGAGTTATTGAGGAAGCCACCCATTTGTCTTGACACTCTTCCTGCCAGACCCTTGAGAACTGCAGAAGTCTTCCCCCACGAGTGAGTGGGGGCACCCCCTCATAAGGAGGCTTTATTATTTTGTTTTGTAGGTTTCCTTCCCCGGGACTTCTTTTGTCCCTGGGGTTGACCCTGAGGTTTACCTTTTGAATTTGACGGTGGAGGCCGTCGTGACTGCCTGGAGGCTGATACTTCTGGCACTGGAGAAGAGGCTTGTTTAAATGAAATACGCTTACTCATTTTCCTAACTGGCAAAAGGGTACTTTGCTATTAGAAATTCTTTGGATTTATCCAGATCATCCCCAAACAGCCGTTCACCGCGAAAAGGAAAACTAGCCAGGAGCTTTTTGTATGGCGCTTCGGCTGACCAATTTTTCAACCATAGTATTCTACGCATATGCACCAGCCCAAGCCTAAGGCATGAGGCCTGGAGAATAGAATCTCTCATAGCGTCTATTGCAAAACATAACGCCCCTGGTAGCTCGGCCAAATCTTGGGCCTGCTGATCAGAAATAACCTTGAGCACCTGTTTAAACTGGTCTCTTAAGGATTGACAATACACCAATTGCTGCCAGCGCAGACTATGTTACTGAACCTGCCAGAGAAAAAGTGTTCTTTAATAGGAATTCCAACTTTTTATCCGCTGGATCCCTAAGCATTTGAGCATTGTCTACCGGACAAGTCAAACTTTTATTCACAGAGGATATAGCAGCGTCAATTGCTGGCATCTCCCATTTTTTATTAAACTTTTGCTCCATAGGATAAAGTGTTGAAAACTTTTTAGGAGGATAAAAATGCTTATCTGGGTGATCCCACTCAGAATACATAAGCTTTACCAGCAATGAATGGACAAGAAAAGCATGCACAGCTTGAGGAGGCTTTAGCAAACCCAAACAAGAAGTAGGTTTATCAACCGACTCAGTTAAGGGTAGCATAAATGTGGAGCAGACCAATTCAGTAAGAGATTGTACCATCAACCTTTCAGATTGTGAACCCGATCCTTCCGCATTTGACCCCTCAGAAGAGTCATCATCAGCCTCTTCCCAGTCCCTTGATAAAAATTCATCTCCCGCCCCAGGTTCCTCAGTTTGAGGGTCCTGGGTAATGGAAGGGGACCTATTGTGCTTAGTCCCACTCTGGGATGCGATTAAAGCCGCTAACCTCTGCTCCAATCCTAATATTGTTGAGGAAAAAACGTCTTCAGTAACAGACAGGGGCTGCAGTGTTGGAAACAGTTGCAACACCTGATGGCCCTGATGGCTCACTCTGACCAACCACTTCAGATCTCTTAGGGGAGGATGCCATTGTAGAGATGAGTTTAGGTTTTTTGAGCTTGAAGGAGTCCCTCGAGCCCCCTTTTTTTTGGGGTGTTTCTACCTCCCCTTCTGACCATAGCCCAATGCACAAATGCAGAGGTACTACCAGAAGAAATTGCATCCACTGCTTGAGCAAATAGTCCAGCAACTGCCGCTGCTCAGCCTGATGCTTTTAGTAAAATGTGCCAAAGGAATGCCTGTGTCACCAAACCTCTTACATGCCCCTTTTTGCTCTTGTGTCCCTCCAACAGCTGCAGCCAGCAAAAATGGAGCTTTTAAAACATACTCCCATGCTGGACGTTGCCGCACGCCAACGCCGCGCTAACCCCCGCTCCCTCCATCACATTGCGCCCCCTCTTTTCAAAAGAGCGTCTTTCCCGCGCGGGGCTCCATCCAAACAGAGCTTGTGTGTGTGTGGGGGGGGGGCATGGCCTGGTGACCTGGTGACAAACTGCCGTGCAGGAGCGATGAAAAACGGAGCAGCATCGCCGATCGTTCTGACTTTCCCCTAACCAGGGAGAGGGGGAGAGCTTGTCCAGGTGGGGTTTTTTTTTGTGGAAGATAATCCTCCCCCATCTTACCAAAGGCCTGGGCTGCTAGCTGGAGCGAATCTGCAGCTTCTGCTGACACAGCGTGAGCTTTGAGGAAGCATGACAAGGTACGTGCTCTATACAGCCCCCAGTGGTGACTTTTAGGCATGACAACATTTACTTTTTAAAGGAGACAATTCATAAGAAACTTAAAAATTCCTTAGAAATCTCCACTTAACTTTCCCACCGCAGGGATTTCTGTGGTAAAACCAACAGACCCAATCTTCATCCCTCCCGGTGGGCTCCGTTTAAAAACTTTCAGGACCCGGGGCCCCTTTTTATTGGGGGATCCACACTCCTGGACCCGTAAAAGACCCCGCCAGGAAGCTTTATGGCTGAAAAAAACAAAAGCACTGGATCCCGGGGGTCTAGCTCTCTAAAAAGAGAAGCGTTACGGGTTAAACTTCGTTTTTTCCGCCACGAGGCCCGGGTACCATTCGGTTCGGCCTAAAAGACACTTTGAATGGATCCAGCTGCATAGCTGGCCCCAGCAAGGATTGCTCCAGTGGAGCTCAGCACATCTTTACTCGTGACTAACACCTATGACACTGGCAAAAAAACTGAGGTACTCCCAGTAGTGGGAGGGGTTATATTAGGGAGTGGACTTCCTGTCTTAGGGTGTGCCAGTGTCTATCACCTGAAGGTGGCCTATAACCCACATAGTAATTACCATGGCTCTGTGTCTCCCGTGATCTATGATTAAGAAATTTTTATATATATATATATATATATATATATATATATATATATATATATTTATTTTCAATGTATGTGAATGCATGGAGGGCTGCAGTCATCTAACAAATTAAATACAGTGGTGGCTGTGGACAGGGGGGGTACAGTGGTGGCTGTGGACAGGGGGGGGTACAGTGGTGGCTGTGGACAGGGGGGGTACAGTGGTGGCTGTGGACGGGGGGGTACAGTGGTGGCTGTGGACAGGGGGGGGTACAGTGGTGGCTGTGGACAGAGGGGGGGGTACAGTGGTGGCTGTGGACAGGGGGGGGGTACAGTGGTGGCTGTGGACAGGGGGGGGTACAGTGGTGGCTGTGGACAGGGGGGGGTACAGTGGTGGCTGTGGACAGGGGGGGGTACAGTGGTGGCTGTGGACAGGGGAGGGGGTACAGTGGTGGCTGTGGACAGGGGAGGGGTACAGTGGTGGCTGTGGACAGGGGAGGGGTACAGTGGTGGCTGTGGACAGGGGGGGTACAGTGGTGGCTGTGGACAGGGGGGGTACAGTGGTGGCTGTGGACAGGGGGGGTACAGTGGTGGCTGTGGACAGGGGGGGGTACAGTGGTGGCTGAGGACAGGGGGGGTACAGTGGTGGCTGTGGACAGGGGGGGTACAGTGGTGGCTGTGGACAGGGGGGGTACAGTGGTGGCTGTGGACAGGGGGGTTACAGTGGTGGCTGTGGACAGGGGGTTACAGTGGTGGCTGTGGACAGGGGGTTACAGTGGTGGCTGTGGACAGGGGGTTACAGTGGTGGCTGTGGACAGGGGGTTACAGTGGTGGCTGTGGACAGGGGGGTACAGTGGTGGCTGTGGACAGGGAGGTACAGTGGTGGCTGTGGACAGGGAGGTACAGTGGTGGCCGTGGAGGTTACAGTGGTGGCCGTGGAGGTTACAGAGGTGACCGTGGATGGGGGGGAGAACAGTGGTGGTTGTGGACTGGGGGGGGGGAAACAGTGGTGGTTGTGGACTGGGGGGGAGAACAGTGGTGGTTGTGGACTGGGGGGGAGAACAGTGGTGGTTGTGGACTGGGGGGGGGGGAAGAACAGTGGTGGTTGTGGACTGGGGGGAAAGAACAGTGGTGGTTGTGGACTGGGGGGGAAGAACAGTGGTGGCTGTGGACTGGGGGGTACAGTGGTGGCTGTGGACAGGGGGGTACAGTGGTGACCGTGGAGGTTACAGAGGTGGCCGTGGACGAGGGGGAGAACAGTGGTGGTTGTGGACTGGGGGGGAAGAACAGTGGTGGTTGTGGACTGGGGGGGAGAACAGTGGTGGTTGTGGACTGGGGGGGGGGAGAACAGTGGTGGTTGTGGACTGGGGGGGGGGGAGAACAGTGGTGGTTGTGGACTGGGGGGGGAAGAACAGTGGTGGTTGTGGACTGGGGGGGGGGAAAGAACAGTGGTGGTTGTGGACTGGGGGGAAAGAACAGTGGTGGTTGTGGACTGGGGGGGAAGAACAGTGGTGGTTGTGGACTGGGGGGGAAAGAACAGTGGTGGTTGTGGACTGGGGGGGGAAAGAACAGTGGTGGTTGTGGACTGGGGGGGAAAGAACAGTGGTGGTTGTGGACTGGGGGGGGGGGAAAGAACAGTGGTGGTTGTGGACTGGGGGGGAAAAGAACAGTGGTGGTTGTGGACTGGGGGGGGGGAAAGAACAGTGGTGGTTGTGGACTGGGGGGGAAAGAACAGTGGTGGTTGTGGACTGGGGGGGAAAGAACAGTGGTGGTTGTGGACTGGGGGGGAAAGAACAGTGGTGATTGTGGACTGGGGGGGAGAACAGTGGTGGTTGTGGACTGGGGGGGAAGAACAGTGGTGGTTGTGGACTGGGGTGGAAAAGAACAGTGGTGGTTGTGGACTGGGGGGGAAAAGAACAGTGGTGGTTGTGGACTGGGAGGGGGGGGGAAGAACAGTGGTGGTTGTGGACTAGGGGGTACAGTGGTGGCTGTGGACAGGGGGGTACAGTGGTGACTGTGGAGGTTACAGAGGTGGCCGTGGACGGGGGGGGGGGGGGGAAGGACAGTGGTGGCTGTGGACAGGGGGGTACAGTGGTGACCGTGGAGGTTACAGAGGTGGCCGTGGACGGGGGGGGGGAAGGACAGTGGTGGTTGTGGACGGGGGGGGAGAACAGTGGTGGTTGTGGACTGGGAGGGGGGAGAACAGTGGTGGTTGTGGACTGGGGGGGAGAACAGTGGTGGTTGTGGACTGGGGGGGAAAGAACAGTGGTGGTTGTGGACTGGGGGGGGAAAGAACAGTGGTGGTTGTGGACTGGGGGGGAAAAGAACAGTGGTGGTTGTGGACTGGGGGGGAAAAGAACAGTGGTGGTTGTGGACTGGGGGGGGGAAAGAACAGTGGTGGTTGTGGACTGGGGGGGAAAAGAACAGTGGTGGTTGTGGACTGGGGGGGAAGAACAGTGGTGGCTGTGGACTGGGGGGAGAACAGTGGTGGCCGTGGACTGGGGGGGAGAACAGTGGTGGCCGTGAACTGGGGGGAGAACAGTGGTGGCCGTGGACTGGGGGGGAAAGAACAGTGGTGGTTGTGGACTGGGGGGGAAAGAACAGTGGTGGTTGTGGACTGGGGGGGAAAGAACAGTGGTGATTGTGGACTGGGGGGAAAGAACAGTGGTGATTGTGGACTGGGGGGAAAGAACAGTGGTGATTGTGGACTGGGGGGGGAGAACAGTGGTGGTTGTGGACTGGGGGGGGAAAGAACAGTGGTGGTTGTGGACTGGGAGGGGGGAAGAACAGTGGTGGTTGTGGACTAGGGGGTACAGTGGTGGCTGTGGACAGGGGGGTACAGTGGTGACTGTGGAGGTGACAGTGGTGGTTATGGACTGGGGGGGAGAACAGTGGTGGTTGTGGACTGGGGGGGAAAGAACAGTGGTGGTTGTGGACTGGGGGGGAAAGAACAGTGGTGGTTGTGGACTGGGGGGGAAAGAACAGTGGTGGTTGTGGACTGGGGGGGAAGAACAGTGGTGGCCGTGGACTGGGGGGAAGAACAGTGGTGGCTGTGGACTGGGGGGAGAACAGTGGTGGCTGTGGATTGGGGGGAGAACAGTGGTGGCTGTGGACTGGGGGGGAGAACAGTGGTGGCCGTGGACTGGGGGGGAGAACAGTGGTGGCCGTGGACTGGGGGGGGAAGAACAGTGGTGGCCGTGGACTGGGGGGGAAGAACAGTGGTGGCCGTGGACTGGGGGGGAAGAACAGTGGTGGCCGTGGACTGGGGGGGAAGAACAGTGGTGGCCGTGGACTGGGGGGGAAGAACAGTGGTGGCCGTGGACTGGGGGGGAAGAACAGTGGTGGCCGTGGACTGGGGGGGAAGAACAGTGGTGGCCGTGGACTGGGGGGGAGAACAGTGGTGGCCGTGGACTGGGGGGGAGAACAGTGGTGGCCGTGGACTGGGGGGGGAAGAACAGTGGTGGCCGTGGACTGGGGGGGAAGAACAGTGGTGGCCGTGGACTGGGGGGGGAAGAACAGTGGTGGCCGTGGACTGGGGGGGAAGAACAGTGGTGGCCGTGGACTAGGGGGAGAACAGTGGTGGCCGTGGACTGGGGGGAGAACAGTGGTGGCCGTGGACTGGGGGGAGAACAGTGGTGGCCGTGGACTGGGGGGAGAACAGTGGTGGTCGTGGACTGGGGGGAGAACAGTGGTGGCCGTGGACTGGGAGGAGAACAGTGGTGGCCGTGGACTGGGGGGAGAACAGTGGTGGCCGTGGACTGGGGGGAGAACAGTGGTGGCCGTGGACTGGGGGGAGAACAGTGGTGGCCGTGGACTGGGGGGTAAAAGAGCTGGCCGTGGACTGGGGGGTAAAAGAGCTGGCTGTGGACTGGGGGGTAAAAGAGCTGGCTGTGAACTGGGGGGTAAAAGAGCTGGCTGTGGACTTGGTCCAAACAATACTAAAGATGGCCCTAAATATTCCTCCTATTAGTCACTGTTTCATACTGTTATCTGCAAAAGTGTCTGTTATATGATAAAACTGCAGCTACAGTATCTCACAAAAGTTAGCACACCCCTCACATTTTTGTATCTATTTTCTTCTATCATTTCATGTGACAACACTAAAGAAATGGCACTTTGCTACAATGTAAAGTAGTGAGTGTACAGCTTGTATAAAAGTGTAAATTTGCTGTCCCCTCAAAATAACTCAACACACAGCCATTAATGTCTAAACCGCTGGCAACAAAAGCCAGTACACCCCTAAGTGAAAATGTCCAATTGGGCCCAATTAGCCATTTTCCCTCCCCGGTGTCATGTGACTCATTAGTGTTACAAGGTCTCAGGTGTGAATGGGGAGCAGGTGTGTTAAATTGGGTGTTATCGCTCTCACTCTCTCATACTGGTCACTGAAAGTTCAACATGGCTCCTCATGGCAAAGAACTATGAGGATCTGAAAAAAAAGGATTGCTTTTATACATAAAGATGGCCTAGGCTATAAGAAGATTGCCAAGACCCTGAAACTGAGCTGCAGCACGGTGGCCAAGACCATACAGCGGTTTAATAGGACAGGTTCCACTCAGAACAGGCCTCGCCCTGGTCCACCAAAGAAGTTGAGTGCACGTGCTCAGCGTCATATCCAGAGGTTGTCTTTGGGAGATAGACGTAGGAGTGCTGCCAGCATTGCTGCAGAGGTTGAAGGGGGTCAGCCTGTCAGTGCTCAGACCATACACCGCACACTGCATCAAATTGGTCTGCATGGCTGTCATCCCAGAAGCAAGCCTCTTCTAAAGATGATGCACAAGAAAGCCCAAAGTTTGCTGAAGACAAGCAGACCAAGGAAATGGATTACTGGAACCATGCCCTGTGGTCTGATGATGCGTGTGTGGCGGCAACCAGGTGAGGACTACAAAGAAAAGACAAGTGTGTCTTGCCTACAGTCAAGCATGGTGGTGGGAGTGTCATGGTCTGGGGCTGCATGAGTGCTGCTGGCACTGGGGAGCTACAGTTCCTTGAGGGAACCATGAATGCCAACATGTACTGTGACATACTGAAGCAGAGCATGATCCGCTCCCTTCGGAGACTGGGCCGCAGGGCAGTATTCCATCATAACCCCAAACACACCTCCAAGACCAACACTGCCTTAATAAAGAAGCTGAGGGTAAAGGTAATGGACTGGCCAAGCATGTCTCCAGACCTAAACCCTATTGAGCATCTGTGGGGCATGCTCAAATGGAAGGTGGAGGAGCACAAGGTCTCTAACATCCACCAGCTCCGCGATATCGTCACGGAGGAGTGGAAGAGTACTCCAGTGGCAACCTGTGAAGCTCTGGTGAACTCCATGCCCAAAAGGGTTAAGGCAGTGCTGAAAAATATGGTGGCCACACAAAATATTGACACTTTGGGAGCAATTTGGACATTTTCACTTAGGGGTGTACTC
The DNA here is from genome assembly GCF_042186555.1 of Aquarana catesbeiana. Taxonomy (NCBI): domain Eukaryota; kingdom Metazoa; phylum Chordata; class Amphibia; order Anura; family Ranidae; genus Aquarana; species Aquarana catesbeiana. The sequence goes on along the minus strand of NC_133328.1, from coordinate 241,749,030 downwards.
ACTTTTGTTGCCAGCGGTTTAGACATTAATGGCTGTGTGTTGAGTTATTTTGAGGGGACAGCAAATTTACACTTTTATACAAGCTGTACACTCACTACTTTACATTATAGCAAAGTGTAATTTCTTCAGTGTTGTCACATGAAGATAGAAGAAAATATTTACAGAAATGTGAGGGGTGTACTCACTTTTGTGAGATACAGTAAATACCTCATTAACCACTTGTTTAATGGGCACTTAAACCCCCCTCCTGCACAGACCAATTTTGTGCTTTTAGCGCGGTCAGTCTTTGAACGACAATTGCGCAATGATACAAAACTGTACCCAAATGAAATTTGTATCATTTTTCCCCCACAAATAGAACTTTCTTTCTTTTGGTGGTATTTGATCACCTCTGGGTTTTATATTTTTTGTTAAAAAATTTCAAAAAGACAGAAAAATTTTTGCAAACAGGTAATTTTTCTCCTTCGTTGATGTACGCTAATGAGGCTGCACTGGTGGGCACTGAGAGTTGGCACTGGTGGGTGGCAGTGATGGGGCACAGATTGGCACCACTGGTGGGCATTGATAGGTGGCACCAATTGCTGGCACTGATTCATAGCACTGTCAGGCGGCACTGGTGGGCCCAGATGAGATGGCTGTGCGTCTTCCTCTTCGGGACCAATGTCCCTTGCACAGAAGCCGGTGATCGGCTTTTTTTTCTCCTCGCGCTGTCAGAGAAGAGAAAAAAACAAAACAAAAAACAAATAAAAACGATTACCAATCTTCATTGGCCGACAGCTGATCACGTGGTAAGGGGCCAGGATCGTACCTTTACTCCGATCTGTGATCACCCGAGTCTCATTGACTCTGTGATCACAGCTCATGCCCTGCAGGGGGCGCATGGGGAGTGTGCAAAGGGGAGGACGTCTACCAACGGCCTCCCGGCAAAGCAGGTCCTCGCTGTAGCCGTCATTCGGCTATAGCGCAGATCTGAAGGGGTTAAGAGTGAGACTAGGCGCTCAGATTACTCGCCGCTTCTCTTCTCCCTGTCTGACAAATCAGGGGGCGGGGCCGAGAATCACCTCAATTAGGAGGCGGTGAGTAATTTGAGCGCCGGATGGTGCTCTTAATGAGGTATATAGCTGCAGTTTTATCATATAACAGACACTTTTGCAAATAACCGTATGAAACATCCAATCACTTGTCCGCGGGCCGGATGCCCGTGAATTAATCACGGGCACTGCTGGGGCCGAGATTTAGTGGCGGTGGGCCAGGTGCATGGGTTGCCCCACCCCTGGTGTACACAATAATAGTTTGGGCAGAAAAGGAAAAAACTAAAAATGGAGAGCGAGGAGGGGAAGGAAAAAACCTCCTAGCTGTTCAATCACCTCTCAACTCTCAGGAGCTGCATAAGGGTGGATTATGGATATAAATCAATGATTTAAAAAACTTTATCAAATTAATTTTAATAAAATGCTTTTGGAGTAAAAAAAAAAATCTAAAGATAGGTTTTCTGTTTAAGATACATTAATAATTTAGTTTATTCAGCATGAATTGTAGCATGAGGCTGTAAATTCTGAAATATTTACATTTTTGGTAACCTCATTCAATGAATCCAAGCTCTGCAAGCTGGGATAACATGCTCTGAATTGATGCATTCACACAATGTCACAGTAACCATGAGATAAAACAAAGTTTAGTAATATTCCTTTATCCCATGGTTTGGAAATCTATGTACAATGTATGATTTAATCAGTTCGGATATCGCTGTTTTACTAACTTGACAGTGTATTATTCTAAATAGAAAACCTTAATTTTGTTTGCAAATATGAAAGATTCTAACTTCCAGTAAGAATGAGTCCTTACATTTAAAGAGCACCTGTCATTTCAGATCCATCATGGCAGCACCTGTTAGCGGGCATCCACTTGCCTGCTGCCGCAATGTCCCTCACCTTGTGTCACTGCCGCATTACCAGCCGTCCCATTAACGTGAATGGGACTGTCGGTGAGTCAACAGTGGGTCAGAGGGGGAGCTGCTGCAGGACACAAATGACAGTTGATCTTTAAAAATTATGATTTAAATTAAGCCTTTTTACTAGTAATTTAAATCAAATCCACCCTGATGAGGACCCTAAATAAACCTCCACGTATAGTGATAAGTGCAGCTGCCTATGATGTATATACTATTCCCCAAGTCCTAAATAGCTCCCAGACTGGCTGTAACTGGCAAATTCTAAATAGATCTCCCTGACAGAGCACAATTTAACCCTCTATCTGCAGAAGCACAAAAACGGGCAATGTTGAGAACGGTAGATGCAGTGGTCAGCCATGGAAACTTAATGCAGCAGATAAAAGACATATCATGCTTACTCCCCTTCAGCATCAGATGATGTCCAGCAGTTCCATCGGCACAGAACTGGCAGAAAACAGTGGGACTCAGGCACACCTATCTACAAACCAGGAGTAGTCTGGTCAGAAGTAGTCTTCTTGAAAGAATTTTGGCTAAAAAGCCATACCTCTGATGTGGAAGTGACTCAACTATGCACAAAAACAAAGAAACTGGGGTGCAGAAAAATGACAGCAGGTGCTCTGGACTGAGGAGTCAAAATTCAAGGAGTCCTGGAAGTGGTAGTTTGGCCCCCACGGAGCTCTGATCTCAACATCGAGTCTATCTGGGATTATTGTGGTTAGTCCTCCAAGATGTGTGGAACAATCTACATGCAAAGTTCCTTCAAAAACTGTATGCAGGTGTACCTAGAAGAATTGATACAGTTAGGGTGGACACACTGAATAACGATACGATTTGGATATCTCTTCTGTTAATTTTTTTCATTCTGTACTTTCCATTTTGTTAATAAAAATAAAACTATTAAAACACTTTTATTTCTGAAAGCTGTCTTCACCTACAGCATTTTTTTACACCTAAAACTTTTGCACAGTAGTGTATATCTATATCAGGCTGTATAAACATGAAATGCCCAGAATAAAATACCAGGCTGGTGAATAAGTTCTACCTTAGTGGCAGAGTACCATGGTTGAAAGAGAAGTAGGACTCAAACAGATTACCTGTTCAGCTGGTGTTGATGAGCGGCGGACAAAATGTAATCAAAAAGAACTCAAGGGAGAATTTCTCTGATCCCCTGATAAAAAGGCTTTTGCATATATGAGGATGATGCAAAAAGGATATGTGTAGAGTAGTGCATTATTCTCAAGGGGAGTGGAAATGGAAACAAAATTATAAAGCGTTAGAATTGCTTAACAAGTTGGTTAAAAGGAAGGATCAAACAGGTACTGATTGAGAAGTTTTGTGGGTGGGTTCTGTTAGCAAAGAGACCCCTAGAGTGAGGTTTCAAGTAGGCACAAGATGATGAAAAGGAAATTGGATTACAAATGAAGCTGAATACTCTACTCTGTGCAATCTTTGTTTTGAAACATTTTTATGTACATCTGGGAGAAAAGGACAGGTGTTGCCCCAGTCCAATAACAAGGGTATAAGGCCCAGATTTGGGGCAAACCGATAGGGTGTGCTAACAGAAAAAAACTGGGTTACAGAGTGCGCTTGTATAAAGAAAAAAGTTAGAAATGCTAATAAGGAACTCAAAATACCCAATTTTTAGTATGGAAAATGAGTGATAAGAATCTCTGTAGTCTTGCAAAAAATGGGAGGGCTCTATTTATAAGGGTATTTAATCCCTCTATAAGTAGGCTGAAAAGAATAAAATTGGAAAAGATCTTAAACTACCTATTCTAGACCGTCATAATCAAGAGTGATCAAGAATAAGCTTGGGCCGAGGCCATGAAACGATATTTGGCATTTAGTATCAGATCTTAGGGCACTTTGGGCGCAGTGTAGTGTACCGACTGTTTTGGTGCAGGTTAGCTGCGCTTTGCCATACACTTCCTTTAAGTCCTGTGGTTTTGGTGCATTTCTGAAAGCGTACCAAAAGTCCCGCATGCAGGACTTTTGCTGCATGCGGTCCATAGAAATGAATTATGGCAAGACAATAAATCCATATTCTCTACCTGAGAGAACAATGGATAATGCATTATCCAAACCATTCAGAATTTGTGTCTTAGAGATAGTCGGCAGTATCTTATGAGAGCAGGAATAATAAGATCCAGCAAGTTAGGTTACCCGACTACAGAAGATCACCTAGTGTGGCAAACCTAAGATGAAAAAAAGGTCTAAAACTACCATGGAACCACTCCATTAACAGAGGTGATCAAGAGTGTACCTCTACACTCCAGCTTAGACTGGATGCGCTTGATAGTACAAGAAATCTCAGGGAAGGTCCCCTATGCCCAGGAAGGTTAAGATTCATGATCTGGGAGGCATGGCTTGGATATGGTGGAGTGAAAACTCTTGTTGCTGGAGCTCCCGATTCCCGACCGGCCTAATATCACTGTTATGTCAGCTTTCTGCCTGCCATGAGCTACCATAAATGCTGGAGAATCAAAGGAGATCCTTCAAAGCCTCCTCCTGTCTAGATTCTTCCCGGACAATTACAGATCTTCCCCTGGAGTACATCAGTCGAAGCCACATGGCGCTTTGCTGCTTAGCCATGTCCCCCGTCCATGGCCACCTTGCAACCGCTAGTTCCCAAAATCGTTTACGGATCTGCCTGCTATCTTGGACCCCTCGCATCAATCTCCTTTCAGCCCGGGGGCCTTCCATGCAACACTGCCGATGACTCGGACATCAGAGCCCTGATCCAAGCCCTTCCCATGAAGACCGACATTGAAGCGCTGACACTTCAGCTGGAACAACACTGCCGGGAATTCCAGCAGATCCACTCAGATGTATGACTTCTAGATGATCGTTTGTCCAAGGGAGAGATGCAGTCAGGGCTCTGGAGCTTTGAGTCGCTCAACTGGAACAAGGGTACTAGGCACACCAAGATCAACTGGCAGAGCTGCAGCTCCACATGGAGGATCTGGAGAACCGGAGCCGCCAGAACAACTTGCAGCTCCAGGGTCTGCCAGAGCAACCAGGACGGAGAACCTGGTTGACAGTTTCTGAGATCCTCCACAAAGTACTGGACTCCAACCATCAGGTTGATTTGGGGCTTAACAGTGCACAGAGTGCTGGGTCCTAAGCCTACAGGATTCAGACTGCCCACGGGATGTGATCTGCTGTCCGCACCGTTACACGCACAACGAATTGGTACTCCACAATGCGTGGTCCAGGGGCCCGATAAGACTTTGATGGTGCACTCGTGTCTATCTTCCCTGTCTCTAGAGCTACCTTGCAACAGAGAGCGATACTGAAACCGCTGCTAGAGAAATTGCGCCACATGGAACTTATGTACCACGGGGCTTGTCCCTACAGTTGACCATCCGCTAAGGGAGCTCCGTTTTCCTGCTGAGATACCATGCTGACTTACCAGACTTATTCTCGTTCCTTGAGATTGAGCCGATGCCACTGTAGGACTGGCTGCGCTTGCTGCCTGGCCGTGATCCCCGCTCTGCTGTTCGTGTCACCCAGTCTGGATTGCCACGCCGCACACCCAGGAGGAGAGGGGACCATGCCCCAGCTCCAGGAGGATTCTCCAGCTACTTTGCTATGAGTACTCCACTTCTTGAGCCAGGGTGGGTTCAGGCCTGTATCTACAGCTTGCTGACTGGCTTTGGTTCGAAGTGTTCCATGTTCTCCCTTCTGACTGATAGGTTGCCTGCGTGATCTGCCTTGTGGAGCACTAGGCCCCTTTACCCCCCTGTCTGCCACTGTCTTAGTCCCCAGGACTGTATTCAGCACCGCCACCTGGGTTCTATACCATAGGCTTGACATCTTGAGCGCTTGCTAGGGACGTGGCGCTTTCTCGTTGGAGTGGGATCACCACCAACGCTTCAAGCCACAATAAGACCTCTTCCATCTAAGTCTTCGGCAGTGGCAAGTTCCATGGGGATATTAGCTTTACCTGTGCCTCTTTGTGGGGGGCGAGAGGGAGCTGGAGGGGACTCAAAGGGTTACTACTGTCCTGTTCTATTACACTTCTCATTGTCCAGAGCTCTAGTTTACTCAACTCCTACACTCATTACATTACCTGCATTACTTACTGCTGTTTATGTGCTATGTATAGCACGAAAACGGATCTGCAACCTGGAGAAGTTGATCAGCACCTAATCCCCCTCCCATTACCCTCTGCCCCTTTGCCTCTGAGCTTTCTAATGCCAAACCCAACCCCCCTCCCGCCTTCTTTCCCCTTCCCTTCCCCCTTGTGTCTGTTTCCTTTCTAAAAATGTGGAGAAGTCTTGGAACAGCCCATGATCCAAAGTACACATCATCTGTAATGCACACATCTGCAGTGTGATGGCATGGGCATGCATGGCTTCCAGTGGCACAGGGTCATTGGTGTTTATTGATGATGTGACAGAGGACAGAAGCAGCCGGATGAATTCTGCAGTAAGATATACTGTCAGCCCAGATTCAGCCAAATGCAAAGTTGAGTGGATGGCGCTTCACAGTATAGATGGACAATGATTCAAAACACACTGCAAAAGCAACCCACTAGCTTTTGAAGGAAAAGTGGATTATTATGCAGTGGCAATCACCTTATCTCAACCCAATTGAGCATTCATTTCACTTGCTGAAGGCAAAACTAAAAAGGCAGAAAGACCCACAAACAGAGCAACTAAAGACAGCTGCAGTTAGAGCCTGGCAAAGCATCAGAAAGGAGGAAACAGTCTTTGGTAATGTCCATGGGTTTCAGACTTCAGGCAGTCATTGCCAGTAAAGGATTCTCAACAAAATATTAAAAATGAAAATTTTGATTTATGATTATATTAATTTGTCCAATTACATTTCAGCCCCTGAAAATGGGGGGGACTGTGTATAAAAATGGTTGCAGTTTCTAAAATTTGTACCCGATATTTATGTTCAACTCCTTGAATTAAAGGAGAAGTATGGATTTGGGGTCCCCCCCCCATTATACTTACCTAGGTGGATGCAGCATCCGTCTGATGCTGCATCTGTCCCCCAGCATCTCTGCACTGAGAACCGAGCCATCGAACACCGCCGATGGCTCGGTTCTCTCGGCTCCCTGAGCAGAGAGCTCCTGTCTGTCAATCAGCTGCTCTGCTCCTCCCCGTTCACTGGAGCGCAGAGCTGTGGAGGGGCGGGAAGCAGCCGTCTCAGCGGCTCGCTGAGAGGCTGAGACAGCCATCAGTCAAGGCACTTGGCGGATCCAGACGTCCAGAGTTGGGATGCCTGGACTGATCTGTGCAACGTCAGCAGAGAGCGGACTTCAGACCGCTCTCTGCTGAAAACAGGTCACAGGAGTGCAAAACTAATTGCACTCCTGTGACCGATAGGAGAAGCCCACCCAAACGAGCTCAGGCTGGACTTCATTAAAGCTGAAAGTCTGCAGTTCAAATTCATTTGGATGGTTTGGTTTTAATTTTATTCTGGTGGCATACAGAGCCAAAAATATGAAAATACACACACACACACACAGTATATACTATTATTTTTTTTTCCCATGGGGTTAGTCTTACCTGATGTTCATATCCGTAGGCTTTTATGTTTAGGTTTTCATTGTATTTTTTTGGCAGGTTTTGCATCTTTATTTTGTGCGATATCAGGCCATGTTACATTGTTCACTTATGCGGCTCTACATGAATGATATGTACACAATGATTCTGCGCTACCAAAAACAAAAAATGAGCAGCTAACACAACCAGCAAGTGTAAACAATGTCAAAAAACAAAATAAGTGTAGCGCTAACAAAAAAAGGTCAAATATAAAGTCTATAGACTGACAGTTCAAAATGCATGTGTCTAATAAAAAGACATCCTTGGAAAAAAGATGAAGAGTCCTCCGGAACAGATCTCATCAAGAGAGTAAACCATCTGGGGAGGAAGCCCACACACCACCACTAAAAGTGAAAAGGCTTACCGGACTTGGTGGACCCAACAAGGCATACGCCAGGTGGAGTCAGACAAGCTTGGGTGGTGCTGGACTACAGGTGGCCCGGAAGGGCAATGTTGGTGGAGCGGCTTCCACGTGGCTGTATTCCTCAAACGTTACCGGACCCGGAGGTGTAGGGTGAGGCACACATGGATCGTATCCCTCAAATCGGCGTTGGAACCAGCAATAACAGCAGCAAATGAAGGAATGGCCAAATAGTGTAAATCCGTATAAATGGGAATTTATTAAAAGTAGTATACACTTACATGTAAAGGTATCTAAAAACAGCGCTGTAAAGAAGCCACTCCGGTTGGCCTCATGAGGAGAGAAGATTCCAGATAAAAATCCCCTTCACGCAATAGACCCACACACCCCCATACTCCCCATGGTAATCAGAGAGGTAGGGGTCACAATAGAGGTAAACGTGGGGGAAGGGGTCAGCGAGGTCATAATACGTCCTCCAACTCATATTCAGGACAACGCGATGCTTCTCTATCCCGACAGGGTGCCTATGGTGATACATATCCTGCCAATTCCCAGTATTATGAACCACCCCCCCGACCACCCACAACAGGTTTCTACCCCTTAGAGACACATGGGATGATGAATACAGGGACCAGTATAGATATGATTCTGGATCCAGGTATAATCAGCCACCCCACGTGTACCATCCACCTAGTACTAACCCACGCAGTGGACAGGTTTTTCACGAGGACCAAAGACCCAGAAAAAGGGGCGCAGAGCTAAGAGAGGCACAAGGGGAGGGTGGAGAATTCGAAGGAGGAAAAAGAAGGAGAACATGAGAGGCCAAGGTGTTTTTAACCTAAGTACCAAACCACTTACTATTGAAGAGCTTTCGGTACTTGATAAGGGACTCAAATTTGCCCCCCTAAGAAGCTCGATCGGTTTGGCACGTTTATAGACATCCATAAGTACACACGCAAATTACACATTCAGCGTTATCTTGTTTCCAACCCTGTTAGAAATGAGATTAGCGCCACATCTGGGACAGTCCATTCTGGTTTGTCCAACCCCTCATTATTCACCCCACCTGTTCCCATGGCGCCAGCCATTAGCATATTCAGGGATTTGGTCCTTAAAGATTTGGCTGAACTCCCTGATAAACGCATACATCATCATCCCTTTTCCAATCAAGGTTTCAAACCCCTGTGTTTACAGAAGGACCTTGTCATCCGTCCGGCTGACAAGGGGGGTGGCATCGTTGTTTTGGACAAGGAGGACTATATATCTGAGATGTATAGGATCCTGAATGAACCCAATACATACAAAACAATGCCCAATAACCCTACATCTTCTTTTAAAAGAGAGCTTTCTGCTATTGTAAGGAAGGGTTATGACCAAGGTATTTTAAACAAAAAGGAGAGAGACTTCCTGGTACCCTTGGCACCCAGGGTTCCAACTATTTATTATCTACCCAAGGTGCACAAGAACCCAGTGCAACCCCCCGGTCGGCCTATCGTGAGTGGGATAGATTCTGTCACCTCACGTATAGGCCGATATATTGACTTCTATTTGCAGCCCCTCGTAAGGCGTATGCCTTCTTATTTGAAGGATACAGGGGCTACTATACGCCTGCTTGAGAGTTTGAAGCTGCAGGGTGACCACATCATTGCCACCGCCGATGTCGCCACCCTGTATACTTGTATACCCCAGGATAAGGGATTGGAGGCTGTCCGATATTTTTTGGAAAAGGAACCTACCATCGCTCCTTTTCAGTGTGCTTTTGTCATTGAATTACTCGAGTTCGCCACCAAACGTAGTTATTTCTGGTTTGACCAGCAGTACTACCTTCAGTTACGTGGCGTGGCTATGGGCGCCAAGTTCGCCCCTAGCCTCGCCAATTTATTTATGGCCAAGTGGGAGGAGGATGTCGTCTATACCAATAGGGATCCATCCCTCATTGTGTGGGCACGGTATATTGACGACATCCTCCTCCTATGGAAGGGAAGTGCTGAATCACTCAACTCATTTTTTGAACGCTTGAACAATAATGATCGTGGCATTTCCCTGTCCCACACAGCCAGTAACCATAGAATTAATTTTTTTGATCTAGAGAGAGAGATATGTGATGGTGGTTTCCAGCTCCAGACACATTTCAAAGCCACAGACCGGAACAGCTTCATACCACCTGATAGCTGTCATCACCGGTCTTGGCTTGATTCAGTACCACGGAGCCAATTTCTTTGATCACTAAGAAATTGCTCAAACGTTAATTCCTTCAAAGCACAATCGGCACTCCTGATGGCTAAGTTCACCGATAAAGATTATGATCCCTGTCTTGTTGATCGTGAGTTTCAACATGCTCTTGAAACCAATAGGGAATCTTTTAGAAGATAGGCCTAAGAGGGAACCTGATGACTCCTTCAGGTGGTCCTTGTTGACCTCCTTTTCCAATCAGCATAGACACATTAAAGCCATTCTCTCAAAACATTGGGACATCCACAGGAACGATCGAATTTTGGGCACTGTACTGCCTGATATGGCCAGAGTCATCTTTAAGGGGGCCCCAACCTTACAGAGTAAGATTGCCCCAAACATTATTAATCCTCCCGTACGCCAACCCCTCTTCTATGAGATGGAGGGATTTTATTCTTGTAAAAGATGTATTGTTTGCCAACACAACTTTGGCATAGGGAGAAAGACTGTATCGTTCATGTCATCAGTTACCCACAAAACATATCTAATCAAACAATTCTGTACCTGCACTACCAGCTATATTGTGTACTTGATTACATGTCATTGTGGGAAACAATACGTGGGTCGCACCATCCGCTCCTTTGCCATAAGAGTGGCGGAACATATCGCGCTCATTAAAAGTGGGGACACTAAACACACTGTCCCCCGTCATTACAAGTTACATCACAATCGCATGATTGATGGGACACAATTTGTGGTTATCGACAGATACGTCCCCCCCTTGGAGGGGTGGTGCCATGACCAGGGGTGTTTCCCGTTTAGAGACCTATTGGATCCATGAGCTCCGTACACTCTTTCCATTAGGTATGAATGTTGAAATAGATGTCAACGCTTTTATTAACAAAGCCTGATCCTGTCGCCCTGTATTTTGCCTCCCTGTTTTTGAGGTGATGCTCTCTCCAGAAACTGGAAAATGATAAAAGGGAGACAACCAAAAGGGGTTTGTTTCACTGTAACCATGGAAGATCATATCAAAAACGCATTTATACATTCGTTACTGGGAAAGAAATAAAATAAAAAATAAAAATAAGAAAGGAAGATAACCAATTGGTCTGTCTATCTCTCATGAAGGGTCAAATTTTGGTTTGATGATCTAGTCCAAAACATGTTATGTTCAAAGGTTAGAAGGGTGTTACCTTTGATAATCTGCCCTGAGGCAAATAGCCCAGATAATTAAAAGTACTGAGAGCTTGAGGGACCAATATAGATGTGTATAGAGGACAGGAGATTGAAAGGGGTAAAGGAGGAAAACAGGAGGAGTAGAGGGGATAGAGAGGATGAGGGGTTAGTTGATCTTCAGGAGTTATGGGAAAGAAGTGCACAGGAGACCTCAAAGGGGGGGGGACCGATAGCCCCTCAGCTGAGGACCACTCCAGTGTACCATCTATCACACATACAAAGGATGCCCTACTAGATTTGCCCAGGGTTCCCAAATAGCGTTAAATTTATCAGTAGTATCTAGGATAATGTTGGAAATTTTTTCTTGCAGCATGATCCACGTGATTTTTTGCTTGGCTAACCGAATGGATACTTTCGGTGATTTCCAGGCCCTGGTGATGGTCATTTTGGCCCCCACTAGAATAAACTGGATCAGCTTCTGTGTATGTTTAGAAATTTTTGGTATGGGACCATTTAGCAATGCAACAGTTGGGTCTTGTTGCAGAGTACAACCGCAAGTTCTGCGGATAAGGGAGAATATCTTGTTCCAATACATTCTGATTTTAGGGCATTCCCATAGTATGTGTAAAAGAGACCCCATATGACCGCATCCTCTAAAGCAAAGAGGTGACGTTAGCGGATAGATTTTGGCAAGACGTGACGGTACCAAATACCAGCGTGTGAGAACTTTCAGCCCTGCTTCGCTAATTGAAGTATTAACCATACCTTTAAAGGAGCGGGCGAAATTAATATGCCACTTATCCAGGTCCCAGCTGAAGTCAAGATCTCGTTCCCAGCTTGTCATGTATGCTGCTTTTTCCGTGGGTTCCGCCAGGGATGAGTAGATGAGGGAGATACCCCCTTTGGTGTCCGAGGCTGAAGCACACCATTGTTCATAAGGCGTTACAAAGAGATGGTTTTCATTGTCCTTCCATACCCGATTTAAAAAATGAAGGAGTTGAAGGAATCTAAATTTTTCGGTTGGGGGCATTTCGAGTTTAGAGGTACAGTATGCTAGAGTGAGGGGACCATTGGAGTTGAAGAATTGCCCGATTCTATAAAGGCCCTTGTCAAGCCACCATTTAAAGGCCCGAATCTCCAGGCCAGGGGGAAAATTATGATTTCTGAAGATATGTGCCAGGGGGTGCCATGTGGAGATGAGGGGTTTGAACTTATGAAGGGCGTCACAGAGTTTCATTGAGTGAGATAAAGTTGGTGCTAAAATAGGGGGACGTTTTTTGGGGATATTCCAGAGCAGGAAGTCTAAGGTGAAACCAGGAACCGCCTCACGCTCCATGCTCACCCAGTCTGGTTTGGGTCCTTTCATGTATATAGTTGAGAATTGGCTCAATTGTGCTGCTTGATAATACCACCACAGATTGGGGACCCCCAGTCCTCCCTTTTTTCTAGGCCTAAAAAGCACCTCTTTAGAAAATCTGTGGCCTTTTTTATCCCAAATAAAACGGATTATGGCAGATTGTAGGCGTTGAATGTGCGGTTTGGGGACTGGAATGGGTAAGGAACGAAAGAGATAAAGTAGCCTAGGTAGGAGAGTCATTTTTACTGCGTTCACTTTACCCAACCAAGAGAGCTTATATAGTGACCATTGGGTCAGGTCGTCCGTGAGCTTTTTGATCATGGGGGGGAAATTATATTTATAGAGAGTATCTATGCCAGAGGTAAGGTTAATACCAAGATAAGGGATTGATGTGGAATTCCATGAGAATGGAAATATACTCTTTAGGTTATTTACTATGTCAGGAGGGGTGGAAACATTGAGAGCGACTGATTTGGGTACATTAACCTTGAGTCCGGAAGCTAATTCAAAGTTTTGTAGAAGTTGCAAAATGTTGGGGATGGAGGTCATGGGAGACGTGACGAACAGGAGGACATCATCCGCGAATAGAGCGCATTTGTGGTAATTTTGCCCACAGCGAACTCCATGAATGTCTGGGTGTTGTCTAATCGCGATGGCCAAGGATTCTATAGCCATCGCGAAGAGAAGGGGAGAGAGAGGGCATCCCTGCCTTGTTCCTTTCTGTATGGAGAATTTATCTGATAAGTGTCCTAATAGTCTCACCTGTGCTTTAGGTTGATGATAGAGGGCTCTTAATATATTGATAAAGTTAGGGCCGAAACCCCATTTACCTAAAATTGTGAAGAGATAGGGCCAAGCCACCGTATCAAACGCTTTTTGGAGATCTATGGAGAGGAGGAGGCCCCCCTGGGGAGATCCCCCATCCCACCCCGATCTCATTAGGGAGACTGCATTTATCGCTCTCCGTATCTGGTCCGGTCCCTGTCTCCCTGATATGAACCCCACCTGGTCCTTATGTATGTAGGTATCTATAAAAGAAGCGAGTCTATTGGATAATATTTTTGTCATAAGTTTTAGGTCGTTATTAATTAACGAAATAGGTCTATAGTTACTGACATCGCTGGGGTCTTTACCTGGCTTAGGTATAACTGAAACAAAAGCCAAATTGGCATTTGGGTCTAACGGTGATGCTTTAGCTAAGGAGTTAAAAAAGCGGGCCAGGTACGGAGAGAGGGAATCTATAAAAGTTTTGTAATAGTGGTTTGAGAAACCGTCTGGGCCTGGGGTTGAGTCCTTTCTGAGCCCTTTTATAACTGCTCGGATCTCAGATTCTTGGAATGGTGATTCCAGTATGGAGCGGTGAGATTCGGAGATTTTTGGCAATGGGATTTTGTCTAGAAATGCATCCAACTTTTGTTGGGAAATTGGGCAATCGTCGGAATACAGATTGGCATAAAAGGATTGGAATGATTTAAGAATTTTACTTGGGTTTTGGGATAGCGATCCGGATTGGGTTTTTATTTTAGGTAGGGCAAAAGACCTGTGTTTCGGGGTAAGTTTGGCCGCTAACTGGGGGCCAAATTTGTTCGCTCGTAGATAGAAACTGCCGCTGATCCAATGGAGGTGCTTTTCTGCGTTAGAAGTCAAAGCTGAGTTAAGAGATAGCCTAATAGAATCTAGCTTAGATAGAGATGTAGGATTGGGGTTCAGTTTATGGGACTTGCTAAGATTTTTGTATTCTTTCTCTAGTTTCTTGATATCAATTTGCCGTTCTCTCTTTAATTTGGCTGCAAATTGGATCAATTTCCCTCTGATTACTGCTTTGTGAGCATTCCAGAGCGTGCTAGGGGAGATGTCTGCCGTGTCATTCAATAGAAAATACTCTTTGATATCTTTTTCTAGTATAGTACAGTGGACGGGGTTAGCTAGGATTTTCTCATTTAGGCGCCAGGTGCGTGGGCCAGATGGGGATAACGAATTGGATATTCCTAAGATTACTAGGGAGTGGTCAGACCACGGAACATCGTGGATGGAGGCTTGATTAGCAATTTGTATGTCAGAGTTCAGTAAGAAAATGTGGTCGATTCTAGCATATGTCTTGTGGGGTGCTGAGTAGTGTGTGTAGTCCCTTGTTGCGGGGTTTAATTCCCTCCATGAATCAATGAGTCCCACCGAGTGAATTAGTTTGGCAATCTGGAGGCTTTGTTTGGGGGGTCGTTTAAGGCGAGGGATCCCCTGGGCTGCTTTATCTAAGATCTGATCAAAGGTAATATTGGAGTCCCCTCCCATAATCACCCTACCCTCAAAGTGGGGTGAGAGAGTTGCTAGTAAGGAGGAGAAGAATTTAGCTTGGCCTTTGTTGGGTGCATAATAGGAAATAAAAGTGTATAGATTACCTTCAATTAGACCTTTGATTAGAATGTATCTTCCTTCATCATCTCGCACAGTTAGGGTGTGAGAGAAAGGGGTTTGTTTGGAGATTAGGATGGCTACTCCTCTCCTTTTCTCGCTAGCGTTTGCGAGAAAAAAAGTGGGGTATTTGTTGTGTAAAAAAGAGGGCGAGTAGTTTGAGGGGAAATGTGTTTCTTGGAGGAGCACTACATCTACCCCTCTTGAGTGATAGCTTTGGAAAGCTTTGCGTCTCTTGACAGGTGAGTTGAGCCCTTGAGTGTTATGGGAGGCAACTTTAAGTGTCCTCTGTAAGGTAGGTGGGTCAGTCATTTTCACTAAGGGAGTAACTCTGGTGCATTAGGTGTGTTCCTACCCGGTTCCTTGATGATGCAGCATGGAGTCTGGGAGAGAGATCTTGCTGTCGCAGCGGAGGGCTCTGGACAAGGTTGGTCTCCTGTGCACTTTCCTGAAATAAAAAAAAAAAAAAAAAAAAAAAGGGGGGGAAGGAGGAGAAGAAGGGGAAGAAGGGAGAGATAAGAGAATGAAAGAAGAGAAGAAGAATCATTAAATAATACATTCTAATAACTTCAAAAAAAACTAGGCGTAAAAGCCCAGAAAATCCAGGAACTGGACTAAAAAGTTCAGTTCGAGTCTGAGACCCAAAAACAAAAGGGTCTCAGAAAAACAAGAACAACCTCAGCCGAGGTTGTTAGTCTGGTGTAATCAGTGGGAGGGTCTCCCCTGATCACAACAGAGGAAGTGGCGATGCTGGCCCAGCCGAGCCGCCGAGGCCCCATCTAAAATGGAACAATGGAACCTAGTAAGTGTGAGCACAAAAAATTTGAATAATATACCCATATAAAAAAACACGGATTTAAACATGAGGAGTTGAGCCCAGACTCTAAGAGGTACGAGGGCAAATTACTGTTTTAAATGAAAATGACAAAACAATACTCTCCATAGGGGAAGGTCCATTAATAACCGGGAGGGGGGGTGGAGGGCAGGAACAGGGAAGTGGGAGGGAGGGGGGAGAAGTGAAGTGAGGTAAAAACTTATTAAGGGGGGAGGGGGGGGTGGGGGAGGTGAGGGAAACAACCCGGAGTCATCTTCGTCCATCTTCATTGCATTGAAGAGAGTGGGGGAAAATCAGGTGAGTGCAACCATTCTCACTATTAGATAAGTGGGGTCTGAAAGGGTGTATGCCATGTACACCATAGCTTCTCCTTCAGCGGGTACAGCCCTAGGGAGAAGAGGGAGTCACAAAGTCCTTATAAAGCCGAAAAGGGATGACTTCATCTTGGGGGAAAGGAATCGCGGTGACGCTTCGTTTGCTGTTTGTTCCAGAGGGGGGTGATGGGGCTGCCTGGAGGGGGTCTCTTAGATGAACTTGACTTGGGCGGAGGATCCTGGGGGGGAGCTTCTTGAGAGATGAATCCAAGTCGCAGGAGTAAGTGTTCGCCTTCTTGGAATGAGGAGAATCCATACGATCTATCCTTATGTTGGAACTGAAGACGGAAAGGGAAAGTCCAGCGATATTTAATCGATTTCTGAGAGAGGATTTCAAGCAGAGGTTTTAAAGCTCTTCTCTTTAGGATTGTAGTTTTGGAGATGTCTGCGAAGATTTGGATCTTGTTGCCTTGGAAGGATAAGGCGTCCAGATTCCGAGATCTTTTCATGACCTCCTCTTTGGTCTCGTAATAGTGGGGCTTAACCACTATATCCCTCGGGAGCCCGTCCTGTCTGGGTGGTTGCAGCGCTCTGTGAGCCCTGTCAATCTCCAATTTGCGATCAGAGATATCCGGGATCAGTTCTTTCATGAAAAGCTGCACTGTGTCATGAATATTGGTTACAGACTCTGGTATACCACGAATACGGAAGTTTCCTCTCCGATTACGATTTTCCAAATCGTCAATCTTCCCTAAAGCTGTTTCAAGTTGATCTTGCATCAGGTGAATGCAGTCAGTATTCTGATTGGTGCGCGCAACCGTTTGATCGACTGCTTGTTCAATCAGGTCAATGCGGGCCCCCAAGCTCTGTAGGTCTGCCTTAATAGATGTGGTGATTTGTGCCGCATTTTGGGCCAGGCCTGCGGCTAGCATGTCTGAAAAGCAATTCAGAAGTTGTGCCATGTCTGACTGGTGGGGAGAGTTCAGCGGTGCTGCCTGAAGTATAGCAGGGGATGGGGCGGAATCATGCAGTGAGGGGATATGGAGCATGTCAGTTAGGGTCCTGTTAAAAACTGAGTCTTTGCTTGTAAGATAGGCATTCTTGGGGGAGATGTTACTCACAGAGGATCCTGGTGTGATGTTGGGAAGCTGATCTTCCCCAGGGATGTCAGCCATGATGACTCCGTCTCCTGTGTCTGCCTGTGAGGAGGTCGCGGCCGCCATCTTGGATGTAGAGGGGTCGGGTAGGCCAAAGGAGAGTTTCCTGCTAGCCGCTGGACGCTGTGATCGGTTGGGCATGTAGATTTGTGCCCACTAGCCTCCTCTATCAGCGGGTGTAAAGCAGGGACGGTTCCGCTCAACAATCCGGCGTCTGGGGACCGCGGAAGGCTCGGCTGAGACGGAGCTCCCGTTCAGAGCGTCTTCCCGGGAGTCCCGCGCATGCGCACTTGCTCTCTCCTTTTTATAGAGTTTGTATATATATTTATATCTTTTTGTATTTATATTTATTTGTACTTTACCCCTTTCTTTTTATTCTATTTACCTGATTTTGGCTATATGTGTATAGACATTTATCCATTCTAGCCTTATTTGTATAGATATCCATCCAATTTAGCCCGCAATAATGTAATTCAGGTTTGCGGATGCGTTACGTATACAGATATATGGCCTTTATTGTATATGTTTATTTGTGATTACTATATCTTATCATATTACGTAAATCAGCTCCATAAGTTTGAATATTAACTGGTATTCCTTTCACGGTTTAACACCACCAGTCACTTTATTTTATTTTTAATGCCCACATAACTGTGGATACATCGCACTTTATCTGTGTATTTGTCCCTATTTTTTTATATACATTTTTTATTTGGGGACACTATATACACACTTGTGTCACCAGGTTGCTACATGTCTGATACCCTGACCTTTGTTTGTTTTGTTGCGTCCTTCACGTCCTCTTTACATGCACGTAATGCCCTTGTTGTGGCCCGTTACTATAGTTACCCAGGCATTTACATTTGCTCGCCTCTGTGGGAGGTTCTCATTATGCACGCACTTGACACGTTGTACCGTACGGCCTCATCCCTAGTGCCGCCGCACCGCCCCTTCACTGTTGTATTACGCACACGCCCCACGCACATGCGCTGTGTACATCTTTTCATTTGGATGCGCGCGCACATCGGTGCGCCGCTCACATCCCCAATACCACTTTACATCACGTTTTCCTTCTGCCTATTGGCATTCTGGATGCTTTCGCATTTGTGACCACTGATTAGGTTGCTTTTTTATGATCATTCCAGTGGTATTTAGCTGTTCCCACTTCCGGTGCCTACCAATGTGAGGTGTGGAACGCACGCCGGTCGGCCATTTTCCCCTGATACCGGAAGTGAGGTTTTTAACAACCGTGGAGCTGTTTTACATTATTTTTGATGCACTCCCTATATATACTCTGGTGGCTACAGGGGGGGGGAACCCCCCAGATGACGTCTATACAGACGAAACGCGTCGGGTAGGACCCCACTGTCGCCACTTCTTCACAGCGCTGTTTTTAGATACCTTTACATGTAAGTGTACACTACTTTTAATAAATTCCCATTTATACGGATTTACACTATTTGGCCATTCCTTCATTTGCTGCTGTTATTGCTGGTTCCAACGCCGATTTGAGGGATACGATCCATGTGTGCCTCACCTTACACCTCCGGGTCCGGTAACATTTGAGGAATACAGCCACGTGGAAGCCACTCCACCAACATTGCCCTTCCGGGCCACCTGTAGTCCAGCACCACCCAAGCTTGTCTGACTCCACCTGGCGTATGCCTTGTTGGGTCCACCAAGTCCGGTAAGCCTTTTCACTTTTAGTGGTGGTGTGTGGGCTTCCTCCCCAGATGGTTTACTCTCTTGATGAGATCTGTTCCGGAGGACTCTTCATCTTTTTTCCAAGGATGTCTTTTCATTAGACACATGCATTTTGAACTGTCAGTCTATAGACTTTATATTTGACCTTTTTTTTGTTAGCGCTACACTTATTTTGTTTTTTTGGCTCTACATGAATGGCAGTGTTCACATTGTTGGCATTTTTTTTATTACTGTTAACATTTGTTTACGCACTTGGGCTTCGGTTTAGATAGAGAGCCTCTGATCCCTGCGGTTTCCTATCTTTTCCCCACATAGGGCTGTACCCTACAGGCAGTCTTTTTTCCTTTTTATTTTGCCCCCTTTTTTAGCTAATATTATTGTGCAGCCTGGGTGCTTTGAGACGAGTTTTCTCCTACAGCGTATTAGAGTTGTTTTACTGAGTAAGTAACCTCTCGGTTGCTCGCGCTAATCTTTTGTATTTCTTCTCCTCAGGGCCCCCCCCTTTTTTTGTGTTGCGTTTGATATTAAATATATACTGTATTTATCGGCGTATAACACGCGCCGGCGTATAACACGCACCCCAAGTTTAGGAGGGAATTTTAAGGAAAAAAACTTTTAGGAGGGAAGTTTAAGGAAAAAAAACTTACATTTAAATGCCCATCAATGCAGCCTCGTCAGTGTTCATCTGCAGCCTTTCCCCAGTGTCCAGTGCAGCCTTGTCAGTGCAGCTTTGCCCCAGTGCAGCCTTGTCCCCAGTGCAGCTTTGCCCCAGTGCAGCCTTGTCCCCAGTGCAGCCTTGTCCCCAGTGCAGCCTTGTCCCCAGTGCAGCCTTGTCCCCAGTGCAGCCTTGTCCCCAGTGGTCCGTGCAGCCTTGTCGCCGCCGACATACAAACGTTTAGTTTGTATTTTTAAACATGGCGCCGCGGAGTTCGGAGGGACTCGGGGGGCGCTCGTTCAGCTGAACGAGCGCCGCCGAGGACACAGTGACTGGGCGGAGCCGAGATACACATATCCGAGGGTTCTCGGCTATTCTCGGCGCCGTTCACTGTCACGCCCAGTCCCTATGATGGACATAACAGAGGTCCAATGGCGGGACTGGGCGTGACTGTGAACGGCGCCGAGAAAAGCCGAGAACACTCGGCTATGTGTATCTCGGCTCCGCCCAGTCACTGTGTCCTCGGCGGCGCTCGTTCAGCTGAACGAGCGCCCCCGAGTCCCTCTGAACTCCGCGGCGCCATGTTTAAAAATACAAGCTATGTGAATGTCGGCGGCGATCGCTCCGACAGATCACAAAATAGCGGGGATCGGCGTATAACACGCACCCACGATTTTCCCCTTATTTTAAGGGGAAAAAAGTGCGTGTTATACGCCGATAAATACGGTATTTAATTTATGAATGATTTTTTTCCATCAGACTGGTTTTAAAAACAATCAGGTTACTTTTGAGTGCTTGAGTGGACTTCTCAAACAAATGCCATTGGATACAATAGGAACAATTACTATTCTGTTGACAGCTAGATGTCTTTATTGTCTCTGACATATATAACCTATGGCATGTATGATACCAGAGTGCCATCTTGAGGTAGAATTTGAGAGTGCAACTCTAATTGAAACACTTATTGGGAAAAGGGGCACACCCATGTGGGGGATGGACAGTTGGAGCACTCTGTTCTGTAACTACGGTACACGAGCTTGTAACCGTAGTCGACAAAAGCTTGACAACCTAAAACTTCCTAGTAAAAGGTCATCAGGCATAAGCTGACAGGGGGACTTCATAATGCCTTAAACCTCAAGGTACCAGCCAGAATAAGATACCTGAAGATGCTTTCGCCTGATCGCCAGCAATTGCTTATAGAAGCCTGGGTCTTCGTTGCTACGCAGATCATGAACCCACTCTAACCTGAGTTAAGTAACTTGTAAGCGTATTTCTACTGTTTACAGACCATAGTTTCTGCTTATTTGCCAGGCATCTTGTTTGTTATATGTCAGTCTTGTATTGTATTCCTAATAGTTTTGTATGTACAATATTTTTGCTTAGTAAAAGCACATTTATACCACTGCAGAGGTCTGAGCTTTCTTGCTTATACCGCAAAGTAACCTTACTAGATAGACACAAGCAAAACAATTGGGGGCTTGTCCACGACTTGTCCAAAAGTTAAACTGAAGCAGACCTCTTTTTTGTGGTGTGTGGTCTAGCTTGTGCTAGGTAAAAATGCTGCGTAAGCGGTTTAGGAAAAGCAAGGCTGCAGAGGTTTCTGGTGTCCAGATGGCAGTGTGCAGCTTGCCCATCTGGTACAGAGACAATGAGTGGGAGCCTCTTGCTAAAGAATTTTTAAAGTATGCTTCTCTCCCTTGAATAAGACTTGGGGAGATAAAGTTTCAGATCGTTTTGTAGATTTTAGCCTGAGGCTGCATTCACACCTGAGCATTTTCAGCTCGTAAAAATGCCAGAAAAAATGCCCAACAAGCAAAATCCCAATAATTTCAATGGCCCCTCTATACATCTGAGAGTTCTGTCACCTGAAACAAAACGTCTGAAGCTCAAAAAAGTACAGGAGCTTCTTTTTAGGCAAATTACAGGCGTTTTTCTGCTTTTTACCAGTACAAAAGCGCTGCAAAATCGCAGTAAAAACGCACAACTTTCTGCCTGAAAACTAACCGTTCAGGTATGAATGCAGCCTTAAGGGGTTAAACAGAGAAGAGGGCAGTGTCTACAGTGGATTGATACTTTCTTCATGCTCTCTATACTGAATCACAAAAGGAGAGAGAAGGCAGAAGCAGAAATTAAGGCATTATAAGACCAGCTAGCAGTTGCTTCAGAATGTGTACGTTCAACTGCTAGTCAGGCTAATGATTTGCAAGAGCAGTGTGCAGCCCGCAGTCCTAATGACCAAATCAATGAATGCCTTAAGGAAATGGAAGGGCCGTAAACCTGTTAGTAAAGCCAGGGTACGTGCCATTGTCACAAAAACTGGGTTTGTAAGGATGCATTCTCCTCAAATGATAGCGAGGATGAGGAAATAGAGTTTAATATTTCAGATGATGATCTGCTACTGGGAAAGAAAAAAAAAGAAAAAATTTCAGACTTTTCATTACTAAGCATAGGGAAAAGCAACACGATAGAGAAGCTGTGGCAGATGGGGAGGTGCATTATCGCAACCCCAGAGATGTGGAATTTGAAGAAGGGAGTATACACAAACTCTATAAGCTGGCAAAACAATACAAACAGAGGTCCGGGGAACCCCTATTGAGTTGGCACCTATGTTTGTGGCGCCACCTCAATAGGGGTTGGTGCCTGTTTTGTCAGGCAAGGAAGCAGTGGCTATGGGAGTGTTAACCCATGATCCACAATTGCGTCAGGCCATGCAAAAAACCTGAGAGTTCACGGTGAATTTTTCACTTTTAGACCTCTTGAAGAATGGAATAGTCTGAGTATACGCTAATCCCAGTGATCTCGAAAATTTCTACTTGTGGAGAATAGGAGAAGGTATTTCCAGGTTACACAAGATGGATTGTGTAACCGGATTAAATACGTTTCCAGAATGGATGGGTCCAGATATGGAACCCTTTATGTCTGCTCTGCGCTCTAAACTAATGAAGTTTGAGCCAATTAATCTCAGAGCTCCTTTATTGTCCTTGCTGGGAGGCCTGGGATTAAACAGCAAGATTCATGAAACCACTACCCTTTTAACCACTTGACGACCGCCTCACGCCGATTTACGTCGGCAAGGTGGCACGGACAGGCAAAATCACGTACATATACGTGATTTGCCTTCCGCGGGTGGGGGGTCCCCCCCCCGGTGCCCGAGTCGGTCGTCTTTTGTCCCACGGCGTTCGGAGATGAGGGGGAGGCCATCCGTTCGTGGCCCCCCCCCCCTCGCGATCGCCGCCGGCCAATGAGAACATTCCTTTGCTGCTGTATGCTAAACAGCAGCAAAGGAAATGATGTCATCTCTCCTCGGCTCGGTAATTTCCGTTCCGGCCCGAGGAGAGAAGACAGGTATGTGAGTGCACAACACTACACACACACACAGTAGAACATGCCAGGCACACAAAACACCCCGATCCCCCCCCCCCCCCCCCCGTCACAAACTGACACCAGCAGTTTTTTTTTTTTTTTTCTGATTACTGCATTGGTGTCAGTTTGTTACAGTTACAGTGTTGGGACAGTTAGTATTACCCCCCTGTAGGTCTAGGATACCCCCCTAATAAAGTTTTAACCCCTTGATCACCCCCTGTCACCAGTGTCACTAAGCGATCATTTTTCTGATCGCTGTATTAGTGTCGCTGGTGACGCTAGTTAGTGAGGTAAATATTTAGGTTCGCCGTCAGCGTTTTATAGCGTCAGGGACCCCCATATACTATCTAATAAATGTTTTAACCCCTTGATGGCCCCCTAGTTAACCCTTTCACCACTGATCACCGTATAACTGTTACGGGTGACGCTGGTTAGTTTGTTTATTTTTTATAGTGTCAGGGCACCCGCCGTTTATTACTGAATAAAGGTTTAGCCCCCTGATTGCCCGGCGGTGATATGAGTCGCCCCAGGCGTCAGATTAGCGCCAGTACCGCTAACACCCACGCACGCAGCATACGCCTCCCTTAGTAGTATAGTATCTGATCGGATCAATATCTGATCCGATCAGATCTATACTAGCGTCCCCAGCAGTTTAGGGTTCCCAAAAACACAGTGTTAGCGGGATCAGCCCAGATACCTGCTAGCAACTGCGTTTTGCCCCTCCGCCCGGCCCAGCCCAAGTGCAGTATTGATCGATCACTGTCACTTACAAAACACTAAACGCATAACTGCAGCGTTCGCAGAGTCAGGCCTGATCCCTGCGATCGCTAACAGTTTTTTTGGTAGCATTTTGGTGAACTGGCAAGCACCAGCCCCAGGCAGCGTCAGGTTAGCGCCAGTAGCGCTAACACCCACGCACGCACCGTACAGCTCCCTTAGTGGTATAGTATCTGATCGGATCAATATCTGATCCGATCAGATCTATACTAGCGTCCCCAGCAGTTTAGGGTTCCCAAAAACGCAGTGTTAGCGGGATCAGCCCAGATACCTGCTAGCACCTGCGTTTTGCCCCTCCGCCCGGCCCAGCCCAGCCCACCCAAGTGCAGTATCGATCGATCACATTCACTTACAAAACACTAAACGCATAACTGCAGCGTTCGCAGAGTCAGGCCTGATCCCTGCGATCGCTAACAGTTTTTTTGGTAGCTTTTTATTGAACTGGCAAGCGCCAGCGGCCTAGTACACCCCGGTCGTAGTCAAACCAGCACTGCAGTAACACTTGGTGACGTGGCGAGTCCCATAAGTGCAGTTCAAGCTGGTGAGGTGGCAAGCACAAGTAGTGTCCCGCTGCCACCAAGAAGACAAACACAGGCCCGTCGTGCCCATAGTGCCCTTCCTGCTGCATTCGCCAATCCTAATTGGGAACCCACCGCTTCTGCAGCGCCCGTACTTCCCCCATTCACATCCCCAACCAAATGCAGTCGGCTGCATGAGAGGCATTTTCTTTATGTCCTCCCGAGTACCCCTACCCAACGAACCCCCAAAAAAGATGTCGTGTCTGCAGCAAGCGCGAATATAGGCGTGACACCCGCTTTTATTATTGTCCCTCCTGTCCTGACAATCCTGGTCTTTGCATTGGTGAATGTTTTGAACGCTACCATTCATTAGTTGAGTATTAGCGTAGGGTACAGCATTGCACAGACTAGGCACACTTTCACAGGGTCTCCCAAGATGCTATCGCATTTTGAGAGACCCGAACCTGGAACCGGTTACCGTTATAAAAGTTAGTTACAAAAAAAGTGTAAAAAAAAAATATATAAAATAAAAAAAAATAGTTGTCGTTTTATTGTTCTCTCTCTCTCTAGTTCTGCTCTTTTTTACTGTATTCTATTCTGCAATGTTTTATTGTTATTATGTTTTATCATGTTTGCTTTTCAGGTATGCAATTTTTTATACTTTACCGTTTACTGTGCTTTATTGTTAACCATTTTTTTGTCTTCAGGTACGCCATTCACGACTTTGAATGGTTATACCAGAATGATGCCTGCAGGTTTAGGTATCATCTTGGTATCATTCTTTTCAGCCAGCGGTCGGCTTTCATGTAAAAGCAATCCTAGTGGCTAATTAGCCTCTAGACTGCTTTTACCAGCCGTGGGAGGGAATGCCCCCCCCCCCCCACCGTCTTCCGTGTTTTTCTCTGGCTCTCCTGTCTCAACAGGGAACCTGAGAATGCAGCCGGTGATTCAGCCAGCTGACCATAGAGCTGATCAGAGACCAGAGTGGCTCCAAACATCTCTATGGCCTAAGAAACCGGAAGCTACGAGCATTTTATGACTTAGATTTCGCCGGATGTAAATAGCGCCATTGGGAAATTGGGGAAGCATTTTATCACACCGATCTTGGTGTCATCAGATGCTTTGAGGGCAGAGGAGAGATCTAGGGTCTAATAGACCCCAATTTTTTCAAAAAAAGAGTACCTGTCACTACCTATTGCTATCATAGGGGATATTTACATTCCCCGAGATAACAATAAAAATGATTAAAAAAAAAAAAAAAAAAAAAAAAATGAAAGGAACAGTTTAAAAATAAGATAAAAAAGCAAAAAAATAAGAAAAAAAAAAAAAAAAAAGCACCCCTGTCGCCCCCTGCTCTAGCGCTAAGGCGAACGCAAACGGCGGTCTGTCGTCAAACGTAAACAGCAATTGCACCATGCATGTGAGGTATCGCCGCGAAGGTCAGATCGAGGGCAGTAATTTTTGCAGTAGACCTCCTCTGTAAATCTAAAGTGGTAACCTGTAAAGGCTTTTAAAGGCTTTTAAAAATGCATTTATTTTGTTGCCACTGCACGTTTGTGCGCAATTTTAAAGCATGTCATGTTTGGTATCCATGTACTCGGCCTAAGATCATCTTTTTTATTTCATCAAACATTTGGGCAATATAGTGTGTTTTAGTGCATTAAAATTTAAAAAAGTGTGTTTTTTCCCCAAAAAATGCGTTTGAAAAATCGCTGCGCAAATACTGTGTGGAAAAAAAAAAATGAAACACCCACCATTTTAATCTGTAGGGCATTTGCTTTAAAAAAATATATAATGTTTGGGGGTTCAAAGTAATTTTTTTGCAAAAAAAAAAATAACTTTTTCATGTAAACAATGTGTCAGAAAGGGCTTTGTCTTCAAGTGGTTAGAAGAGTTGGTGATGTGTGACATAAGCTTCTAAATGTTGTGCATAAAATGCCAGGACAGTTCAAAACCCCCCCAAATGACCCCATTTTGGAAAGTAGACACCCCAAGCTATTTGCTGAGAGGCATGTCGAGTCCATGGAATATTTTATATTGCGACACAAGTTGCGGGAAAGAGACAAATTTTTTTTTTTTTTTTTTTGCACAAAGTTGTCACTAAATGATATATTGCTCAAACATGCCATGGGAATATGTGGAATTACACCCCAAAATACATTCTGCTGCTTCTCCTGAGTACGGGGATACCACAAGTTTGGGAGCCTAGCCGCGTACGGGACCCCGAAAACCAAGCACCGCCTTCAGGCTTTCTAAGGGCGTGAATTTTTGATTTCACTCTTCACTGCCTATCACAGTTTCGGAGGCCATGGAAAGCCCAGGTGGCACAAAACCCCCCCAAATGACCCCATTTTGGAAAGTAGACACCCAAAGCTATTTGCTGAGAGGTATAGTGAGTATTTTGCAGACCTCACTTTTTGTCACAAAGTTTTGAAAATTGAAAAAAGAAAAAAAAAAAAAGTTTTTTCTTGTCTTTCTTCATTTTCAAAAACAAATGAGAGCTGCAAAATACTCACCATGCCTCTCAGCAAATAGCTTGGGGTGTCTACTTTCCAAAATGAGGTCATTTGGGGGGGTTTTGTGCCACCTGGGCATTCCATGGCCTCCGAAACTGTGATAGGCAGTGAAGAGTGAAATCAAAAATTTTCACCCTTAGAAATCCTGAAGGCGGTGCTTGGTTTTCGGGGCCCCGTACGCGGCTAGGCTCCCAAAAAGTCCCACACATGTGGTATCCCCATACTCAGGAGAAGCAGCTAAATGTATTTTGGGGTGCAATTCCACATATGCCCATGCCCTGTGTGAGCAATATATCATTTAGTGACAACTTTGTGCAAAAAAAAAAAAAAAAGTGTCACATTCCCGCAACTTGTGTCAAAATTCAAAATATTCCATGGACTCAATATGCCTCTCAGCAAATAGCTTGGGGTGTCTACTTTCCAAAATGGGGTCATTTGGGGGGGTTTTGTGCCACCTGGGCATTCCATGGCCTCCGAAACTGTGATAGGCAGTGAAGAGTGAAATCAAAAATTTACACCCTTAGAAATCCTGAAGGCGGTGCTTGGTTTTCGGGGCCCCGTACGCGGCTAAGCTCCCAAAAAGTCCCACACATGTGGTATCCTCATACTCAGGAGAAGCAGCTGAATGTATTTTGGGGTGCAATTCCACATAGGCCCATGGCCTGTGTGAGCAATATATCATTTAGTGACAACTTTTTGTAAATATATATTTTTTTTTTTGTCATTATTCAATCACTTGGGACAAAAAAAATAAATATTCAATGGGTTCAACATGCCTCTCAGCAATTTCCTTGGGGTGTCTACTTTCCAAAATGGGGTCATTTGGGGGGGGTTTGTACTGCCCTGCCATTTTAGCACCTCAAGAAATGACATAGGCAGTCATAAACTAAAAGCTGTGTAAATTACAGAAAATGTACCCTAGTTTGTAGACGCTATAACTTTTGCGCAAACCAATAAATATATGCTTATTGACATTTTTTTTACCAAAGACATGTGGCCGAATACATTTTGGCCCAAATGTATGACTAAAATTTAGTTTATTGGATTTTTTTTATAACAAAAAGTAGAAAATATCATTTTTTTTCAAAATTTTCGGTCTTTTTCCGTTTATAGCGCAAAAAATAAAAACTGCAGAGGTGATCAAATACCATCAAAAGAAAGCTCTATTTGTGGGAAGAAAAGGACGCAAATTTCGTTTGGGTACAGCATTGCATGACCGCGCAATTAGCAGTTAAAGCGACGCAGTGCCAAATTGGAAAAAGACCTCTGGTTCTTAGGCAGCATAATGGTCCGGGGCTCAAGTGGTTAAGCCAGTTGGGGGAGCTAGAGGAAACAAACAAAAGTTGTCAGGGCAGTAGATAAGGTCAAGGCCGGACAGGAAGAACGCAAGCAGAAAAGAACAGAGAAGAAAGGGAATTTGGTAAAGACAGGAGGTGAAGAGAAAACCAAGCTGGTTATCTCTAGGAAACAAACGTGGGTGGACCCATTAAAAAGGCAGGAGTACCTAAAGAGGAGATAGATGGGATTTGTACTGAGAATTGCTGACGAGGTAGAAACCTTTAGGTTTAAAAACACTACGCCTGGATTTCACTCATATTTTTTGGAACTGTCCTCATATTGAATTTTTTTGGGTTGAGGTAATCAAATTTATTTTGACTGTCACCACCGTCCCCGTGCCATTGTCTATAGAGGTATGTCTGCTGGGACTGGTTGAACCACTGGCCCCACGCCGGGCAACCAGAACCCTGCTAGGATTATTACTTTACTACGCCCGTAAATCTATAGTACTCAGATGGAAGGCCTCATCTGCACCTTCATTAAAATTTCTGGAAGAAGTTAGTGAATGCGGCTCTACCCTTGTACAAAGCTACTTACCTGTCACGTGGCTGTGGCAAAAAATTCCACAAAATATGGGATATTTGGACAGAATCCCTGTCCACTAACGCAGATTTAATTGACGATTAGTTCACTCTATTAGTACCGGGAATGGCACAAGTGGCATCCCTGATCTCATGAACGTCACTAGGCTGCTTAATCGATAGTTTATGGGGAGGGGGGGTTTTTTCTTTTTTTTTTCTGTATTAGTGTGTAGTTCTTATGACCGAGCCTGGGTATGCCCAATAGGCTCTGTTTTGTTGTTGTATTTACCTTGAAATTACAATAAAAATAACTTAAAAAAAAAAAAAAAAAAAACACACTACGCCTAGTAAAGATAGCATCAGCCTAGCTTTAGAGAGAACAGAACAGACCCCTCCTGTTAGCCCCAAACCAATTCCCAAAACTGAACCCAAACCCAGATCTTTTTATCCTGGGGAGGAGTCAGACTCAAAAAAAGGGATAGGGAGGTTCTTTATTCTTTATGAAGGGAAGGTGGGTCACCTGGAATAGCAATAAAGGACAGTGACAGCCAGAGACGACACCCATATGGCACCTGTCACTGTATGGTGGGGTAGTACACATTTGATGGCTTTAGTTGATACTGGAGCTGAAGTTACACTTTTGCAAGGAAATCCTTCCCATCACAGAGGAGAAGTAATCCATGTAGAAGGTTTGGGAGGGCAAACCACACCAGCAGTTAGGACACGGGTGAAATTGGATATCGGTAAGAGACCAGGATTTTGGACAAATGTTTTGGTATCAGTTAACCAAAAATATTCTTGGGATGGATGTACTTAAAGGTCTATTCAGACTTAACGGGTTACTTTCACATTCAGGTATCCTAATAAAGCGTATCTGGACAGGACGGTGAAGGCTGTGGTCAGAAGTCATGCGAAACTGACCCCTGTCTACATTCCTCCACCAGAGAAGCCAGTCTATCTCAAGCAGTACAGACTTCCTGGAGGCCACAAAGAAATTAGGGAGACTATTGAAGAACTGTTGAGTACGGATCCTTAGACCCATTTTAAGTCCTTTCTCGTCTCCGGTGTTCCCAGTAAAGAAACCTGATGGGACATATGGAATAAATGTGGAGTACAGAAGAAGTCTAAACAAAGTGGCACATCCCTTGAAGTCAGCTATAACTGATATGATCTCAATAGTTGAGAAAATTGCTAAATAGGCAGGAGCATATCATGCCGTGATAGACCTGGCTAATGCTTTCTTTTTAATTGAGATAGACCCAGAGTGTCAGGACCAGTTTGCGTTGGTGTGGGATGGCCGTCAGTATACTTTCACTGTTTTTCCGCAAAGCTACCTTCATTCTCCAACGATTTGTCATGGACTGATTGCCCGAGATTTAAGTATCCTGAATTTGAAAGTCGTGTTTCACTACATCGATGACATCATGATCTCTGGAACAAAAGATGATGTAACTGAAGCACTGCACCTGCTGATACAGTACATGGAAAACAGAGGGTGGGCTATCAACAGACAAGTTCAAGGACCTACCACAGAGATGAAATTCCTGGGAATGATGTGGACTGGGCCAGAGGAAAATTCCGGAGACAGTTGTGCAAACTATCCAGGCACGATTGCCCCCTACCACCAAAAGGAAGGCACACAAGTTCATTGGAGTTGTGAGATTCTAGATATCGTTCATCCCACATCTTGGACTGATCCTAAGGCCTATATACAATGTCATCAGAAAAACAAAAAACTGAGTTCTCATGGAGTTCAGAGCAGTAGACTGCATTACTGGCGTATCTTGCAGTATCGGGAATTGGGATCTGTGAGACTACAAGTACCATTTCAGCTGGATGTAGTGGAGCAGGATGGTACCATATCTTGGAGTCTGTGGCAGCCAAATGAAAAGAAAGGATAGGAGAGCAATATCCATTGTATTTTGGTCCAAGCAACTGACAGGGGCACAGACAAGATACACACCCCTATTTGGGGCCTACACAGCACTTCAACATGTAAAAACTATTAAAGGAAAGGACAAGTCACCATCCATACTGCATTGCCAATACCAGGATGTATGAGAGATAATGGACTGACCACTAGGGCAACTTGAGCTCAGAACCAAACACTGATGAAATGGAAGTGGTATCTTCAAGAAAGAGGGCGTATTGTAGCTGGAGATGTCAGAGATATTTCAAAACAGTCGGCAAGGCTTGTTACATTTACCAGCACCCAGCCAAAAAGAAGAAATTCCTGTGCTGTAGTTGTTTCCCCATTCAAGAGGCTCCACCCTTTGAGTCTGTCAGAAGACATGAAGGTGTCAGCATGGTTCAGCCACAGTCACCTCGTCTGGGGGTAAATGGACAGCAGCAGCCTACAACTTGAGTACAGACACAGTCCTTCAGGAGGCTAGAATTGGAGGA
Organism: Aquarana catesbeiana; assembly: GCF_042186555.1. Classification (NCBI taxonomy): domain Eukaryota; kingdom Metazoa; phylum Chordata; class Amphibia; order Anura; family Ranidae; genus Aquarana; species Aquarana catesbeiana. Next base: position 241,717,942 of record NC_133328.1, on the reverse strand, counting down.
TCCAGTCAGTATGCAGAGCTGAAAACTGTAGTGATGACTCTTCAGGAGGAGCTTTCTTCCCATGTCACTATCTACACTGACAGCTGGGTGGTTTTTAAAGGACTGACAACTTGGCTGCCCACATGGAAGTCCAATGAATGGATGTTTCATGAAAAGGTGGTGTGGGGAGGCAAGGAAGTCTGGGAGTACATCTGGAAGGAAGCTCAGTGCTGCACCATAAAAGTGAGGCATATTTATGCACATGCCCTTGGTCCCAGACTTTGAGAACTATAACGGAGTGGCAGACAAAATTGTCAAGGCGAGTGCAGTCGTGCCAACTGATCCCGTCTTGATGAACTTGGCCAACTAGGCCCACAAGCAATCTGGACATTTGGGGCAGAAAGCGACATATGAATGGGCACAGCAGAGAGGATTGCCTAGATTCATGGACATGATAAAGACTGTAATAGGGAACGGTACAGTGTGTGGAGAAGTGCGACAATGGCCATTACAAAAGTACTCCACTGGCCTGTATGCACGCTCACCACACAAAACTCCATTGCTGAAGGAAAAGCATGTTTAAGCTTGTTTAAAGTTTGCTATACCACATTTAGACAAGCCTCTGAAATCTTGGGAGAATACAGTCTGGTCAGGAGGAGACCGAAATTGAACGCTTTGGATGCCATAATACACACCATGTTTGGAGGTCAACTGGCATTGCACATCACCCCAAAAACACCATACCAACAGTGAAGTTTGGAGGTGGGAACACGTGGGGCTGTTTTTCAGCATACGGTACTGGCAAACGTTAATGAAAGAAGGATGAATGGAAAAATCTACAGTACCTCACAAAAGTGAGTACACCCCTCACATTTTTGTAAATACTTTACTATATCTTTTCATGTGACAACACTGAAGAAATGACACTTTGCTACAATGTAATGTAGTGAGTATACAGCTTGTATAACCATGTAAATTTTCTGCCCCCTCAAAAATAACTCAACACAGCCATTAACTGCTGGCAACAAAAGTGAGTACACCCCTAAGTGAAAATGTCCAAATTGGGCCCAAAGTGTCAATATTTTGCGCGGCCACCATTTTTTTCTAGCACTGCCTTAACCCTCGTGGGCCACTGGAGTCCTCTTCCACTCCTCCATGACATCACAGAGCTGGTGGATGTTAGAGACCTTGTGCTCCTCCACCTTCCGTTTGGGGATGCCCCACAGATGCTCAGCCAGTCCATCACCTTTACCCTCAGCTTCTTTAGCAAGGCAGCGGTCGTCTTGGAGGTGTGTTTGGGGTCGTCATGTTGGAATACTGCCCTGCGTCCCAGTCCCTGAAGGGAGGGGATTATGCTCTGCTTCAGTATGTCACAGTACATGTTGGTATTCATGGTACCCTCAATGAACTGTAGCTCCCCAGTGCCGGCAGCACTCATGCAGCCCCAGACCATGACACTCTGACCACCATGCTTGACTGTAAGCAAGACACACTTGTCTTTGTACTCCTCACCTGGTTGCCACCACACACGCTTGACACCATCTGAACCAAATAAGTTTATCTTGGTCTCATCAAACCACACGACATGGTTCTAGTAATCCATGTCCTTAGTCTGCTTGTTTTCAGCAAACTGTTTGTGGGCTTTCTTGTGCATCATCTTTAGAAGAGACTTCCTTCTGGGGCGACAGCTGTGCAGACCAATTTGATGCAGTGTGCGGCATATGGTCTGAACACTGACAGGCTGACCCCCCCACCCTCTCAACCTCTGCAGCAATGCTGGCAGCACTCATACGTCTATATCCCAAAGACAACCTCTGGATATGACGCTGAGCATGTGCACTCAACCTCTTTGGTCAACCATAGCGAGGTCTGTTCTGAGTGGAACCTGTCCTATTAAACCGCTGTATGGTCTTTGCCAACGTACTGCAGCTCATTTTCAGGGTCTTGGCAATCTTCTTATAGTCATCTTTATGTAGAGCAACAATTCTTTTTTTCAGATCCTCAGAGTTCTTTGCCATGAGGTCCATGTTGAACTTCCAGTGACCAGTATGAGAAAGTGAGAGTGATAACACCAAAGTTAACACACCTACTCCTCATTCACACCTGAGACCTTGTAACACTAACGAGTCACATGACATTGGGGCGGGATAATGGCTAATTGGGCCCAATTTGGACATTTCCGCTTAGGGGTGTACTCACTTTTGTTGCCAGTGGTTTAGACATTAATGGCTGTGTGTTGAATTATTTTGAGGGGACAGCAAATTTACATTGTTATACAAGCTGTACACCCACTGCTTTACATTGTAGCAAAGTGTCATTTCTTCAGTGTTGTCACATTAAAAGATATAATAAAATATTTATAAAAATGTGAGGGGTATACTCACTTTTGTGACATACTGTACCAGGACATTCTTGATAAAAATCTGCTGCCATCTACCAAGATGAAGTAGATTGGAACGAGGGTGGACATTTTAGCAAGATAATGATTCCAAAACACAAAGCCAATGAAACTCTCAATTGGTTTCAATGAAAGAAAATAAAGCTGCTAGAACGGCCCAGCCAATCACCGGACTTGAATCCAATAGATAATCTATGGAAGGAACCAAATATCAGAGTTCATAGAAGAGGCCAACGGAACCATCAAGATTTGAAGACTAAGGAGCAATAAAGTGTGGCGCTAGTATGAAAAAATAAAAAAACAAAAGAGATATCTAAAAGGAGGGAACAATGCCCTAAAACGTGTAATAATTAAACCTGTGATAGTCTCATGGAGTGTGGGGAGGGGTATCTCTTCAAAACACCACAGAACAGATAAATAATTAATACAAAGTGAAAACAAGTGCATTAAACTTGAAAAAAGCAGCTATAATCCAATGTATCCCTTGTGATGGAAATACCCACATTAAGAATATCTCAAAGCTAAATCACAATGAATATATAGTGAGAAACAAACATCAATGTGATGTAAATAAACCCAATATTAAATGTCCATCAAAACAATACCATGGCATAAGGCCATGGGTAAACTCAAGTAAGTGAATATGTGCAATTTTAATGTCCGTCACTATGCAGTGGGGTATCACAAAATCGCAGTAACACTCTAAGTGCCCACAGTCCTCATATATGATGAAGGGAGACTGTTAGAAGTATCTCTGCATGTAGGTGGATTCTTCTCTTGGCATGGTAGTATTATCTCAAACAAATAAGCATAAAATGCCCTTACCAGAAAAGGTGGACTCACAGGCCTTTGGCAGTGAGTCAGAAAAGCTTGTACCATCAAGCAGTATGATACAGCGGACATAGGGTTATCCAGACCTGGATCCTATCGATGAACCTGGCTTTAAGAGAGCAAGCGATGTCACCGAATGGTATGTCCCTGGAAGAGTTGAGCTGGACCTGGATGTCTTCTATAATCAGCTTTGACCATCGACCAGAAGCCACCTCATCAGCGACCATCCATATGGTTAAGCGAATAAGAAAGAAAAACTTCCACATAGTGTGAATCCATTTAAAACGTTGTAGCGTTTATTGGCATCAAAGTTATAAAGGATTATCTCCAATAAGTATGAAAATATAAAATCTGGGCAGTAAAAATTTGGCTCAAAGTAAAAAGAAATAGCGCAGTAAGTGATGGTGAGGGTAAAAATACGAGAACCCGACGCGTTTCGTCCTCTAAGACTTCTGCTGGGGTATGAATTTGCCCTCCATCCACTGCGCTTTATATAAAACTAATGTCAATCATGTAAAACAGCTGATTAGCGATAGTGTATGGCATGACTTCCGGGTTTGACAACGTCACTGGTGACCTGCGGTCATGTAGTACTTAGAAGGCCAATCGTATCCCCCCATAGCTGGTCAGGAGCCATGCCTCGCTCCTAACCTCCAATCAACACTACTACATCCTCCTAATAACACAATGGTCACATGACGACCTCGTGATCTACCTTGTGCGGAATGACGTAAAGCCGCTCAGAGACTGCATATCACGGGAGGTAGGAAGTAGAGGCTCGCCGATACGAGGCCTGGAACGCAAGCATTTGAACGGTCGGGAATAGAGATGTAATGTTAACCCAAAGTCAATATATGCGACTATGTCAGCAGCGGAAGTCAAGTCATCAAAATATTTTGACGTAAACCCTGTTTAGAGGGGAAGGCTTATGCAACAGAAGCTAATAGCTAATGTGCATCGATAACCCATATTGATAATCCATATTGATAATCTATATATGTAAATCTTGTATATAACATACAAATAAACATCATATGTGAAAATGGTACGTGGAAGGCACTAAGAATAAACAAAATGTACATAGGACCAAAAAAGGGGTTATCAGTCAGACCTTACCGTATTTAATCGGCATATAACACGCATTTTTTTCCCCTGAAAATCAGGGGAAAATCGTGGGTGCGTGTTATAGGCCGATCCCCGCCGATTTTGTGTTATCGGAGTGATCGCGGCAATTGCCGCGGTCACCGCCGACATACACAGCCGTGGGTAGATTCAAATATGGCGCCGAGACTGCAGGGATTTGTCGGAGCCGAGATACACATACCCGAGTGTTCTCGGCTTTTTTCGGCGCCGCCGTCATGCCCAGTCCCGCCCCTGGACCTGTGTTATGTCCATCATAGGGCGGGACTGGGCGTGACTGTGAGCGGCGCCGAAAAAAGCCGAGAACACACGGGTATATGTAACTCGGCTCCGACGAGAGAAACTCCCACGAAAGATGGAGTTTTTGGGGATCTATTACACCTGGTGGAATCTGGCCTTAGAACTTTCCAGTGCCTGGAAATAATGTCCTTGATTTGTTTATGTTGAATAGAATAGTTGGTAAGGAAAGCCCATCTTTGTCTGTTATCAGGGGGTCTTTTGGGTAATTCATCCAACAGAGATGATCGATCAATAAGGGCCACTTTTTGGATTTCTCGATCGATTTGGCCTCTGTCGTATCCCTTTTCCTGGAACTTTGATTTGATAGTCTCAGCTTGCAAATAGTAGTCTGATAGAAGAGAGCAATTACGTCTGATTCTCATCAACTGGCTCAGAGGGATTGATTTAAGCCATGCTGTGTGGTGACAGCTGTCAATCGGAATATATCTGTTGCGGTCGGTGACCTTAAAGAAGGTTTTGGTTTCCAGATGGCCATTGACAGCTGTGATCTCCAGATCCAAAAAATGTATCGTGGAGGTACTAGCCTCATTGGATAAGTGGATGCCAACCTCATTATCGTTAAGCTATAGCATAAAACTATTCAGCGATTCCATGCTGCCTCTCCATAGGAGGAGGATGTCGCCGATGTACCTGGCCCATAGGACCAACTGTGGTGGATCCAGGGCCCCGATGACATCCTCCTCCCATTTGGCCATAAAAATATTAGCCAGGCTGGGGGCAAACCTTGCCACCATAGCCACCTTAGTCTGCAGATAGTATTGGTTGTCTTACCAGAAATAGTTAGACTTAGTAGCAAATCGTAACAGAAACATAATAAACCTCTTTTGGGTCCTGGGGATGGATTTATCTCTTGATAGAAATATCTTAAATTTTTATAAAGGGCAAATTCACACTGCAGCACAAAGCGGCAGGAGCAATTCCCCACTCTGGCAACTCTGCATTACTAACTGCACTAGGGGGCAGTGTGATGTGCAATTCAGTGCATCACACTGCTTTCTTTTTTGGTTTTGTACAAGTTTTATTTGATGTATCCAAAGCGTACTCTTCAGTTACAGCAATTCGTCCTAATGTGCACAGAGGACACATAGGAAAACATTCAGGGCACCCTTTAAAATTTTGGATAGTCTTGAGGCATAGTTGACAACTATTTTCATAATTGATTATGCCGATTAGTTGTTTCAGCCCTATAGGCATCCACAACTGGTTTTCTCAAACACTATAGCTCCTCAGATCTTGGCACCACACACATCAATAGCAAAGAGAACACCAGACCCTAGATATTTGTGGTTTAGAAAAGACAGGTTTCACCGAAGTCTAATTTCATGGATTTTAAGTGGTGGTGTAGAGGTTTACTTATAAATTTTTTTTTTACCTTCAATATTTTTTTACTAGAAGATTGACAATCAGACCAAAAGAAAATAGGATTTTTTATAACATCTTACCTGTAAAATCCTTTTCTTTCGATGGACATCACGGGACACAGAGCCACAGTAATAACTGATGGGTTATGTAGGTACCATTAGGTACTGGACACTTGTCACACCCTAAGCAGGAAGTTCAACCCCCTATATAATCCCTCCGCTTACAGGGATACCTCAGTTTTGTACCAAAGCAATATAAGTGTATTAGAAGAGGGGCGGGACCTCTGTGTCCCGTGATGTCCATCAAAAGAAAAGGATTTTACAGGTAAGCCGTTATAAAAAAATCCTATTTTCTTTCTCGAACATCACGGGACACAGAGCCACAGTAATAACTGATGGGATGTCCCAAAGCAATGCCAACTGAGGGGGGGGGAATCACAACCAAGTAGGGTGCAATCAGACCTGAGGACCTTGTACCGCTGCCTGTAGCACACTACGCCCAAAGGTGATATCCTCATGCCTTCTCACATCCACCTGATAAAATCTGGTGAATGTATAGACAGAAGACCAGGTTGCGGCCTTGCAGATCTGAGCCATAGAGGCCTGGTGATGCACTGCCCAAGTAGCACTAATAGCCCTTGTGGAATGTGCCCTGATCTGAAACGGAGGAATCTTGTGTTTCAAACCGCAAGCCTGAATAATCAATTGTCAAATCCATCTAGGAATGGTAGCTTTTGACGCTGCCTGTCCTCTATTGGGACCCTCTGGCAGCACGAACAAAACATCCGTTTTGCGAATCTGAGCAGTTGTTTCCAGATAGGTGTTGACTGCTCTTACTACATCCAAAGAATGTAGTGACCTCTCTTCCGGAGAACAGGGATCTGGAAAAAAAGGAAGGCAGAACAATGTCTTGGTTTAGATGAAAATCTGAAACCACCTTCGGTAAAAAACTAGGATGAGGGCGCAATACCACTCTATCCTTGTGTACAATCAAATAAGGCTCTTTACAAGAAAGAGCTGCTAATTCTGATACTCTTCTAGCAGAAGAGATGGCTACCAGAAAAATTAGTTTCCTTGTCAGCAAGACCAAAGGAATCTGACGTATTGGTTCAAAAGGCTGTTTCTGCAACACTGACAGAACCAAGTTCAAGTCCCAGGGGTTTAGGGGCGTCTTAACCAGAGGATTAAGACGCATCACCCCCTGCATAAAGTTTCGGACCAAAGAATGCAAAGCAAGTGGCCGTTGAAACAATACTGATAAGGCCGAGACCTGGCCCTTGATGGTACTCAAGGCCAGCTTCATCTCTAATCCTAACTGTAGAAAATCCAGAATTCTACCTATGACATATTTTCTGGGATGCCAACCCCTGGATTCACACCAGGATACACAAGCTTTCCAGACTCTATGATAAATCATTCTGGAATCTGGCTTCCTTGCATTGATCAAGGTAGATATCACAGGACCTTAAAGCCCACGACTCTTCAGAACGTGGGTCTCAATAGCCAAACCGTCAAATTTAGCGTTTGTAAGGCAGGATGGAACACTGGACCTTGAGATAACAGGTCTGGGCGTACCGGTAGGGTCCACAGGGAACCCACCGTCATCCTTACTATTTCTGCATACCAAGTCCTTCTGGGCCAAGCGAGGGCCACCAGAAGTACTGACCTCTTTTCTTGCCTGATCCTGCGAAGGAGTCATGGCAGTAGCAGAATAGGCGGGAATGCATAAATCAGTGAGAACCAATGCCACGGAATCACCAACGCATCCATCCCGCATGCAAGAGGATCCCTTGTCCTTGCCACAAATCTGTCTGTCTATCTTCTTGTTGAACCGGGATGCAAAGAGATCTACATGTGGAACCCCCCCATCTTTGGCATATGGCCCAAAAGACGTCGGGATGCAGAGACCATTCCCCTGGAAGTAACTGCTGGCGACTTAGATAGTCCGCCTGCCAGTTCTCTATCCCTGGAATGAACACTGCCGATATGCATGGCACATGCATCTCTGCCCAGACTAAGATCTGGTTCACCTCTTTTTGAGCAGATCGGCTCCGGGTGCCTCCCTGATGATTGACATAAGCCACTGCTGTGGCATTGTCGGACTGAATCCTGACCGGGCAACCCTGTAGCCCGATGGTCCAGGCCTTTAGGTCTAGATAAGGTATAAATTATTCTGCGCTACCCCAAAACGAAAGACAAAGGAAGCAGCCAACACGACCAACAAAGTATAAAATGGAAAAGCAACAAAAAGTGTGGCGCTAGACAATGTCATATACAAATGTAAACAAACCAATTAGACAAAAAGGGAGGATCGTAAATATCTGTATTGAACATATAGTCCTCATGTAAACCTCAAAGATGCATAGTCTATATGGCAATATATTTAGGGAAGAATGTTGAAGAATTATATAAACATCTTGACTGGAAATCCGCTCACTACCACCAAGAGTTGAGGAGGCCTACCAGACAAGGTGGACCCAATGGGGCGTACGCCGGATTGGGTCAGACAAGGCTTAGGTGGTGAGTGGCTGTATGTACTCCAAGGACGATGCGGTCTCACTGGTTGGTTGTATTCATCCGGATGGTACCAGGAACTTGAGAAGTATAGGTGGTCCCCCGGATGTGGGAGGTCATGTAGATCTCAAGAGAGTGGTGGGGTGTTCCGTAAGTAAACCCCTCCAAACCAACATTCAGCGGATCAGGAATTGATGCGGAAGGGTGGAAAAAGAAAAAAAGAGGGCCACATAGTGTAAATCCGAAGAAACTAAAAATATTTATTTAGGATAAAATAGATGTACACTCACATGTAGATCCAAAATTTTAAAACAGCGCTGTTTGAGAAAAAGTGGCGACAATGGGGTCCTTCCCGACGCGTTTCGTCCTCAAAAGACGTCATCATCAGACGTCCCCCCTGAAACGCGTCGGGCAGGACCCCATTGTCGCCACTTTTTCTCAAACAGCGCTGTTTTAAAATTTTGGATCTACATGTGAGTGTACATCTATTTTATCCTAAATAAATATTTTTAGTTTCTTCGGATTTACACTATGTGGCCCTCTTTTTCCATCCTTCCGGTTTACTTACGAAACACCCCACCACTCTCTTGAGATCTACATGACCTCCCACATCCGGGGGACCACCTATACTTCTCAAGTTCCTGGTACCATCCGGATGAATACAACCAACCCGTGAGACCGCATCGTCCTTGGAGTACATACAGCCACTCACCACCTAAGCCTTGTCTGACCCAATCCGGCGTACGCCCCATTGGGTCCACCTTGTCTGGTAGGCCTCCTCAACTCTTGGTGGTAGTGAGCGGATTTCCAGTCAAGATGTTTATATAATTCTTCAACATTCTTCCCTAAATATATTGCCATATAGACTATGCATCTTTGAGGTTTACATGAGGACTATATGTTCAATACAGATATTTACGATCCTCCCTTTTTGTCTAATTGGTTTGTTTACATTTGTATATGACATTGTCTAGCGCCACACTTTTTGTTGCTTTTTCTTTAGGGCTAGATATACCGCCCGGATCTCCAGAATGTTGGTTAAAGTCCTCTCGGTCTTGGACCATAGCCCCTGGATCGCAGATTGTTCCAGAACTGCTCCCCAACCTGACAGACTGGCATCTGTTACCACCGTCCAGGTAACCGGTAGAAAGGATTTCCCCTTCTGCAGGTTTCCGGGTATTAGCCACCAATTGAGGCTCTGATGCACCGCATGAGACAGGTGCATCAGGAAGTCTAATGCCCGAACCTTCTGGTTGCAGGCTGACAGAATACTGTGTTGCAGCAGTCTTGAATGAAACTGAGCATAGGGAACTGCTTCGAATGAAGACACCATCTTTCCTAGCAGCCTCATACAAAGGCGGACAGAAGGACCCTTCTTGGTCCTGACTGTCAGAATCAGTTCCCTTAAAGCAGTAATCTTTGCCTGAGGAAGAAATACTTTCTCCTGGCTTGTATCTATGATCAGACCTAAATACTCCAGTCTTCTTACTGGTTTTAGGAAAGACTTTTCTAAGTAGAGGATCCAACCTAGGTGTTCCAGATACTTGACCGTGGTCCTCAAGTTCCCGTTCAAGGAGGCTACCGACTGGTCTATCAAGAGCAGGTCGTCTAGGTATGCTATGACAGCTATACCCTGAGCCCTTAATCTGGCCAGAGGAGGAGCCAAGATCTTTGTGAACACTCGAGGTGCAGTGGCTATCCCAAAGGGCAGAGCCACAAACTGGAAATGGCGCCCTCCTATCTCAAAGCGCAGAAACTTCTGATGAGCAGGAAAAATGGGCACATGTAGATATGCATCTCTGATGTCTATCGATGCCAAAAATTCTCCTCCCTGCAGGATGGAGACTGCTGTCCGAATTGATTTCATGCGGAAGGACTGAATCCTTAGGAATCGATTCAGATCTCTTAAATCCAGAATGGGTCTGACATCCCCATTTGGTTTTTTGGACTGTAAAATGGTTGGAATAGAAGCCCAATCCTTGATCCTTTAGAAGCCCAATCCTTGATCCTTTGTGGGAACCACCATACTGACCTCTTGCGACAAAAGTCGCTCTGACGCTAGAAGGAGCGACTGCTTCTTCTCTGGATCTCTGGGGACACTTGATCTGAGGAAACGAGGAGAGGGAAATTCTTGGAACTGCAGCTTGTACCCTAAGGTTACCGTGGAGATTACCCATCTGTCCTGGAAGTCCTCCTGCCAGAGCTTTGAGAACTGTAGCAGTCTCCCCCCCCACTCGAGCGAGCGGGGGCACCCCTTCATGAAGAGGCCTTAGTGTCTTGTCTAGTAAACTTCTTCCCCCAGGACTTCTTTTGTCCCTGGGGTTGACTCATTTCGTGCCCCAGATGGAGGAGGCCGTCGTGACTGCCTGGAGGCTGATGCCCCTGGTGCTAGGGAAAGAGTCCGTTTGAAAGAGGGACGCTTACTCTTCTTCTTAACAGGTAAGAGAGTGCTTTTCCCACAAGAGATTCTCTTGATATAGTTATCCAAGTCTTCTCCAAACAACCTTGCACCACGAAAAGGAAACCCAGCCAACAGCTTCTTACATGGTGCTTCGGCTGACCAATTTTTCAACCATAAGATTCTACGCATATGCACCAACCCAAGTGAAAGACGAGAGGTTTGCATGATAGAATCTCTGATGGCGTCAACAACATAACATAAGGTCGCTGGAAGGTTAGCGAACCTCTGGGCCTGTTGTTCAGGTAGAACTTTGATGACCTGCTTAAAATGGTCTCTTAAGTATTGACAGACTCCAATCGCTGCTACTGCAGGTTGAGCCACTGATCCTGCTAAGGAAAAAACATCCTTCAATAAGGATTCCATCTTTTTATCCACAGGATCCCTGAGCATCTGAGCGTTGTCTACAGGACAAGTCAGACTACTATTTAGAGAGGAAATGGCCCCATCAATGGCCGGTATTCCCCACATTTTAATAAATTTTTCTTCCATAGGATAAAGTATTGAAAACTTTTTCGGCCGAAGAAAACGCTTATCTGGGTGATCCCACTCAGAATAAAGGAGCTTTTCAAGTAAATTATGAACAGGAAAACATGTGCTGTTTGGGAAGGTTTCAGCGACCCCAAAGAAGAAGAAGATTCCTTAACTGATTCAGATATGGGCAACTTAAATGTGGAGCGGACCAATCCAGTAAGGATCTGTACTAAGACTTTCTCCTCTTGGGAAGCCGAAGAGGGTCCCTCTCCACCTGATTCCTCGGAGGAGAAATCATCTGTCCCATCCTGATTCTCTGAAAGGGATCCATCTCCTTTATCCCAGAGCTCCTCTACTTGAGGGTCTTGGGGAACAGAGGAAGGCCTAGTGCGTTTTCTTCCACTGAGTGAGGGGCTGAAGTGCCAGAAGCAGCTGCAGCCCCTGACTCCAACGGATCTCCCTGGCTAGCCGTCCCTGGCCCCCCCCCCCCGGGGGGGGGGGGGGTGATGCTGCAGACAGGGGGTCAGAACCCGAATGAGATCCCCTAGTGTCTCTGGTTCTGGGGGTATTTGAACTTCTTCTACCCATAGTGCAAAGCAACAAGGTGAAGGTATCCAAAATGAACACAGACTGCTGAGCGATGTAGTCTGGCAAAAGCCTTGCTACCAAATGCCCAGTCTGGTGTTACCTTAGTAAATGTAGCCTAGGAGAATGCCTGTGTCCCACCTTACATGCTACTGTCAGCTCTGTGTCCCTCCAAAGGCTCAGAGCACCTGTAAAGTGTGCTTTAAATAGCCCTGTTTCTGGCAATGTGGGCGTCTGAGCACGCTGACGCCCCCCCCCCCTTCGTTTTTTCAAAAAACGAGCGCTTCCCGTGCGAGCCGACCCTTCCGGGATAAGCATGGAGGAAGGCTGGGGGTGGAGGAGGAAGGAGAGAGGCTGGCAGACATGGAGCCTGCACGTGCAATGGCGGCCTGGCGGCGGCGGTGACAGTGCGGTGTAAAACCGCCTTACAGCCCTCCTGCGGCCTCCCCCTAGCCTGGGGGGATATCCCAGAGGAAAACCCCCCCCATCCCATCCTACCTGGAGCCGGTCGGAGGAGCTTGTGCAGTGAACGCTGAGACACAAATCAGCTTGAGAAGGTATGTGCTCTTGGCAGCCCCCGGTGGTCACAATAGGCATAGCATGCATTTACCTTAAAGGAGAAAACCTACTAGAATTTAAAATTCTGTGGAATCTCCTCTTACCTTATCCAGCCGCAGGGTTCTGTATACACAGACCCAATCTTCACCTCTCATGGTGGGCTCCGTTTAAAAAAAAAACGTCAGAGACTGGGGCCCCCTACAAATAGGGGGATCCTGCAGTTCTGGCCCTGTAAAGCACCCAGCCAGAAATAAGGTGTTAAAGACCCTTTTCTGATATGCGGGGTCCAGCTCTCTAAAAAGAGAAGCATTACAGGTAAAACCTAATTTCTTCGGACACGAGGCCCGGGTACCATCCAATTCGGCCATGAAAGGACACTTTGAATGGATCTGGTTCGCCTGGCTTGCCCCAGTATAGGATATCAGGATATTCCCTTTGGAGCTTCAGCACAGGACATCTTTACACGTCCAACACCTAAGACACTGGCGTAAAAACGGAGGTATCCCTGTAAAGGGAGGGATTATAGAGGGGGTTGAACTTCCTGCTTAGGGTGTGACCAGTGTCCAATACCTAATGGTACCTACATAACCCATCAGTTATTACTGTGGCTCTGTGTCCCGTGATGTTCGAGAAAGAAATCACATTAATCATCACAATAGCCAGTGGGGTCTCTCAAGGATCTGTCCCGAGACCAATTCGGTTTAATTCATTCATAGATGATATAGAGCAGTGTTTCTCAACCTTTTTTTGCACCCTTTAAAATTATGGACAATCTCAAAGGAATCCTTTAAAAAAATCATGGCTTTGAGGCACCCCATTCTAAAAATTGTAAAAAGCTATGCTAATAATTTTACATAATGCATCAACATCCACACACAGGACACCCAACGTTAGAGGGGACTTGTTCTTCCAAATCAAAATACACTTCTGCACGCTGGTACTGACTAATATTCCAGTGTTTCTCTTTTTCCTCAGTATTTCTCCATCACTCAGCTAATGTGACCCCAGTGCTGACGGAGAGTGGCAGGGGAGAATCAAACAAGGATGCTCAGCAGACAGCCGACATCCTCCTTATCAACTGATGATGTCATTGGTTGTTAGGTTGCCGCCGGCTAGAAGGTTGTAATGTTGCACAGTGAAAACCCGTGGCTTTGTGTAGCTAAAAGGCAAGCTTGATCCACCTTCCGGCTTGTATACGATTTTTGGGCAATTTTTCGGCATTTTGCCAAGGCACCCCTGAAGAAACCTCAAGGCACCCTGGTTGAAAAAGGCTGATATAGAGGATGGGATAAATAGCTCAATCTCAGTGTTTGCTGATGATACAAAGCTAAGCAGAGAAATAACTTCACGACAAGATGTGGCAACCTTACATGAAGACCTAAATAAACTAATAAGGGGGTGGGCAAGTAGATGGCAAATGAGGTTTAACGTTGAAAATTGTAAAATAATGCATTTGGGTGCTAAAAATACGAATGCAAGTTACTCGCTAAGGGAAGAACCTCTGGGGGAATCCAGAATGGAAAATAAAAAAAAATCTGGGGGTCCTAGCAGACGACATCCAATGCCAAGCTGCTGCAAGCAAAGCCAACAGAATATTAGCATGCATCAAAAAGGGGATATAAAAGTAGGGAGACAGAAAAAGAGAAAAACTCAGAAGAAAAAAGGTGTGAAGCTCCCCTGGGACGGACTTGATATGGTCAAGTCCCCTATAGCCTCACTTATACATAGGCAGCCCAAGGGCCCCAGGTGGCTTTAAATTGTTTAGCGGTATCATTAATCACACTAGCAATTTGTTCGTAGAGGATGGTCCAGGAAACCTTTTTTCTGTACAAATGCAATAACTATTCTTGCCACTGATGGATTTTACTGGCACTTACATGAGACCAAGACGGTTATTTTATAAAAGAATACAATATTTATTGGTAAACAATTTAAACACGCTTCCATAATGTTGAAGAACAAAAGAAAATTTAAAAACCATGCATGTGACATAATCCCAAACAAGACCCCAATACACCACCTCTAGACCAATGGTATGGTATGGGTTATATAAACTGATGAAGGTGTCTGTATACTGGGTCTCCTCCACTTGTCAACGCTTTTCGCTTACATGCGTAGCTTCGTCAAGACCACTATTGGAGGATGTCACATTCTGCAGAATATAACTTTTTTTTATTTTATTTATTTATTTTTTTATACACTTTCATATACATGTTACCTACTGCCTTATATATTTTTAAATACTACAATGATACATTAACATGGTTATACTACTTTGGATATTGGGAGTATAAATGTAGTATAACCACGTTAATGTACCATTGTAGTATTTAAAAACATATAAGGTAGTAGGAAACATGTATATGAAAGTGTATCAATATAAATGTGTGTAAAAAGAAGAAAAAAAAAAAAAAGTTATATTTAGCAGAATGTAACAACCGCCAATAGTGGTCTTGAAGACGCTACACATAACCGAAACGCGTTGACCAGCAGAGCTGACCCAGTATACAGACACCATCATCGGTTTATGTAACCCATACCATAGTTCTAGATGTGCTGTATAGGGGTCTTGTTCAGGATTATGTCACATGCATTGTTTTTACATTTTCTTTTGTTCAACATGGAAGTGTGTTATGTGTACCAATAAATATTTGATACTTTTATAAAATAACAGTCTTGGTCTCATGTAAGTACCAGTTAAGTCCAACAGTGGCAGGATTAGCTGTGGAATTTGTTTTTTTTTTTGTTTTGTTTTTTTTTTTGGAACTTTCACTTAATTTGGATGTGGCACAGGTAGAGGTTGCTTGTTATGTTTCTTTTGTCTGTACAACGACATGCACACAGAGGTCTAATTCCATAAATTAGCTATAATAAGCTTAGCTGCCCTAAGCATAAAAAATAAATCAATCGTTGCTTAGATGAGGTAGGTGTTCAACTGGTTAACAAA
This sequence comes from Aquarana catesbeiana, assembly GCF_042186555.1. Lineage (NCBI taxonomy): Eukaryota > Metazoa > Chordata > Amphibia > Anura > Ranidae > Aquarana > Aquarana catesbeiana. The sequence goes on along the minus strand of NC_133328.1, from coordinate 241,702,397 downwards.
GCAATACATGGATTGCTAAGGGGACAGGAACCTCTGAAATTTTCTGCATCAGAGTAAAAACCCTGTTCCAGAAGCCCCACAAACCTTGGACACTCCCACCATATGTGATACCGTACTACCAAGTAATTGGCAGCCTTGGAAGCAGAGAGGGGAAGAAGACAGAAAGCCTCAACAAGCAGAGAGGGGCCTACTTATATTTTTTGTGCGACAAATCTGCAGCTTTATTAGATTATGAAAATTAATAGATCATGTTAATTTTAGGTATCATCTGTTACAGATATCACCTCTAGGATATGTAGGTTATGTCTGAATAAAGAGATTATTTGCCTGTTAAAAAAAAAAAATTAAAAATATAATATAATCAACAATTTCCATGATGTGTACACATTTTTTATCATAGCATGCAGGGCAACATTAAAATAAACAAACAAAAATACTACCTCTCGTATGCCGTTTATAAATTGAGTAAAATCAAACTGCAGCTGGGTACCTTCAATGATGGTTTTACTTTCAATAAGGTAACTAGAAGGAAGGAATAAGAATTATTTATTTTACATGGCAGTGAAAAGTTTTTATTTAAAAAAAAAAAAAAAAAAGTATTAAAAAAAAAATAACAAACATGTCATACTTGCATGCACTGTGCAGTGGTTTTGCACAGAGCAGCCCTGATCCTCCTCTTCTCGGGTCCCCTTTCGGTGCTCTGGGCCCCTTCCCCTTGCCGAGTGCCCCCATAGCAAACCACTTGCTGTGGGGGCACTTGTGCGTGTTCGCTCCCGAGCATGCTCTCTGCATCCATAAGACAGCGCATAGCTCAGTCCTGCCCCTCTGCTACTGTCTCACTGGCTGTGATTGACAGCAGTGGGAGCCAATGGCTCCTGCAGCTCAGCCAATCAGAGCGAGAGACCCGATAGAGCCTCATGTCTTGTGCACATCGCTGGATAGAGATCAAGCTTGGGAGAGGAGGGAGCTGCTCAGTGAATGTTTTTGCATTTATGATTAGCATGAAGGTAAAAAACCTGTAGCCTTTACAAACACTTCAACTACTTACGGACTGCCCGCCGTCGTTATACGTCGGCACTTTGAAGAGGAGTACCTTTATGGCCGTGAGATCACTTTTAAATCGGCGGTGGGAGAGGGTCCCCCCCCCTTCCGCAGCGCTCCGGTGCCCTCCGCTGCTTACAGGAGCCGTCAGTAGCGGCGGAGGTAAGCGAATCCTTCTCGGTCTGTGGTATGGAGCTGACTGAGGGGGAAGATGGCCCCCGCTCGGCTCCATACCATTGTAGGGCGGAAGCAACGTAAAAAACGTCACTTCTGGGTGTGTTTATGGGGGGGGGGGGGGGGACCGACAAATTTCAACCACCATGTTTGTATCAAGTTTGTGCCCCTGGCACCGACCAGGAGAAACCATGTTTATTCCCGCCGATGGCGGCATCTTCCTCAGACTGGAAACTCTGTGCATTAAGTAGGCGTTATCTACTTCTAGTCATCTAGTACATGACCCCGTGAGGTCAATGACCTTTTCTGGTTTTGGGAAACAGGCATGCCCAAGTTATACACGGAAATGTTTTACTGTGCACCACACAGATCTAAGTTCCTTGATGCAAATATATGCAATGTCTCATGATGTACTGCGGGAGGCTGGCTTGTTTCTCTCCCCTAGGGGTTCAGGTGCGCTCCTCAATTTGAAGGTTAATACAATGTGCTCAGATTCCCTATGGCCCCCATAAAATTAATTTCTTGGAACGTTCGGGGTATGAACTCTCGAATAAAGCGTTCATTAATCTTCAACCTTCTTAAATCATACTCCCCAGATATTTGTATATTACAGGAGACTCACCTCACTGGAGGTCGGGTTCTGAGCCTCAAAAAAACGTGGGTGGGTCACTACTACCACGCCACGTTTTCATCCTACGCCAGGGGAGTCAGCATATTGATACGCAAAGCCCTGCCTTTCATGTTGCTGGACCTGCACCTGGACCCTGAAGGTAGATTTGTAGTTTTGCATGCGGCTATTGCTAATGTAACCATGATAATCGTGGGACTGTATATACCTCCACCGGCATCATTGGTGGTTCTCCACAAGATTACCACCCTTATTGCACGATATCCCACTGATAATGTGGTCTTGGGCAGGGATTTCAACATGACAACTTGCCCGAGTTTAGATAAGCTGACGCCTGATGCGGCCACGGAGTCCCCACTGTCCAGGTGGGCTGCCACGTTCGCACTTACAGACGTGTGGCGCTGGAAGAATCCCCTGCTAAGATCTTACACCTGTCAGTCTGCCTCCTATAGGGCTATGTCCCGCATTGACCTAGTATATGCCACCACCAGTGTTCTTAACATGGTTCAGAAAATTTCCCACCTGCCCAGGGGTATATCGGACCACTCTCCTCTCTTACTTAGCCTGAACGTGAGTCCTGTCCCCACTGACTGTCTCTGGCGCCTGTCACGCTTCTGGATTTCAGATAATCGCATAGATCAGGATGCTGAGGTTGCAATGCAGAACTTTTGGGCTGATAACCCCCCTGCTACGACACCTGCCCATAGCTGGGAGGCGTTTAAATTTCATGCTCAGGACCACTATCGGATGGCGAGTACTCACACCCGATGTCAAACTGGGGCAGCCTTGCTCCAGGCTGAGCGAAGGGCAGCTGATTTAGAAACTCAATACACCAATACTAGAGATGAGGTACTCAGAGCGGACATACAGTGCGCAGTGCGCGAGGCGACGCTCCTTAGGGTAGCGGCCACCAAAACACAGCTGCTACATCAGTCTCAACGTATCTTTCAGCAGGGTGAGCGGACAGGGAGACTCCTAGCATGGCTCTCTAGAGAGCAATCGGTGACAACTACAGTGGCTAATATCAAAGATGTGTCGGGGCGGTTGCTTTCCAACCCCAGGGACATAAACACACGTTTTGCCTCGTATTATGAGGATCTATATACATCTAAAGTGCAATATTCCACTGCAGACCTCCAAGCATATGTGGAGACTATTAAACTGCCCACCCTCGGAGGAGGCCCGTGGGAGGCTTGATGCTCCGCTCACCCTTAAGGAACTCCAAAATGCCATTAACTCCCTACAATCTGGGAAAACCCCGGGGGACGATGGACTTCCAGTGGAATTCTACAAGACGCATATGGAGACTATAGCTGTCAGGCTACAGGAGATCTTATCTGCCTCCTTTGAATTAAATTCGTTGCCCCCCTCTATGTCCATAGCTGTGATAGTTGTGATACCCAAGGCTGGTAAGGACCCTGAGCTTTGCTCCTCGTATAGGCCTATATCGCTCCCAAACGTGGACGCAAAAATACTTGCAAAAGTATTAGCTACCAGACTCAACTCAGTAATCCTATCAAGTGCGACTGCTGAGGGGGAGGCGGGTGTGGTGGCTTCTCTGGATGCCGAGAAAGCCTTTGACTCGGTGGAGTGGGAATATCTATGGCTAATCCTGCATAAGTTCGGGATAGGGCCCAAATTTATACGATGGATCCGGCTACTTTACTCCGGCCCTTCGGCTAGGATACATACGGGTGGGGTTTTGTCGGCCTCTATTCCCCTCCACCGAGGCACCAGGCAGGGCTGCCCGCTATCGCCGGCTCTGTTTGCTCTTGCGATCGAGCCGCTAGCGGAACTCATTAGGATGTCCCCCGAGGTGGGAGGCATTTCATTCCCACCCCTTGTTGAAAAGGTTTCCTCTACGCGGATGATATGCTATTGTATCTTCGCGACTCCCAACAATCGCTTAGAGCGGCCCTATCCATTATTGACAGATTTGGTGCATTCTCGGGAATCAGGGTGAACTGGGAGAAATCTCTCCTGTTCCCCCTGACGAACGTCCCAATATTGGCGGACCCCCCTCTTCCCCTTAAAAAAGTTAGCAAATTTAAATACCTAGGCATACAGATTCAATCTGACCTGCAAAGCTACCTAGCTGATAATGTATACCCTATTCTAACTCAACTCATCCAGCGATGTACGGCCTGGAAAACATTGCCGTTAACCCCGGTGGGGAGAGTAAATTTGCTTAATTTCCTCCCAAAATTTTTGTATGCTTTTCCTCACACTCCGGTTCCCATTCCAAACTCATTCTTCCTCAAACTAGATCAAGCTATCACCTCTTTTGTATGGGCTGGGGCAACACCCAGGGTAGCCAAACATACGTTGCAGTTATCGCTTACAGAGGGAGGCCTTTCTCTGCCAAATTTTTAAAAATATTATTGGGCGGCGATACTGATCACCGTACGTTGGTGGTTTGCTCAAGACAACACTAATCCGGCGGTTAATCTGGAGGCTGCGATCTTAGGCTCCTACTCGGAACTCAGTAATTTGGTTTACAGAGGCCCAAGATACAGTCCACAAGTCACCACGCCCATGAAAACGACGGGGAGGGTGTGGCAGCAGATCTCCTCATATCTTACCAGTGGTAATGCTGTCTCCCCACATACCCCGCTGTGGGGTAACCCAACAATGCTGCACCTCCAATCTGTTCCAGACCCTCAGGTCTGGGCCAGACACGAGGTTCGAACGTTGCGACATATATTTAGAGAGGGTCACCTTCTCTCCTTTGCAGAACTTAAAACTAGATATAACTTACCCTCATGGATGTTTTTCCACTTCATGCAACTAAGACATGCGGTTAGAGCGCAGTTCCCACACGGGATAGAGTTGTCTACCCACTCGGTGGAATCTCTTTTGATGACTGATCAACTAGACCGAACATTATCTTCTATATATCTCAGACTTACGTGCAAAGATACTTCTAAAATGCTCCCCCTATTTCATAAATGGCAACTGGATATTCCGGCTCTGACCGAGGAAGACTGGTCAGAAAGTCTGCAGCAATGCATCCCTTTTATGATTTCAGCGAAGGACAGATTTGTCCAACTAAAGTTTCTTCACAGGGTGTACTATACCCCACAAAGATCGTCTAGAATCTATCCAGGGCTTGATGACGGGTGCCCCAAATGCCGACAGTCAGTGGGGACCTTCTTCCACGTAGTATGGGCATGTCCGGTCCTCCAGACTTATTGGCGTGACATAGTGTCGGTTGTAAATGGTGTGGCGGGGCTACAGTTGAAGGTCGACCCAATGGTGTTCCTCTTGGGCATCACAGATAACTTGACAGTAGGCAAACATACCAAACTTTTTGTGTTTTATGCAGCTTACTATGCCAGGAAAGAAATTCTGTTATGCTGGAAGCGATCGGACCCCCCCACCATTGAGGCGTGGAGGGCACAGATAAATGCGGTACTGCCAATATACAAGCTTACCTACATGGGAAGGAACTGTCCCAAGAAGTTTGACAAAATTTGGGCGGCTTGGGTTGCAGATCGCCACTTGGTGGTGTGAGTACACTGGTGGGAGGGGCTTCGGGAGGCAGACTGGCTGAAAGTAGATGGTGGAGTTATCACCCTCTAACTTCAAAAAGGTATTAGTGCATACTCTTATTAACATAAGTGAGGCCTGGTGAGCTGTCCCGGATCCCCGTTCTGATTATCTTTCTTGCCACCCCCTTTTCATCTCTTTATTTCTCTTCCCACTATGGTATGGGTAGTCTCTCTCTGGGGACCTCTCTTGCCCCCTCTCCTCCTCTTGTTCTTCCATTTCTTCTCCTACTTCCCCCCCTGTCCCTTTTAACGATCTTCTTTACACTCTCTTCAACTCCTCAATCTTCCTTATCCTCCTGGTTCCCCCCCCAACAGCAATGTCCCTAAGACAAGAAGAATCTCACGGGGAATAGACTTGACATTAGCAACGATACAATGTATGAAAGATAGACGTCATATTCAAAGTAGTTGAGAAAGAGACTTACCTTCTTTATCTCTAACAATGTCTACAAACAAATGAGATAAGTGGATGGCCATAGGCCCAGTTCTAACTCTACATTGAAATTTGTATCATCTAGAATTGTGGTAATTATTTGCTGATGCTTCTGTTAAAACGATATGTTTGTCAAATTCAAGTGTACAGTACAGTTTACTCAAACATTTTCTGTGTTAAAAAAACAAACAAAAAAAAACGTCCGCCCATTGCTCTTAAAAGCAACATTTTTTATTTTTATTACATTTTAGTGTAAATATGGGATCTGAGGTATTTTTGACCCCAGATCTCATATTTAAGAGGTCCTGTCATTCGTTTTTTTCTATTACAAGGGATGTTTACTTTCCTTGTAATAGGAATAAAAGTGACTTTTTATTTATTTTTAAAAGAATAGTGTAAAAATAAAAAAGGTAAAATAAATTAAACAAAAAAAAAAAAAAAAAATTGTTAACCCGCCCCATTCCGCCGAGCTCGCATGCAGAAGCGAACGCATACGATATTATTAAAAATAATAATATCGAGCCCCCCCAAAAATAAATGATAGAGGTGTGTATGTGTGTATATTATATATATATATATATATACATATATATATATATATATATATACACACACACACACACACACACACACACACACACACATATATACACACACACACCCCCAGACCCTTATCGGAGCATGCCTGGCATTATTTTTGGAAATTCACTGCATCCGTATTGCATGGTGTATTTTGAATCATGCGATCTGGTGCAGGCAAACACACTGCATTTGGGGCGTCATTAACTTAATGATGACACCCACTGCAGATCCCACCTGCAATACGTTTTGGTTTGAACCGGTCCTCAGAGCTGTAAACAGGCCAGATGGCAAAGCCACAATCAAAAGTTTAGCTCTCCAGTTTAAACTGATAGAAACCCTGAAAATGTTCCCGACATGAACCACACCTCTGAGGAGAGAAGGCCCTGTAGTGCCTCAAGCAGCACAGAGCCGGTGTTGAGTAAGAACACAGGGCTTCCAGTAGACGCCCATGATTGTTCAATAAATACAGTGGGGACGGAAAGTATTCAGACCCCCTTAAATGTTTCACTCTTTGTTATATTGCAGCCATTTGATAAAATCATTTAAGTTAATTTTTTTCCTCATTAATGTACACACAGCACCCCATATTGACAAAAAAAAAAAAAAAATAACAGAATTGTTGACATTCTTGCAGATTTATTAAAAAAGAAAAACTGAAACATCACATGGTCCTAAGTATTCAGACCCTTTGCTGTGACACTCATATTTAACTCAGGTGCTGTCCATTTCTTCTGCTCATCCTTGAGATGGTTCTACACCTTCATTTGAGTCCAGCTGTGTTTGATTATACTGATTGGACTTGATTAGGAAAGCCACACACCTGTCTATAGAAGACCTTACAGCTCACAGTGCATGTCAGAGCAAATGAGAATCATGAGGTCACAGGAACTGCCTGAAGAGCTCAAAAACAGAATTGTGGCAAGGCACAGATCTGGCCAAGGTTACAAAAAAAATTTCTGCTGCACTTAAGGTTCCTAAGAGCACAGTGGCCTCCATAATCCTTAAATGGAAGATGTTTGGGATGACCAGAACCCTTCCTAGAGCTGGCCGTCTGGACAAACTGAGCTATCGGGGGAGAAGAGCCTTGGTGAGAGAGGTAAAGAAGAACCCAAAGATCACTGTGGCTGAGCTCCAGAGAGGCAGTCGGGAGATGGGAGAAAGTTGTATAAAGTCAACCATCACTGCAGCCCTTCCACCAGTCGAGGCATTATGGCAGAGTGGCCCGAGGGAAGCCTCTCCTCAGTGCAAGACACATGAAAGCCCGCATGGAGTTTGCTAAAAAACACCTGGAGGACTCCAAGATGGTGAGAAATAAGATTCTTTGCTCTGATGAGACCAAGATAGAACTTTTTGGCCTTAATTCCAAGCGGTATGTGTGGGGAAAACCAGGCACTGCTCATCACCTGTCCAATACAGTCCCAATAGTGAAGCATAGTGGTGGCAGCATCATGCTGTGGGGGTGTTTTTCAGCTGCAGGGACAGGACGACTGGTTGCAATCAAGGGAAAGATGAATGCAGCCAAGTACAGGGATATCCTGGACGAAAACCTCCAGAATGCTCAGGACTTCAGACTGGGCCGAAGGTTTACCTTCCAACAAGACAATAACCCTAGGCACACAGCTAAAATAATGAAGGAGTGGCTTCACAACAACTCCATGACTGTTCTTGAATGGCCCAGCCAGAGCCCTGACTTAAACCCAATTGAGCATCTCTGGAAAGACCTAAAAAATGGCTGTCCACCAACGTTTACCATCCAACCTGACAGAACTGGAGAGGATCTGCAAGGAGGAATGGCAGAGGATCCCCAAATCCAGGTGTGAAAAACTTGTTGCATCTTTCCCAAAAAGACTCATGGCTGTATTCGATCAAAAGGGTGCTTCTACTATATACTGAGCAAAGGGTCTGAATACTTAGGACCATGTGATATTTTAGTTTTTCTTTTTTAATAAATCTGCAAAAATGTCAACAAATCTGTGTTTTTCTGTCAATATGGGGTGCTGTGTGTACATTAATGAGGAAAAAAATTAACTTAACCACTAAGCCACCGCCCACCGTCATATGACGGCTGGACGAGGCTTCTGTTGTTCTGGGAGGATGTCATATGACGTCCTCGCCCTCCCGAGCCACTAGGGGGCGCGCGCGCGCCGTGCCCGTTGCATCACTCGGGACCCGGTGCGCGTGCCCGGCGGCCGCGATGTCCGCCGGGCACCCGCGATTGCCGGGTAACAGAGCAGGAGCGTGGATCTGTGCATGTAAACACAGATCCACGTCCTGTCAGAGAGGAGAGGAGACCGATGGCGTGTCCCTTGTACAAAGGGACAGCGATCGGTCACCTCCCCCAGTCAGTCCCCTCCCCCCACAGTTAGAATCACCTCCTTAGGTCATACATTAACCCCTCGAGCGCCCCCTAGTGTTAACCCCTTCCCTGCCAGTCACATTTACACAGTAATCAATGCAATTTTATAGCATTGATCGCTGTATAAATGTGAATGGTCATAAAAATGTGTCAAAAGTGTCCGATGTGTCCGCCGCAATATCGCAGTCACAATAAAAATTGCAGATCGCCGCCATTACTAGTAAAAAATAAATAAATAATAAAAATGCTATAAATCTATCCCCTATTTTGTAGACGCTATAACTTTTGCGCAAACCAATCAATATACGCTTATCGCAATTTTTTTTTACCAAAAATATGTAGAAGAATACGTATCGGCCTAAACTGAGAAAAAAATTTGTTAAAAAAAAAAAATTGGATATTTATTATAGCAAAAAGTAAAAAATATTGTGTTTTTTCAAAATTGTCCCTCTTCTTTTGTTTATAGCGCAATAAATAAAAACCGCAGAGGTGATCAAATACCACCAAAAGAAAGCTCTATTTGTGGGGAAAAAAAATGATAAAAATTTAATTAAGGTGCAGTGTAACATGACCGCGCAATTGTCAAAGTGCGACAGCGCTGAAAACTGAAAAATGGCTTGGGCAGGAAGGGGGTGTAAGTGCCCTGTATTGAGGTGGTTAAATGATTTTAGCAAATGGCTGCAATATAACAAAGAGTGAAACATTTAAAAGGGGTCTGAATACTTTCCGTCCCCACTGTATATATCTGTGCTCCAACAGGCACATTCACCTTATAAACTGACCTATATACCATGCATGTGGTGGTGGTCTTTCCTGTTCTTGCTCTCCCAGGTGCGAGACGTGTGTCAATCTATACACTCACTCCAAGTGATAACATGCTCAAGAGATAAGAGGGACTTTCTATAGTCCATAATTTCCTTCCTTTGAAATTGAACTTACTTAATGCCTGGTTCACACTGGTGCGACATGTGCTCCAACTTTGGAATGCATAACGTGTATAAACCAATGGTTCCCTATAAGAGCCGGCTTAACTGGTTCGACTTGTGTCGGTCTGACTTTGAAACAGGTTCCTGCACTACTTTGGTCCGACTTGGGCATGATTTCTGCCCATTGATTTTCATGTAAGTTGCATTCAAGTCGGATCATCATCTTAACTGATCTGACTTGTGCTCTGAGGATCTTGAAGGGGAACCCCACACACAAAAATTTAAAAATGATGTGGGGTCCTCCTGAAGATCCATACCAGACCCTTATCCAATCATGCAGCTCGGAAGGTCAGGAAAGGGGGTGCTGAACCATACCAGGCCACATGCCCTCAACGGGAGGGCTCATCAGAATCTTGAAACCCCCTTTAAAACAAGGGAAAACAAGGGGAAACCCCAGATCCCCCCCCCCCCCCCGCATGTGGAGTAGGGGTACATGGTACCCCTACTCATGCACCCAAAAAAAAGTGACAAAAACAACAGTACACAGGTCCTTTATTAAAATTGAAGAATGTCCTCTGTCGTAGCTCCATGTCTTCTTTCTCCACTGATGTCTTCTCCCTCCATTTCTTCCTCCTCCGCTGAGGTTTTCTTCCTCCGGTCCTTCCCCCTCCACTGAGGTCTTCTCCCAAAGCTAGATCCCGCTGTTTTAGCTCCTGCTGTCTGCTACTTCTTAAATAGCCATGGGGTGTGGCTATCCGGTGACATCATCCGGAGACCCTGCCCCCTTGTGACGTCACCACCTGGGGCATAATGGGGAGGCGACGTCACATGTGGGAACCGGGTCTTCGATAAAGGGTCTGGTGTGAATTTATTTTTGCCATGGGGGTTCCTAAAACATACCAGACAAAAAGCATCTAGTGTGGTCCTGGGGGGGGGGGGGGGGGGGGGAGGCAATGTTTTTTGTTAATTTTAGCGTGGGTTTTCCCCCTCAAGATTCATACCAGACTCAAAAGGGCCTGGTATGGTCAAATAAAGTCGGATCCCATTCATCGCATGGAAGTCAGGCATGCAGTCGTAGGGCAAAGTCGGATCGGAAGTCAGAGCATTCTGAACCCGGCGTAAAGGTTTTCTGTATAGCAGTTGTTATCTCAAGGCTAATTACTGACATCTTAGAAGTGCTCAGTTCTTGTGTGCATGTTAATTGGGACCTTTTGTTTGGTCAGCTGTGGCAGGCTTTGATGGGAATCACGATTGTTGTTGGGGGTCATTTTGGCTTTCCTAGCCTGTTTGTTGCAACTCTACTATTCATCTGTACTTGAGGGTCTGGCTCTCCATGCATACTTTCAATCTATGGACGTTGTTCTTTGGTTTATCCCTTGGAGACTTTTTTGCAGTCCTACTTTCCACCTACATGTGAGGTTTTTGTTTTTCCACGAATGGATTTTCATTTACAGTTGCTGCTCTGAGGTTTACCATTTCTAGATTCCTTTTGAACCAGCTTGAAGCAAAGCTTTGTTATATAGCGTGGTTGCTGAACATTTACCTGCACGCTGCCAGTTTTTGCCTTTTTTTAGGGTAACTTATTGAGCATTGTGACGAATGCAGGTATCAAATCCCTGCCCTCCTCACCAACTCGTAACAAGGACCAGCCATTCTCACACTGCGCTGTCACTAACGTAACAATGCCACTCTCGGCTGCACCCAACGCAAAGATTTTCTAGCTTGCGGAACCACAATCTAGGTGCCAGCAGCCTGAGAGCGATTGTCACTGGGCTAAACAATTAACCCTTTAACTGCCACCACTGACCTTTGACACGGAAGGGTCAGAACTTTCACCAATTTAGCATTACAAATATGATTTTAGAATAATCGTCTGTAACACACAATGTCACCACAGATGGGTACATTTAGAATGTTTATCCTATACAGTAGCACTCTTCAAGAGACAGGTTCTTGGTTAGCTTGCATTAACCACTTCCCGCCCAAGGTACGTCATATGATGTCCTTGACTTTGTGGGGGTATATCTATATGCAGCTACAGGCAGTGTCAAACTAAAAAAATAAAATAATAAAAAAAAAAAAAAATTTAAAGCGTCCCTGTCCCCGTGTGCTCGCACGCAGAAGCGAAAGCATACGTAAGTCCCGCCCACATATGAAAACGGTGTTCAATCCACATATGTGAGGTATCGCCGTGAACGTTAGAGCGAGAGAAATAATAGCCCTAGAATTCCTCTAACTCAAAACATGTAACCAGTAAAAAAAATTTTAAGCGTCGCCTATGGGGATTTTTAAGTACCGAAGTTTGGCTCCATTCCACGAGCGTGTGCAATTTTGAAGCATTACATGTTAGGTATCCATTTACTCAGCATAACTTCATCTTTCACATTATGCAAAAAAAATAGGCTAACTTTAATGAAAAAAAGCGGTGGGAGGTCAGGGGGATTTTTGCAGTGCCGAGTACAAGAAAGAAGTTTTTTCCATCAGTTAAAATAGAAAAGAATTTTATTTAATGACATGCTTAAAAAATTGAATATATAAAATTACAGGTGTTTGGTGGTCTATGAGATCTGAACAAATTAATGGGGTGGGCAACTACATGGCAAATGAGGTTCAATGTAGAAAAATGTAAAATAATGCATTTGGGTGGCAAAGATATGAATGCAATCTATACACTGGGGGAGAACCTCTGGGGGAATCTAGGATGGAAAAGGACCTGGGGGTCCTAGTAGATGATGGGCTCAGCAATGGCATGCAATGCCAAGCTGCTAACAAAGCAAACAGAATATTGGCATGCATTAAAAAGGGGATAAACTCCAGAGATAAAATGATAATTCTCCAGCTCTACAAGGCTCTGGTCTGGCCGCACCTAGAGTATGCTGTCCAGTTCTGGGCACCAGTCCTAAGGAAGGATGTACTGGAAATGGAGCAAGTACAAAGTAGGACAAAGAAGCTAATAAAGGGTCTGGAGGATATTAGTTATGAGGAAAGGTTGCGAGCACTGAACTTATTCTCTCTGAAGAGACGCTTGAGAGGGGATACAATTTCAATATACAAATACCATACTGGTGACCCCACAATAGTGATAAAACTTTTTTGCAGAAGGGAGTTTAACAAGACTCCTGGCCACTCATTAAAATTCGAAGAAAAGAGGTTTAACCTTAAACTACGTAGAGGGTTCTTTACTGTAAGAGCCGCAAGGATGTAAAATTCCCTTCCACAGGCGGTGGTCTCAGCGGGGAGCAGCGATAGTTTCAAGAAACTATTAGATAAGCACCTGAACGACCGCAACATACAGGGATATACAATGTAATGCTGACATATAATCACACACATGGGTTGGACTTGATGGACGTGTGTCTTTGTTCAACCTCACCTACTATAAAACTATCTATGCAACTATGATTCCATGAAGGGAAGAGGGAGGGGGTTAAGATTACTGCTTCAATGTTACTATTCTGCCAAACTGTCATGGCTGACATCTGATTTTTGTACAAGATGGGCGATAGCTGCAGCTTTTCGTGTGTCTAGTACGTGATTGTGGTTACAAGCACGACCTTACGTAAAAAGTGATACTCCGTGTGGAATGTGGGGCTACCGTTCTCATATGTGCATGTTTCATTTTCAGACAATATATTAGGAGGCATGCATTTGTGTTATTTACCAAGTTTGAATAATGCACAATTAAAAAAAAAAAAAAAGTGCCTATCTGGTGTCCATGTTGCTCCAGAGGGGATGAAGATACCTCGCTTGAGGTTTATTTCAGCTGATATTGCACTCTAACTCCAAATACCAACTGGGTTTCATCGTATTGGTATGAAAAGAATTGATATATATGCTTGTTGGCTAACTTTTGAAGTCTTAAGTGTAAGTTTGTATGCCTACAATTTGGGTGTTCATATTTGCAGATTCTTTTCACATGTACTCCTGAGGAAGATCATTCCAAATGCATCAAGTTTACATGTTGATTTTGCTTTAGAATCATTACAGTTATGTGAACCTAAAGGCAGACCTGTTTTTAATGACTTTAATAGAGTCTTCGCCTTGATTTTAAGGTTAAACAAAAAAAATTCTGCTTTTATAGCAGTGCTTTTCCTTCTCTATATGTCCCTCAAAAAGTCAATGGCTACGTATTAGTTCTCTGTGTATACTCGCCAAGGAACACACTTGGTCTGGCAAGAGTTCTGTTCTACTGTGAAGAGTCATCTCATTTCAGATGTTTCCTTAACATCTCAATAGCCTGTTGTAGTTGACATACAGGTGAAATGGAATGTGGCATCATAGGACACCATGGTCTCTTCTGACTTCAGCTTCATTGCGCATACCTTTTTGACAAATTCCTTGGAGATTGGAATATGACGTACTGTGTTGCCAACTAAAGTAAGCCATAGATGATTAGATTTTGATTGTTGATGGTGGGCGACTATAGCTGCTGGCAGTAATCGCTTGCCAAAAATCCGATTGATGGATGAACTTCAGTATAACCAGTCAGCCCATACATGGATGTCTGAAAAGCATAACTCGTGAAATGGGTTTGTTTCACCCACTCTTTTAGCAGCTGCTTTTGAGCCCTTTGTAAAGTCATATATACCCTATGACCTTTTGCTGTTGAACACAAGCACAGACTGCTAGGGGGCAAGTCTATCATGTTGGCAGGTGTTGGTGAAGAATAGGTCGTTTCTGTAATCTGCAAGTTTTCCCCCAACATTTATAGCCAAAACAGACAGCACCCTAATCCGTAGAAAGGTACATTGTCTAAAGACCGGATGGGAGGGGTAAAAACTGTGAAACTACCCTGTACTGCCTCTTGCACATGATACTCCTGTTTGAGCATCTTTTTTTTCAGCCTTTACTTTTGTATGTATTTGCACGCATTTTCACGCATATGCTTTCGTGCAATTTCGCATGCAAACTTATTCTCGTGTTCACAATATGTTAATAGACATTTGCGCGCATGAGGCGTAAATTACTTACCAAAAAATGCTGATTTTTTTTTTTTTTTTTAATTTTACTGAAGAATACACGGTGCTCGTTTATGCGCCTGTGTGCACAGGCAAATTACAATTAATGGGCTGTATTTTAACTCAGCAAAAAAAAAAACCTTACTTAGACTTACCGGTGACGGTATTTCTACGAGCCTTTCAGGACAGCACCTTGGAGAGAGCGCAGCTCCACCTCTTAGACAGGAAACACTGCGTGACAACTCCCCTTTAAAAAGCAGCTGCTTCCACCATGCCGTCAGTTGTTACCGAGAAATCCTCCAACATGCTGGAAAATATAATCAATTACCAGGTCCTATAATTATACTTTACATATGATAACCAAGGGAGGGAAGTAGGCTGCTGTCCTGAAAGGCTCGTAGAAATACAGTCACCGGTAAGTCTAACTAAGGTTTTCTCCCTTCGCCTTTCAGGACAGCACCTTGGAGAGGATAACCGAGAAACTTACTTCAGGGTGGGACTACTGCCTGCAAAACCTTCCTACCAAATGATTGGTCCGAGGCTGATAGTAGATCCAAGCGGTAGTGCCTTATGAAGGTCGAAAAACTGGACCATGTGGCAGCCTTGCAGATTTGCTCAGGAGATGCCCCGGCCCTTTCTGCCCATGATGCCGCCACTGCTCGAGTAGAATGAGGTAATACCCCTTCCGGAGGTTCCAGATCCAAAGATTTGTATGCCTCTTTAATGGCTTGCTTTAACCATCTTCCGAGGGTGCTCTTGGAAGCTTTACCTCCTTTGTGAGTACCTTCCATTAAAACAAAGAGTGAAGATGACTTTGATTTCCTTTGTTCTTTCCAGATATTTAAGCAGACACCTCCTGACATTCAAGAGTATGGAAAGCTTCTTCTCCTGCCCCCGAAGGTAAAGGACAAAAAGTAGGGAGAATGATTTCCTGTGTACGGTGAAAAACTGAAGCCACCTTTGGTAGAAATGCTGGATCCGTCCTTAAGACTACCCTATCCTGTAGACATCTCATAAAGGGCTCTTTAATTGAAAGGGCTTGTAACTCACTAATTCTACGTGCGGAAGTTACTGCTACCAGTAAAATAGTCTTTAACGTCAAGAAACTTAATGATGCTTCTTCTATGGGTTCAAACGGTGCCTTAGTTAGTCCCTGAAGAACTAAAGATAAATCCCATTTGGGAAAACTAACAACAGGTCTAGGCTTTACTTTTGCCATTGCCCTAAAAAAATCTGATTATTAAAAGGTTCCCCTGACAGGGTTCTTTCCAAAAAAACTGATAAAGCAGCTACCTGCGTCTTGAGCGTACTTGCTGCTAACCCCTTCTCCAATCCCTCTTGAAGAAATTCCAAAACTGAAAATGTGGTACGAAAATCAAAGTTTTTACTGGAACACCAAGAATTATAGATCTTCCAGACTTTAAAGTAAATGTCTCTCGTCACTTTTTTTCTACTTGCAAGAAGGGTAGAAATAAGCTTCTCTGATAAACCCTTCTGTCTTAAGATTTGTTCTTCAGAAACCAAGCTGTTAGTTTGAGATAAGCTGGATCTGGATGGAGAATTTGGCCCTTACTCAACAGATCTGCCCTGATTGGTAATCTCCAAGCAGGTTTCACTGAGAGGTTCATCAAGGTTGAAAACCAGGGTCTTTTCGGCCAATAAGGAGCTATTAATATTAGCTCCGTGGACTCCAATCTGAATTTGGCTAACAACTTTGGTATCAGTTGAAACGGGGGAAAAGCGTAGGACAGATGGAAGTTCCACTTGTGAGCTAACGCATCTACTCCGAGAGCTTGATCCTGTCTCTGAAGAGAGAAGAAGACTGGTATTTTTGCATTTTCCTGTTTTGCAAAGAGGTCCACTTGGGGATAACTCCAACTCCTGGAAATTGTTTCGACTAATTCCTGATTGAGAGACCACTCTGCTTCCCTTATTTCTTTCCTGCTGAGGAGATCTGCTAAGGTGTTTTCCGTCCCCTTCAGATGGACTGCTGATAGAGAGGCCACATTGTTCTTTGCCCATCTTAGGATCTGATGAGCTAGACCCATTAGGGTTTTGCTTTTTGTGCCCCCTTGCTATGTTAAATATAATACTGCCGTCATATTGTCTGACAATATTTGGACATGTTGATTCACTAGAAATTCCCGGAGGGAGAGGAGGCTTAGGTGAACAGCCTTTAACTCTCTCCAATTTGAAGATCTTCTCGCTTCTGGTTTGGTCCAAACTCCCTGAATCGTTTTTTCTTCCAGATGAGCTCCCCATCCACTGGCATCTGTAGTCAGCCTTCTGGTTACTGGAAAGATCCAAGGAAGCCCTTTTGAAATGTTTCCTTGGTTCCTCCACCACCAGAGCGATCTTTTTGCTCTTGCCCCAATGTTGAATTTCTTCTCCAGAGGTTCCTGGTATGACCAATTCATCAGAATATCCGACTGCAGAGGACGGGCATGCAACCTGGCCCACTGTACCAAAGGAATTGCCGCTGTCAACAGTCCCAGAGCGGACATGGCTTGTCTTACAGAGATCTCTGCGTTGGATTGAAGTGTTTTCAGGGTCAACTGCATCTTCTCTATTTTCTCCTGGGGTAGAAAAATTCTCTGTTCTATCGAGTCTATTTCTTACCCCAGAAACCTTACCCTTTGAGATGGTATTAAGTTTGACTTCTGAAGATTGAGAAGCCACCCCAAACTTCTTAGATGTGTTTAAACTGTCTGTAGGTTGACCTCTACTTGACCCTTTGAGTCTGCAAACAGTAGCAGGTCGTCCAAATAGGGTACTATTGAAATCCCCTTCAGCCTCAGGGGCTCCAAAGATTCCGCCATCACTTTTGTGAATACCCTGGGAGAGGAGGAAAGACCGAAAGGCAGAGCCCGAAACTGCAGGTGCCAAATCCCCCCCCCCCCCCCCCCAGATTGACTGCGAGATGCAGGAACCTTTGTGATGGGGGCGCTATTGGTATATGGAGATAGGCATCTCTCAAATCGATGGAAGCCATATGACATTTGGGGGTTAGCAAGTTCCTCACTGAGAAAATCGTATCCATCCTGAATTTTTTGTATTTTACGGATCGATTTAGAACCTTCAAATTGAGAATCAGGCGGAACTTTCCTGATGGCTTTTTGATCAGAAAAATGTGGGAGTAAAACCCCTTCCCCTCTTGATCTTTCGGAACCTGGGAAATGACCTTCTGTTGCATCAGTTCCTGTAACAGAGATTTCATGGCCAGAGCCTTTTCCCGATCCTTTGGCAGGTTTGTGATGTAAAACTGATTTGGGGGGCTTTGTGAGAATTCCAATTGATAACCCTTTTTGATTAACCCCAGAACAAAAGGACTCTTTGTTGTTTTTTCCCAAATTGGTAAGAAGTCCTGTAGTCTCCCCCCTACTAGATGGTCATTGTTTTTTAGGGGTTTGTTCTGGGGTTCTAAAGAGTACCCCACCTCTACCTCTTCCTCTCTGAGAAGACCAGGGTCTCTTCTGTGTGTGGTCCTTTTCCTTATCGGCTTGTCGAAAAGGACGAAAATTTTTCCTCTGCTGTACCGTTTTCTTCTTCTGTGGGAATGCTTTCTTCTTATCTGCCGTCCTGTCAAGGACAGTCTCTAGTTCTGGCCCAAACATCAGGTCTCCTGAAAAGGGAATTCCGCACAGTTTTACTTTAGAAGCTGAATCCCCTGACCAGGTCTTTAGCTAGAGTGCTCTTCTTGCTGAGTTAACAAGCGCAGAGGACCTGGCTGACATCCTGATAGATTCTGCAGAGGCATCTGCCATATATTTAACTGCCTTAAGCAGGGTAGGGAAGGACTCCAATAAGTCTTTTCTGGAGGTACCTGCAACTACATGATTTTTAAGTTGATCTAGCCAACACTCCAGATTCCTAGCCACAACTGTAGCCGCCATTGCTGGCTTAAGATTAGCTAGAGATGAGTCCCAGGCTTTCTTCAATAGCCCATCTGCCCTCTTATCCATAGCATCTTTGAGAATACCCATGTCCTCAAAAGCTAAATCAGTTTTCCTAGATACTTGAGAAAAAGCAGCGTCTATCTTTGTTTTTTATTCCACAACAGTTCCTCATTCTCCTCAAAAGGAAACCTCCTTTTGAGGGCTTTAGAAAAAAACTGTCCTTTCTCTGGATCCTTCCATTCCTTTTTAATAGTGTCTGTTAACACTTTATGCACAGGGAACACCCTGTGTTTAATTTCCTCCAGCCCCAGGTACATCTTGTCATGCACAGACAGCTGAGCTTTTTCTTCCTGGATCTCCAGGGTAGTATAAATTGCCTTGAGTAATTCATCCACCTCCTCAAGTGAAAGCTTATATCTAGATTATCTTGACTCTTCTTCCACCTCCTCCTCCTCAGAATCAATGGTTGAGGGTGGAATGCTTTCCCTTTCCTCCTCCGACTCACTTTCCACCTGTCTGGAAGTGGACTGAGGGAAACTAGAGTAAGAACTCTGTTCTTGGCTGGAACTCTGGCCGCGTTACACAAGGGAACGCACTGTCCCTAGGGCCTCTGCTAATTCCTTCCTCACAGAAGATAAGAGTTCTTTGCACTCTTGTGAGGATTCTTCTTTTACTAAATCCACAATGCAGGATTTGCACAGTGGTTTGGGCCAAGAGTCCCTTAAAGGATTTTTGCATGAGGGGCACTTTCTCCCTGTTCTCTCTGATTTGGCAGTAGCTTTCTGAAACAGAGAAACAAGAAAAAGCCAGGTCCTTAGAACTAAGGCTTCAGAGAAAAGTAGTACCTCCAGCCAACACCCTAAGTGCCCAGAGTCTCACTCCTTTGCTGAACTGCTAATGGAAACATTTTACCCCATAGCAGACAGCAGCAGGCTTTGAACCATATAAAGATAAAAACACCCAGTGATATAAAAGGAAAGAGGTGCCAACGCACCTCTCCTGCCTGGGCCTGGCCGGGAACCTGGGCGCCTGCATCCGCCATTGCTGCTGACGATTCCGCTGTCTCAATAGTGAAATCCGCAGCTGCTGCACTGTGTACTAGGCTCCATGTGCCAAACAAAAGGAAGTCCCGGCCAGAGGACCCGCCCCTTCCTCCTGCGTTCCAGCAGCAGGAACCAATCGCTGCTACGCCCCGCCGGAAGTCTCCACCCACCGGAACTGGTGTCATCCGCTGTCCGGGATTCGGCGCCGCCATGCAGAGGCCTGGCATGGACACTCTTACTGAGCACAACTGTGGCCCTCCGAACACCCCGGGAGGAAAAACTTCCGGCAGACCATTACTCCTGTGAGCCAGAGAAGGAAGGGACACCAGAGCACCCCCCTCACGTGCGGGAAGGAGCTGGGCTGGTCTGAGTACCCAAACGTGGAGGTCCTGCCAAAACCCTCTCCTTGGAGAGAGCGCAGCCCCTCTGGTTCCCCAAGCAGTGCTTCCACCATGGCGGAGGAAACACTAAAACTGACGGCATGGTGGAAGCAGCTGCTTTTTAAAGGGGCGTTGTCACGCAGTGTTTCCTGTCTAAGGAGGTGGACCTGCGCTCTCTCCAAGGTGCTGTCCTGAAAGGCGAAGGGAGAAAATAAGCTGTACTGAGCTTTTTCAAGCTGCAGTGTGCAAGAGGCCTACTAGTTACATAATACAATCCAATGTTAATCATTCAATATACATGGCCAGAGGTGTGAGTTGTTGTCACACCAGGGTATAAATGTTAAAATGGCATGATATTAGAACTATTCTTACTGAGTTTGAAAGCTTATGGGCCGAACAAGACCCTCAGCCACACATGATCTCTACCCTTTATAGATTACCAGAAGCAGCTAAGCCCAGCCCTAAACCAATTTTCATCAAAGAATGGGATCGTGACCTCCAGTGTGAGTTTACAAATGAACAACTAAACCATTTATATTACCCAACGCACTCGAGTTCAGTGGAATCTAAAACCAAAGAGAAGAACTATAAAATACTTTCAAGGTGGTATCGGGTGCCTACGACCCTGGCTAGGATTTATCCCACGGCTTCTGGCCAGTGTTGGAGGGGCTGCAGACAGAAAGGAACACTTCTCCACATATGGTGGGAGTGCCCCATACTGAGACCTTTTTAGCTAATGGTCAGTAAGCATATCTCTGATGGTCTTGGTATGGACATCCCTGAATTACAGTCAATTCTTCCTCCACACCCCCTCCATGCCATTAACACGCTATAAACGAAATGCTCTTCCACACCTTCTCAATGCAGCTAGACACCAAATCCCGATTTATTGGAAAGGCTTGCGCATCCCGAGTGAAGAGTAATGGGTGGAGAAGGTGGGGGAGATCATGGAAGCAGAGGAATGGCTGGCCACATGTAGGGGTAACCAGAAAAAGTTTGACTCCATTTGGGAATCTTGGAGAACCCATATCTCTGGGTCGCTTTCAGTCTCATCCAGCTTGGACACTGCCTTGCTGGCTTTGGCTGACTCCAAATTTAAACAACTAGTTCCGGCGAACCAATCCCCCCCCCCCCAAGTGTCAAGCCTGGGGCTATGATGACCGACCAATCAGCAAACCAGGTGTGAGCGGGCAGTTCGCATGTTGTGAACAACAATAACTTTGACTCAATACGATTGAGCTGTCAGCCCTATGTTGGTAAGGTTAATGTTTGCAGTTGACTGGGTCCTCCGCCCTCTCCCCGTGGGGTGGGGGGGTTGTGTCCATAGGGACCGATTGTCTGGTACACAGGAGGACTTCACTGGTTTTATAAAGCAATGACATAGCTCACTGTAATACGACATCGTCTTTCAAAGCCATAGAGGATGACGTTTACTTTTCTTCTGTTTTATGCTCCACTTTATTATTTTTTCCTTGCATGTGTTTTTTTTATAATTGCTGACTTGTTCTGATGAACTTTAAATAAAGATTCTATTTAAAAAAAAATGGCATATGTGAAAGACAGATGATGCTGAAGGCCCCCACCCTTGTTCAATGATGTAGTTTGACATAATGGCCTCTTTCTTGGAAACCAGTTGCCTTTCTCTGTGCCTAATGGGCAAGTCATTGTCCTTAAAAGAATGTCCCTTTTATTTTAGGTGTAGGAAAACCACTGCGACTTGTCATGTAGAATTTGCCCTCATATGTTTGGCCATTTGTTCTTTGCTAAGATTTGCCTTGTATGGAAGACTTCATAATAAGGTTAATCGTTCAATTTACAAAACTGAAAGTGTGAACTGTTGTCAAAAAGCTGGTGTAGAGACTAAAAAGGCATTAAAATTACATTTTATTAATAGAACCTTCACATACAGTGTACAGGGTGATCACTGTATAAAAACAATCTCCTTAATAAACCGTAAACGCAAAACCCCAGTGGGGGAAAAAAAAACAAAAAAAAACAAAACTATTTCAATAAAAAGGATCTAGCAGGACCCAAAAATCCTATATAGGGACATTGCAACGCTAGCAAAACACCCTGAAAAAGATGCATGCAGATACAGCAGTGGCTCTGAAGGTTTGTATGCCAAGCCGTCTTACTCATCTACAGATGTTAGAAACACAAACGCTGCTCCCCAAACCAGGCAAGGACCACCTGGATCCCCACAACTTTCGTCCTATACCCCTACTAAATATTGACAAAGATTGGCCATCAGGCTAAACTTTTCATTCAAACTTGATTCACAAAAAACAGGTGGGGTTCATCCCCTTCAGACAAGCCCTAGACAACACTCGTAAGATTATCCATATAATGCATTTGGTCCACCAAAACAAACTGCCAGGTATGCTCTTGTCCCTGGACATTCACAAAGCTTTTGATACCATCTTGTGGGAGTAATTGCATTACATTTTACACAGATGGAAGTTTGGGCACCGCTTTCTAACTTGGCTGCAATCTTTCTTCAATGGCCCCTTGCCAGCGTTCGATACCTGAATCATTATACAATCCCCCTTCCTATTGAATGGGGTACACACTAAAGCTGCCTCTTTAGGAATAACCTGAATATTCATGGAGTGCACGCAGGACCCTGCTCTTACCAGATCAGCCTTTTTGTCGATGACCTCTTACTGATGCCAACCCAATCTTTAATTTCACTAATGAACCTGCTTGTCCATATTACACTCCTTTGCCCGAATTTCCAACCTCCGCTTAAACAAGGACAAAATCGGTGGCTCTAAATGTCTCCCTACCGTCTGCCACTCTTGCAATGCTCCAGTCCTTTAAATTCTCCTAAGCCGACAAAAAATAGGATTTTTTTATAACAGCTTACCTGTAAAATCCTTTTCTTTTGATGGACATCACGGGACACAGAGCCACAGTAATAACTGATGGGTTATGTCGGTACCATTAGGTATTGGACACTAGTCACACCCTAAGCAGGAAGTTCAACCCCCTATATAATCCCTCCCCTTACAGGGATACCTCAGTTTTGTAGCAAAGCAATATAAAGTGTATTAGAAGAGGGGCGAGGCCTCTGTGTCCCGTGATGTCCATCGAAAGAAAAGGATTTTACAGGTAAGCTGTTATAAAAAATCCCATTTTCTTTCTCGAATATCACGGGACACAGAGCCACAGTAATAACTGATGGGATGTCCCAAAGCAATGCCAACTAAAGGGGGGGGGGAATCACAACCAAGCAGGGTGCAATCAGACCTGAGGACCTTGTACCGCTGCCTGCAGCACACTACGCCCAAAGGCGATATCCTCATGCCTTCGCACATCCACCTGATAAAATCTGGTGAATGTATGGACAGAAGACCAGGTTGCGGCCTTGCAGATCTGAGCCATAGAGGCCTGGTGATGCACTGCCCAAGAAGCACTAATAGCCCTTGTGGAATGTGCCCTGAACTGAAACGGAGGAATCTTGCGTTTCAAACCGTAAGCCTGAATAATCAATTGTCGAATCTATCTAGAAATGGTAGCTTTTGACGCTGCCTGTCCTCTATTGGGACCCTCTGGCAGCACGAACAAAACATCCGTTTTGCGAATCTGAGCAGTTGTTTCCAGATAGGTGTTGACTGCTCTTACTACATCCAAAGAATGTAGTGACCTCTATTCCACAGAACAGGGATCTGGAAAAAAGGAAGGCAGAACAATGTCTTGGTTTAGATGAAAATCTGAAACCACCTTTGGTAAAAAACTAGGATGAGGGCGCAATACCACTCTATCCTTGTGTACAATCAAATAAGGCTCTTTACAGGAAAGAGCTGCTAATTCTGATACTCTTCTAGCAGAAGAGATAGCTACCATAAAAATTAGTTTCCTTGTCAGCAAGACCAAAAGAATCTGACGTATTGGTTCAAAAGGCTGTTTCTGTAACACCGACAGAACCAAGTTCAAGTCCCAGGGGTTTAGGGGCGTCTTAACCGGAGGATTAAGACGCGTCACCCCCTGCATAAAGTTTCAGACCAAAGAATGCGAAGCAAGTGGCCGTTGAAACAATACTGATAAGGCCGAGACCTGGCCCTTGATGGTACTCAAGGCCATTCATCTCTAATCCTAACTGTAGAAAATCCAGAATTCTACCTATGACATATTTTCTGGGATGCCAACCCCTGGATTCACACCAGGATACATAAGCTTTCCAGACTCTATGACAAATCATTCTGGAAGCTGGCTTCCTTGCATTGATCAAGGTAGATATCACAGGACCTGAAAGCCCACGACTCTTCAGAACGTGGGTCTCAATAGCCAAACCGTCAAATTTAGCATTTGTAAGGCAGGATGGAACACTGGACCTTGAGATAACAGGTCTGGGCGTACCGGTAGGGTCCACGGGGAACCCACCGTCATCCTTACTATTTCTGCATACCAAGTCCTTCTGAGCCAAGTGGGGGCCACCAGAAGTACTGACCTCCTTTCTTACTTGATCCCGCGAAGGAGTCATGGCAGTAGCAGAATAGGCGGGAATGCATAAATCAGTGAGAAACGATGCCACGGAATCACCAACGCATCCGTCCCGCATGCAAGAGGATCCCTTGTCCTTGCCACAAATCTGTCTATCTTCTTGTTGAATCGGGATGCAAAGAGATCTACATCTGGAACCCCCCCATCTTTGGCATATGGCCCAAAAGACGTCGGGATGCAGAGACCATTCCCCTGGAAGTAACTGCTGGCGACTTAGATAGTCCGCCTGCCAGTTCTCTATCCCTGGAATGAACACTGCCGATATGCATGGCACATGCATCTCTGCCCAGACTAAGATCTGGTTCACCTCTTTTTGAGCAGATCGGCTCCGGGTGCCTCCCTGATGATTGACATAAGCCACTGCTGTGGCATTGTCGGGACTGAATCCTGACCGGGCAACCCTGTAGCCCGATAGTCCAGGCCTTTAGGGCTAGATATATCGCCCGGATCTCCAGAATGTTGATGGGTAAGGTCCTCTCGGTCTTGGACCATAGCCCCTGGATCGCAGATTGTTCCAGAACTGCTCCCCAACCTGACAGACTGGCATCTGTTACCACCGTCCAGGTAACCGGTAGAAAGGATTTCCTCTTCTGCAGGTTTCCGGGTATTAGCCACCAATTGACAGGTGCATCGGGAAGTCTAATGCCTGAACCTTCTGGTTCCAGGCCGACAGAATACTGTGTTGCAGAAGTCTTGAATGAAACTGAGCATAGGGAACTGCTTCGAATGAAGACACCATCTTTCCTAGCAGCCTCATACAAAGGCGGACAGAAGGACCCTTCTTGGTCCTGACTGTCAGAATCAGTTCCCTTAAAGCAGTAATCTTTGCCTGAGGAAGAAATACTTTCTCCTGGCTTGTATCTATGATCAGACCTAAATACTCCAGTCTTCTTACTGGTTTTAGCAAAGACTTTTCTAGGTTTAGGATCCAACCTAGGTGTTCCAGATACTTGACCGTGGTCCTCAAGTTCCCGTTCAAGGAGGCTACCGACTGGTCTATCAAGAGCAGGTCGTCTAGGTATGCTATGACAGTTATACCCTGAGCCCTTAATCTGGCCAGAGGAGGAGCCAAGATCTTTGTGAACACTCGAGGTGCAGTGGCTATCCCGAAGGGCAGAGCCACAAACTGGAAATGGCGCCCTCCTATCTCGAAGCGCAGAAACTTCTGATGAGCAGGAAAAATGGGCACATGTAGATATGCATCTCTGATAATGTCTAATTGATTCCATGCGGAAGGACTGAATCCTTAGGAATCGATTCAGGTCTCTTAAATCCAGAATGGGTCTGACATCCCCATTTGTTTTTTGGACTGTAAAAAGGTTGGAATAGAAGCCCAATCCTTGATCCTTTGTGGGAACCACCATACTGACCTCTTGCGACAAAAGTCGCTCTAACGCTAGAAGGAGCGACTGCTTCTTCTCTGGATCTCTGGGGACACTTGATCTGAGGAAACGAGGAGAGGGAAATTCTTGGAACTCCAGCTTGTACCCTAAGGTTATCGTGGAGATTACCCATCTGTCCTGGAAGTCCTCCTGCCAGAGCTTTGAGAACTGTAGCAGTCTTCCCCCCATTCGAGCGAGCGGGGGCGCCCCTTCATGAAGAGGCCTTAGTGTCTTGTCTAGTAGACTTCTTCCCCCAGGACTTCTTTTGTCCCTGGGGTTGACTCTTGTTTCATGCCCCAGACGGAGGAGGCAGTCGTATATGCCTGGAGGCTGATGCACCTGGCGCTAGGGAAAGAGTCCGTTTGAAAGAGGGACGCTTACTCTTCTTCTTAACAGGTAAGAGAGTGCTTTTCCCACAAGAGATTCTCTTGATATAGTTATCCAAGTCTTCTCCAAACAACCTTGCACCACGAAAAGGAAACCCAACCAACAGCTTCTTACATGGTGCTTCGGCTGACCAAATTTTCAACCATAAGATTCTACGCATATGCACCAACCCAAGTGAAAGACGAGAGGTTTGCACGAAAGAATCTCTGATGGCGTCAACAACAGAACATAAGGCCGCTGGAAGGTTAGCGAACCCCTGGGCCTGTTCTTCAGGTAGAACTTTGATGACCTGCTTAACATGGTCTCTTAAGTATTGACAGACTCCAATCGCTGCTACTGCAGGTTGAGCCACTGATCCTGCTAAGGAAAAAACATCCTTCAATAAGGATTCCATCTTTTTATCCACAGGATCCCTGAGCATCTGAGCGTTGTCTACAGGACAAGTCAGACTACTATTTATAGAGGAAATGGCCCCATCAATGGCCGGTATTCCCCACCTTTTAATAAATTTTTCTTCCATAGGATAAAGTATTGAAAACTTTTTCGGCCGAAGAAAACGCTTATCTGGGTGATCCCACTCAGAATAAAAGGAGCTTTTCAAGTAAAATATGAACAGGAAAAGCATGTGCTGTTTGGGAAGGTTTCAGCGACCCCAAAGAAGAAGAAGATTACTTAACTGATTCAAATATGGGCAACTTAAATGTGGAGTGGACCAATCCAGTAAGGATCTGTACTAAGACTTTCTCCTCTTGGGAAGCCGAAGAGGGTCCCTCTCCACCTGATTCCTCAGAGGAGGAATCATCTGTCCCATCCTGATCCTCTGAAAGGGATCCATCTCCTTTATCCCAGAGCTCCTCTACTTGAGGGTCTTGGGGAACAGAGGAAGGCCTAGTGCGTTTTCTTCCACTGAATGAAGATGTAATCACGGCCATTAATCTTTCCTCTAACCCAGTAATGGTTGAGGAAAAAACCTCTTGTGTAATGTATACAGAGGCTGAAGTGCCAGAAGCCGGTGCAGCCCCTGACCCCAACGGCTCTCCCTGGCTAGCCGTCCCTGGCCCCTCGGGGGGGGGGGGGGGGGGGGGGGGGAGATGCTGCAGACAGGGGGTCCTCAGAACCCGAATGAGATCCCCTAGCGTCTCTGGTTCTGGGGGTATTTGAACCTCTTCTACCCATAGTGCAAAGCAACAAGGTGGAGGTATCAAAAATGAACACGGACTGCTGAGCGATGTAGTCTGGCAAAAGCCTTGCTACCAAATGCCCAGGTCTGGTGTTACCTTAGTAAATGCAGCCTAGGAGAATGCCTGTGTCCCACCTTAAATGCTACTGTCAGCTCTGTGTCCCTCCAAAGGCTCAGAGCACCTGTAAAGTGTGCTTTAAATAGCCCTGTTTCTGGCAATGTGGGCGTCTGAGCATGCTGACGCTGTGCTGACGCTCTGCCCCCCACCCTCTACCGCCCCCCTTCGTTTTTTCAAAACCCGAGCGCTACCCGTGCGAGCTGACCCTTCCGGGATAAGCATGGAGGAAGGCTGGGGGTGGAGGAGGAAGGAGAGAGGCTGGCAGAGATGGAGCCTGCATGTGCAACGGCGGCGGCAGCGGCGGTGACAGTGCGGTGTAAAACCGTCTTACAGCCCTCCTGCGGCCTCCCCTTAGCCTGGGGGAAATATCCCTGAGGAAAAAAAACCCCATCCCATCCTACCTGGAGCCGGTCGGAGGAGCTTGTGCAGCATCGAACGCTGAGAAAGAAATCAGCATGAGAAGGTATGTGCTCTTGGCAGCCCCCAGTGGTCACAATAGGCATAGCATGCATTTACCTTAAAGGAGAAAACCTACTAGAATTTAAAATTCTGTGGAATCTCCTCTTACCTTATCCAGCTGCAGGGTTCCGTATACACAGACCCAATCTTCACTTCTTACGGTGGGCTCCGTTTAAAAAAAACGTCAGAGACTGGGGCCCCCTACAAATAGGGGGATCCTGCAGTTCTGGCCCTGTAAAGCACCCAGCCAGAAATAAGGTGTTAAAGACCCTTTTCTGATATGCGGGGTCCAGCCCTCTAAAAAGAGAAGCGTTACAGGTAAAACCTCATTTCTTCAGACACGAGGCCCGGGTACCATCCAATTCAGCCATGAAAGGGCACTTTGAATGGATCCGGTTCGCCTGGCTTGCCCCAGTATAGGATATCAGGATATTCCCTTTGGAGCTTCAGCACAGGACATCTTTACACGTCCAACACCTAAGACACTGGCGTAAAAACTGAGGTATCCCTGTAAGGGGAGGGATTATATAGGGGGTTGAACTTCCTGCTTAGGGTGTGACCAGTGTCCAATACCTATTGGTACCTACATAACCCATCAGTTATTACTGTGGCTCTGTGTCCCGTGATGTTCGAGAAAGAAATCTTGACTTCTGCTTGACCACTCAGTCAAATTTATACTCGACCAACTACATCCTGACCATTCACCACCTTTAAACTTTGACTTTATCTTGGTCTCGACATCCCATCTCCTGGATGGGGCATTTCAACTCCATCAAAATGATTCTACCAAAATTACTTAATCTCTTCCAAAAAAAATATATATCATTAGGCGGTAGGAGGGCTTGATCATTCACAACTTTTTAAAATTACTACCAGGCCGCCCTGGTAGTATTAATGGCTTTGTATGCGAGTCGTGAAGCCCTCTATGTGTTGAGCTAAAAATGTACTATGTCGCCCCTATAAATATAAAATCTCTCCCATGGACTCCCCAACCCCCCACCCTTCTCGCCTGCCTACCTTTAGCCCCTTAATGAAACACACACACACACACACACACACACACACACACACACACACACACACACACACACACACACTGAAAGTTTGGAACTCCCTTAAATACTTTAGCAACCTCCTCTCTCTGCAGCTATCCTTACTCCCCATCACCAGAAATCCCCATTTTCTACCATGGTTAGAGTCCCCATCCTCTTTCCTCTGGTAGACCACCTACAATTTCACTACAGTTTACTCCCTTCTGGGAGGAAAAAAAAAAAAAGTCATGTTGTCCTGGGCAACTCTCCAAGAGAGTTTTTATTAAGGCCCCCTCCTTGGGATTATTCCGGTACACCCAACTTTGACATCTTATCAGATCTTCACAGAGACAAAGACCCCCTTACTACGTTGACTATTTTTGAACAAATACATGTCGCGATACCTCTCTAACTCCCACACTTATTTGTATTATCTATCCTCAACTCAATAGTCGCATTAGCATGTGTAGAGGGAGAAGGTAGTAGGTAAGTGGGAAGAGGACTTGAAGGCCCAAAAATCAGAATCAGAAAAGGGCTGGCAAGTCGTGTGGTTCACTATAGTCACCCGCTCTATTATGGTCACCAACCTTGAGTCAGCCTATAAGGTTCTGACTTGTAGTATCTGGTGACATCTAAACTAGATCACGTTTCCTGGACATTTGGGTCTATGTTTCAGAGGATCCCAGGCTTCTGGAGATGTCCTCCATATGCGGTGGCCCTGTCCAGTGTTAGGCCACTTTTGGTTCAAAGTGTTCTCCCTTTTACACACGCTATTCAGGATTAGTTTCTCCTGGCACTTCAACACTTTAAACCCCCTGGGGGGGGGGGGGGGGGGTAATAAAAAAAAAAAACAGTTTAAGCTCATCCATTTTGTTCTTCTAGCCTTTAGATGAACAAAAGCCAGGGCATGGAAAAAAAACTAATTTGTCCACCTCTGAGGTCGAAAAATAAATCAACTTTTTTTTTTCCCATGAATAAACTAATGAGCATCCTCACAAACACTCACAGCAAATTCTGCAAAATCTGGGCCCCTTGGAACATGTACCGCCAAATCACCACCTAAAAGTGGGCCCCTACTGTCATAAACACAGAGGGTGAATGTGGCCCCCCCCGCATCGTGCCTACCCTTCTACTTCCACCTCCACCTTCTGTTCACCCCTCTAATCCTTTTCTCTTTTATTTCTTCTACCTTTACAGTACAGCCCACTCATTACCTAGTTCAATTGGGTTATTCCAATCTCTGCTGGCCTTGGATATTGAGAATTAGAGGTCGACCAATATAGTTTCTTCAGGGCCGATACAGATTTTTCGGCCGCCTTTCAGGCCAATAGCCGATATCAGGTACCAATATTCTGTACATTTAAAGTGTTGAAAACTGCTGTGGGTGGCTGGCATGTACTCTCTGGTCCAGACGTTCCGTGGCATGCACTGTCCAAGGCAAGGGAGGAGGCAGCCATTGCGTTATCCGGGTAGAAGAAGCCAGGACTCAGACTGTCAGAACGTTTGCAGGCCCAGTGCAAAACCCTTTCCTGGCTCCTTCTACCCGGGCCAATGACATAGTAGGCCTCAAAAAGATGGCCGCCACGGCGGGGGGAGACCAATAATCGGTAAGTTTGTGACCAATACTATAAAAAATAAAGTGAATATTGGCCCCAATAATCGTCAACCCCTATTGAGGATATATCAATTCTCTATGGTATTTAATCTAGAACCAGCAGACATTGGAGGGATGTCCTACCCCCCACCGAGTTAGAGGCTGGATTGCTGTGAAAGAAGGTAGATCAACAGCCACATCTTCTGCTGGTTAGTGTCCAACCTTCTAATGGCAGGATATGTATCCAGTGATCTCCCACAATAAATGCCACGATAAACTTTGCAGGCTTTCCTCAGCTGTGCAAGCTTGCATGATGTTAAAAAGCTATATGAGTTACCAGTTTATATTTTACCAGGATATCCAAAAAGTTTTTGGTGAAACTTTAACTTATTTTCACCAGCATGCAATGCTATGTAATGTGCTTAATTATAGCATTTTTTTAAATCTAGAATACTTGCTTCCTGAAAATGTTTTTTGGTGTCATTATGGTAGAACAGTGGTTCTTAAACTGAGGTTCAAAGACTTCAGCTGAAACCAAAGCAAAACACTTGTGTCGGTAGTTGCCTCTATGGTCCACTAGGAGTAAAAATGGCATTGTGTTATAGAATTTGCATCAGCCGGACAATATGAATACCAGAGGGGAAAAGACGTCCCCTTTTTTGCATCATTAGTTCTAAGATTACACAATCTGTGGCCTTCAGAGCCAACGTGCTGCTATCTGCAGCTGCTCCCGTCGTAGCTGAGTCTCCGCAGAATCAGTCTGTTATCTTCACCTAATTCCCATGTTTGATTCCTGTTTACCCTCAATGCAAAGGATTTCCTCCTCCTGAAATCCTGTGTCAGAGCTTATTCAGTCTGTGTTTAGGTAAGTTTTTATTGAGAAGTGTTGCTGGGCACTTCCTCCCTTATGTTTAAGAAGCTATTTAAACTTGCTCAGTGCAATTGAGAATTTAAGGAGCAAACACCTCTCAGACTCTCTTCCTGGGCTCTTGTTGCCGAAACCTTTGTTCCATTGCCTGATGCTGGTTTAATACCTCTGCCTGTTTTTGGACCATCTTGCCTTGAAGATTTTCACCTTGTCTCCCTCCTGCCAGTAGTTTGGTTGTATTTGAGGGCTGCAACCTGAAAGCAGTCTAGAGCAATGCCCATCAAATCTTGCAGTGTGCTGTGGTGAATATCAGGGGGCTCTGTAGACTAAGCTACATGGCCGCCTTTAGGGCCTGCATTCACTTGATGACACAGAAGGTCCACTACTACTGTGACAAAGTATTCCTGAAGTACAATCTATTTACTTACAGGTGTGAACAGTTTACTCATTTTGTATGGCAATTTAATAGTGTAGACCTTGCTGTAAAATGCAAAGTCTGCTTTTTGGGTGTGGGCCTCTTCCTCCTGTAAAAATTGCTGCCTAAGATTACTTTAAAAGTGTACCTGTACAGAAAAAAAAAAAAAAAAAGTCAACTGTGACTAACTGCTGCTGGCGCTCTCTAGTTCCAGCAGGATGTACTCGCTTTCGCATGCGGTCCTTGAGCGCTGTGTCCACCAGACAGTGGATCACAGTTGTTGATACTGGGCCTCTGATCACTAGTAAAAAACTAGCAGATGGCATCCATTCATGATAACATTGATACCAGGTGATAGCTGTGGCCAATCACAGCAATCACAATAGTAAACAATGAATCATGAATGAAAGCTATTCAATTAAAATGACTGCATTTACAGCGACCACTGTAATAAACAATCATACTGTAACAAATTTTTTAAAAATTAACCATTTTCTTACAGACTGTCACCAGTGTCCCTAATCACCACCACCCCAGTAACAGCATACCTGACCACCGCCACACCAGTTGTAGCGTTCCTGATCACCGCAACAGCAGTCACAGTGTCACCATAAAGACATGAGCGATTCTTTCTGAAGAGTCATCCATGTTCAGATCGCTGTTCAGAGAGCATTTGATAGGCAGTGAGGAGGCATTCCATCGCCTTCTCACCAGCCGATTTAACTTTTGGACCCCTCACAAGCAATCCTATTCACTTGAATGGGTCACAATCGGCGAGTGTGCAATTCCTGCCACAGCTGTGAAGCAAAGCATCACAACTGCTGCATGTGTACACTTTAAGCCACTGCAGCTAAAAAGGGGATGCGATTGAGGGGTGGTAACAGCACAGTTCAACAGTAAGGTTTTACCGCTCCCCAACCTCACATGTGAATGCGCCCTAATAGTGCAGCCAGTCACAGTTCTCCAATCACCACCATACAGGCAGACCAGCGTAGCTAGAATTAGTGTTCCTGATTGCTACACTGATCTGGAGTGGTGGCAAACAGTTTTCTTGACCACCACTACACCAGTCCTAGTGTCACCACACTAAGTGTAAGCCAGCAATGGTGACCAGATCAGTAAGAAACAGTGTTCCTGATCACTGGCACACCAGTGCAGTGTTGCCTGTGCCTGCTACCCGTACTAATCCTGACCTGTTTATTGACTAAGTTTCTGCCTGTTGCCTGGACCGATTGTTTTCTGACCATTACTCTGCCTGTGCCTGAAATGACCTATCTTCATGTTTGACTATGTTCCTGCGAAACAGTCCCAGTCATCTCCTAAAACTGCACTTCTGGAACCACAAGAACGCTCTGGCTCTTACTTTCTTTAGTCCTTTCGTTTAAAGTGGATGTAAACTCACTCCCATCTTTTTTAAAGTACTGATATAGGGGTGATCTATAAAGATATACATGCCTCCTGCATGTATCCTTACCTTTCAAATGTCTCCCCTTTAGCTGTTTGGAGCCCCCAAAAACACCAGATTCAGTGGGCGGGTCCGTTGTACGGCGCTCGGTGGGGAGAGTCATGGCATCACCAGACTCCCCGCCCACCTCTACACTCGGGCCTGGCCGGAGTGAAAAGTGCGCGCACAGGAGAAGAGGAGCGCGCTCATGGCTCCTGTCACTGTCCAGTGACAGTCGGGATGATCAGTGCGGCGGGGACAGTTGTGAGCACGGATCCCCCTGAGGAGGCAGAGAAGGAGAAGCAGCTG
This sequence comes from Aquarana catesbeiana, assembly GCF_042186555.1. Taxonomy (NCBI): domain Eukaryota; kingdom Metazoa; phylum Chordata; class Amphibia; order Anura; family Ranidae; genus Aquarana; species Aquarana catesbeiana. Next base: position 241,668,739 of record NC_133328.1, on the reverse strand, counting down.
ATCAAACACCATGCAGGGAGATCGGTGCTCACGGCTGTCCCTCCGCTGCACCGATCACCCCCGACGGTCCCTTGTGTCCTCCTCCTCCAGCACCTGACGTGTTCTCTTCCCCACCACCTCCCCTTCTTCTCTGGCCCCCCTCCTGTCCTTATCTGCCCGCTGTGTCTTCCTCCTCCACCCCCCTCATCCCCCGCAGCCGACTCCCCTCCATTCCAGCGGGCTCTGTCAGGATCGAGAGTGGAGGAAAGGACGGAAACGCTATACATGTCATTTACGGGGGGGGGGGGTCTAGTGCTGCTGGACACAGATATATCTGTGTCCAGCAGCAAAAAAAAAAAAACCCCATCAGACCAGTGGAGTGTCTGCAGCCAGGGCTGAGATTATGTGGAACCTGGCAGAGCTGCTGAAGAAAGGAGTGGGAGGGAATTCAAAAATACTGCCCGTGTCTTACTTAGGCTAGTGCACGAGATATGTAAATCACCTGTCACTCACAGCAAGGGGGAGTATTTGACAAAGTTTTTCTCAGTTTGTCAAAAATTTTCTCACTGAACAATAAAAGAGGATTGCTCAGAGATGGATTAACTCTGTGTGGCAAGACTGGGCTCAAATGATAGGAAATCTTATGCTCTACAATATGACTTATTTAAACAAAAAAAAAAAAAAAATTCGTGTTTACATCCACTTTAAGTACAATTGGTTGATTTTTGTGATCAACAAGACTCTATGGGGAAGATTTACTAAAACTGGTGCACTCACAATCTGGTGCAGCTGTGCATGGTAGTCAATCAGCTTCTAACTTCAGCTTGTTCAATTAAGCTTTATAAACAAAACCTAGAAGTAGATTGGTTTTTATGCAGAGCTGCACCAAATTTTGCACCATGCATTTATAATAAAAAAAAAAAAAAAAAAAAAAACCCACACACAATGTCTGGTATATATTCAGTCAAAACATTAAAAACGCCTCTCACAAGTGGTATTGTCATACCCAGTAGTAGCAGAATGTGTTTTGGGTTGTATGCCCATGCCGTATGTGATAAATGGCTTGTTAAATTGATAACTTAAAAATGCATTTTATTTTTTTTCCCGGCATTTTCCACAAATTTGTGGCAAAAAAAAAAAGACAATTTTCAAAAGACTTATTGTGCCTCTTTTATGTTACATGACTGAGTAAGTGGTTAAGGCCTCATGTAAACTGCTGCTGCTAAACGGACGTTTTGGGAGCAGTTGGGCATTTTTTTCAACTGCTCCTGTACTCTCCAAGTTATCTTATCAGTACATGTACACAGGGTCGTTTACAGTAGTTTCTAAACAGTTGAGTTTAGAGGCTTTTTTTGGAACGCAAAAAAATGGGATCAAAAGCTGAGTTTAGGGGCATGTCAAACGCTTCTAAGCGCGGCAACTCGCATTTAGCCGTGTTTCGTTTACAGGCGTTTTTCATTTTTGGCTATGTTGAAAAAACAAAAAAAAAACAAAAAAAAAAAAAGACGACCAGTTACACTTACCGGTAACGGTGTTTCTGGGAAGTCTTCCAGGACGGCACCCTGAGAGATGACTGGTCCTCCTGACAGGAAACACAATCAAGATAGAGGTTAAAAACCCCGCCCCTCCCTGCACTCCTCAGTTGTGCAAAAGTATTGACCAACACCAGTGCATGAAAGTGAAACAAAAACACCTCCAATGTACCACTCTATAATAATACTAACCGGGTGGGAAGTAGGCCTGCCGTCTTGGAAGACTTCCCAGAAACACAGTTACCGGTAAGTGTAACTGGTCATTTTCTCAAGTCGTCTTCCAGGACAGCACCCTGAGAGAAGAGCAAGTAGCTCAGGCCTACCTTAGAGCGGGACAACCGCTTGCAGGACCTTTCTGCCGAAGGCCAGGTCCTGGGGTGACAGAAGTTCCACTCTGTAATGTTTCAGGAATGTGTTCTGGCTTGACCACGTTGCTGCCTTACAAATTTGATCTACCGATGCTCCGGCTCTTTCTGCCCAAGAGGTTGCCAGAGACCTTGTAGAGTGAGCCTTAAGATTAGTTGGAACCGTCTGACCTGAATGTTCATAAGCTATGGCAATAGCCTGTCTAATCCATCTAGCAATGGTCGTTCTAGAGGCCTGTTCGCCTCTTCGAACTCCACAAAAACTGACCAACAGATGCTGAGATTTCCTGAACTCTTTAACCTTTTCTAGGTAAAGCAATAGACATCTCCTGACATCTAACGTATGGAAGGCCCTTTCCTTCTCGTTCTGTGGATTGAGACAGAAGGAGGGTAAAATAATCTCTTGTGACCTATGGAAACGTGAAGCTACCTTAGGAAGGTACAAAGGGTCCTGTCTGAGAATAATTCTGTCTTCTAACAGACGAAAAAAGGGCTCCTTCATAGAAACAGCATGCAAATCGCCCACCCTTCTGGCTGTGGTAATAGCCAGAAGGAAGGCGGTTTTAAAAGAAATCAATCTAACTGAAGATTGAGCCAACGGCTCAAAAGGTGCCCTGGTCAGGGCTTCCAAGACTAAAGATAAATCCCACGGTGGAAATTCCTTCATTTGCACCGGGGAAAGTCTCTCTCTAGCCGACAAGAATCTCTTAATTAAAAGGATCTAGAGCTAATTTAATATCCAGAAAACTAGACAAAGCCGCCACCTGGACCTTCAGAGTCTTGGTAGCTAAACCTCGGTCTACTCCCTCCTGTAGGAAGTCTAAGATAACTGGAATCTCTTTCTGGGGGACTCCTCTCGCTTCAAACCAACGGGAGAAAGCCCCCCAGACCCTAGCATAAACGCGCCTCGTTACAGGCTTTCTACTCAGTAACAGGGTGTCAATCACTCTCTCTGAACACCCCTTATTGCGCAGGCTCTCCCTTTCAACAGCCAGGCTGTCAACCTGAAGAAACCGGGGTTCGGATGGTAAAGAGGGCCTTGAGGCAGAAGATCCTGACGTTCTGGAAGCTGAATCGGAGGTAAAACCGCCCAGTTCCACAACGTGGGAAACCAGGACCTCTTGGGCTACCAGGGGACAATCAAGATCAAATTGCCCCTGGCCCGACATAGTCTTCGAAGGATTCTCGGAATCAGGGCTAAAGGAGGAAAGGCATAAGCTAGACTGAAATCCCATTCCTGCGCTAATGCGTCCACCCCCTCGGACCCCCGTTCCCTGCAGAGGGAAAAGTATCTTTTGACTCTCCTGTTTTCCCTGCGGGCAAAGAGATCTATCGCCGGTGTGCCTAGCTGTTGACAGACCAGGGAGAAAACCTCGGGATTCAGCTCCCATTCTCCCTGTTGTACTGTCTGACGACTGAGGAAATCTGCTTTTATGTTGAAAACTCCCCTTATGTGCACTGCAGAGATGGACGGTATCCTTTGTTCCGCCCATTCTAGAATCTCCTGTGTCAATCTCATTAGGGAAAGCGACCGTGTACCCCCCTCATGGTTCAGAAAAGCCACTGTAGTGGAATTGTCGGAGAGGATCTGAACCTCTCTCCCCCTGATCCTGCTCTCGAAGGCTATTAGAGCCTCCCTGACAGCCAACAATTCTCTGAAATTGGAAGGTGCAGGTAGGAGATGACCTCTGCAAGGATCTTTGCAAATACCCTTGGGCTGGCCCCCAGCCTGAAGGGTAGGACCTGGAACTGCCAGTGCTGGGTACCCTAATCTGTGCGAATAGCAAAGCGAAGGAATACCTGGTGTTGCGGTAGAATGGGAATATGCAGATATGCATCCTTCAGGTCTATGGTAGCCATGAAAACTTCCTTTAAACAAAAGTTTTCTGACCGTGTAGACCGATTCCATGCGAAATCTTTTGTATCGCAGGAAGGTGTTTAATTTCTTTAGATTCAGGATTAACCTGAATTTCCCGGACAGTTTGGGAATAAAAACCCCTTCCTTGCTGATCCACCGGAACTGGGAGAATGACTCTCTGACTCGCCAACTGCTCGATATTTTCCATGAGTCCTATGGCCTTTGGTTTTTCTCTGGGTAGAAAAGTCAGTAGAAATGTCTGCGGAGGCCTGGAAGCAAACTCTAGCCTTCTCTTATCCACTGAAGGACCAGAGGGCTCCGGGCTACCCGCTCCCACTGTGGGATAAATTGTGCCAGCCTCCCTCCCACCTTGGTGCTGGCGTCACTTAGGATCCTTGTCTGAGACCCTAGGGCTGGAGAAAAGGAGAGCTCCTTTCTGTTTGGCTTTTCCAACACCCCATTTCTTTCCTTCCTTACGGTCCTTAAACCGGTTGTTGACCTGGGGGCCTCGAAAAAATCTCTTGGCCTTTTTAGGTTTTACCGGAAATTTCTTTCCTTTCTCCGTAGATCTGGAGAGGGTTTGGTCCAACCCTGTACAAAACAGGAGAGACCTCTCAAAAGGAAGGCCGTATAACCTAGTTTTAGAGGTATGGTCCCCATCCCAGGTCTTAATCCATATGGCTCTTCTGGCTCAATTAAGAAGAGCTGCTGTCTTAGCCGAAGTCCGCACGGACTCCACTGCAGCATCCGCAAGAAAGGCTACCGCCTTACCAATTACCTCCAGGGAATCCAAAAGATCTTTGGACTTGGAAGTACTTGTCATATGATCTGTCAGTTTATTAAGCCACATGTTAGTATTTCTAGCTATACAAGCTGAAGCTAAAGCCAGACTTAAAGTAGCCGCATTGGCCTCCCAGGCCCTGCGTAAAAGGGTTTCTGACCTACGGTCCATTTGGTCCCGAATGTTACCTGCGTCTTCAAAAGACAGGTCAGATTGTTTAGACACCTGGGCCAGAGATGCATCCAATTTGGGAAGTTTAAAAAACTTCTTCTGCTCCTCTTCCTTAAATGGACACCTGCGTTTCCAGGTTTTAAACTTCTGAAGTTTATTTTCTGGCTCCTTCCATTCTCTTAAAACAATGTCTTTCAGAGACTGGTGGATAGGTAACACCCTGGACTGAGCTTTAGACAACCCCTGATACAACCTATCCTGTACAGAAGTCTGTGCCTCTGGCTCCTGGATCTCCTCAGAAGCATAAATAGCCCCTAGGAGGCCCTCCATATCATCTGTAGAGAAAATATGTCTGCCTGGTCTGGAGTGTCCCTCTTCCTCCTGGCTATCCTCTGCGTCTTCCCCTTCCTCAGGGGTCTTCCACTTCCACCGCCTCCTCCTCCGAATCCTGAGAAGATGGGGGTTTCTGCGGAGCGGTGCTCCCCTGCCTAACATTAGAAAAAGCACTTTCCTGGGAGGATGAGCCCTCTCTGCTATCCTGTCTAGCATTGAGGCTAGCCTGAAAGGCTTTAAGTGTCGACAGCATTTCAGATTGTACTGAGAGGAAATCTCTCATAACTTCTGAAGTTCCCTTTCCTGACAATTTGTGAATGCATTTATAACAAAACGGCTTGGTGTGCTCTGCTGCTAGTTTGTCATTGCAGTACCCACACCTTTTGGTTCGGGAAGGGTTTTTGGGTCTCGGTCTACTGGCAACACTCTGAGTTTCTGTGTCTGCAAAAACAAGAAGCCCGTTTAGCTAGTAATAAAATTTTAACAGAGATCCCTTATGAGGGTAAGGCTAGGGGGCCACCCCCTCCCTTATCTTCTCCAGCCTGGTAGACTCACCCCCAGTGGCCTCCAAAACGGCTGTAGACTCCTCTTGCTCCATTGCAACAAGCGAGTAGTGGACACCTGCTCCCTGCCCAGCGATGCTGCCTCCGCTGGCCGGAACTACCCCCTTTTTAAAAGCTGGTGCCTGTAGTCCGTGAGCCGGCTGCTGTCTCCTCATGGCGTTCCGAACGCCGCCATCTTGCCGAGGTCTGCGGGGCCCGCGCGCTCTAGCGTCTAGGCCGCCGTGACGTCATTTCCACAAGAAAGATCCACCGCAAAATGGCGCCGAAATACACACCGCCGCCGGTGCTGAGGCGGCCAGGAGACTCAGCACACCCCTTTATACAGTGCAGGAGTAAGGCAGATCTGCGGCACAATTATCTCCTGAGACCGTCAGGTAAGGAGAAGGGGGAGCAGGAACATGGTCCCTGGAGTTCTGGAGACTCAAAGTGCCCAGGGTCCTCCAGTTCTCATGGGGAGCTCTTCATTGCCCCCCTGAGAAATAGGGGAAACAAACCCCCCGGGAAGGGCAAGCCCTACCAGACCCAGAGGCCTTCCAAAAACCTGCAGTCTGGCGCCCAGGGGGAGACTTCCAGCCCACGGCCTTAGGTCTATTAGAAAAAAAACAAACTGTTTCGCTGTGGGGAAACACAATTAAAAACTGAGGAGTGCAGTGAGAGGCGGGGTTTTTAACCTCTATCTTGATTGTGTTTCCTGTCAGGAGGACCAGTCATCTCTCAGGGTGCCGTCCTGGAAGACGACTTGAGAAAAAAAAAATGTAAAGATATAGATATAGATATAGATATAGATATAGATATCTCCGGCAAAACGGACGTTTTAAACATGGGTTACTATCTGTCAAGTTAAATTGTTCAGGAGAGGTTGTAAAATGTCCCGTGTACATGAAACCTAAAAGTGTCCAGTATTGAGGTCATTAAAGTAATTCTTGAACCCCAGAAGTTTGAGAACCACAGACATACAGGTCAATATAGGTTTGTAAGTGCAGGTGAAAAAAAAAAATGTAAAACTGGCTTGGTAACTGAAATTGTAGCAGGTTTAAAAGGGTTTCAAAGAAAAAAAACATCCTTACCATAAAAGGTGCTGTTTAAGGAGGCAGAATAATCCCCGGAGGTGTGTATAGGGACGTGTTGCAGAATATAAATTAAATCCAATGAGGGTATCACAACCTTTGCAAGTCAGGTGGTTAAAAGCACTATAGGCAAAAATAAAATAAAATATTAGGACAAAATTGGATTTTTTACCTACCTGTAAAACCCAATTTTTGGAATACAGTCTAGGACACAGACAGATTCAGAGACAACTGGGTTATAGGCAGTTACTTTTTTTTCTACCAACGATTGATTTTATTGTAGAAAAACACATACAAAAACTTGTACATAGCGAGTATCAAAACTGTGCAATCACCTCTATAACACCACATTTTGTTCTGGCCAGCAGCCCTATTGGGGACATTCAAATAACGTCACATTAGATTGCCTCAGCCATGTTTCATAGCTGAATTAACCATATTTAGAGTGCAAAAGATACTCGTCAATAACCCAGCAAAAAAAAAAAATAGAGAATGCACATAGCTGCATAGAGCAAAAAAAAGTAAATATATTATAACAAACAGAAGAAAATAAAATAAAAAAAGGGATAAACAAGTAGAAAAAAAAAAAAAAAAAAGTGTATCGAAATTATGTGTGTGGTATTACTAGATACTTTTGGGAGTAGTGAGTCTATACACCCACAAATCCATACACGGACCAGGGCTCACATTTTCTGTTATAAATTGGCATAAGTGTCAAAAATAGTGTGATGCACCCTTTCCATGAGCAGGATAGCCACCATAGGTTTTAAAATCTGAGCCCAAGGGACCCTAGGGGTATGCTAAAACAATGCAATAGCCCAGTGAAAAGCACTTAACCAGGTGTGGACCAATCTGTGCTGGGAGGAGAGACTTCAGGTAGGTCAGCAAAACAATGGCACATTTGGTGTGTCACAGTCTATTGTATACCCGCGATCAGGTTGCCAGATTGAGTCGATCGCACCACAGTTCCAAAAAAAAAAAAAACATGTAGGAGAGTACCCCTCTCTAGACAACCCCTGAAGCAATTTTCTGGGACCATGGGGTAGAATCTGTAATTTTGAAGGTGTGTAATACCCCCTAGTGTGGAATTTGACAAGTTTTTTTCACTGCCATGGACTTTGTGCATTTATGCATATTAGAAATCATAAGGAAAAAGAAAAAGAATTGCGCTAGGTGCTCAAAAAGATTATATACATGAAAAATAAATAATAAAGTAACCGTGAAGGAGGTCCTGCTGCTGGACACTATAACCCAATACAAGGGCACAAGAAATGGAATTAAAGAAAAAACAGTGCAGCGCTGAACAAATATTACAAGTGAAAAAGAATTGTGAAAAAATTGGTTCAAAAAAATTAAGTATAAACTAAACAACAATAATAATAAATAATAGTGACTAATAAATAAGCATCCAACCCAAAGTCCATAAGCGATAAAAAACAAATGCAACTAGAAAATGCATTTCCTGGGGAAAATGCGTGGGAATGCTGAATAGCTGAATTGCTAAAAACGGCCCCCAGCAAAACTGCCCCCATCATATTGCCATCAAAACTGCCCCATCAGAATTGCCCCATAAAAATTGTCCCCATCAAAACTGCCCCATCATATTGCCCCCATCAAAACTGCCCCCATCATATTGCCACCTTTAAAACTGCTCCATTAAAATTGTCCCCATCATTTTGCCACCATCAAAACTGCCCCATCAGAACTGCCCCATCATATTGCCACCATCAAAACTGCCCCATCAGAATTGCCCCATCAAAACTGCCCCATCATATTCCTCTATTATTAACCACTTGACGACCGCCTCACGCCGATGTACGTCGGCAAGGTGGCACGGACAGGCAAAATCACGTACATGTACGTGATTTGCCTTCCGCGGGTGGGGGGTCCGATCGGTCCCCCCCCCGGTGCCCGAGGCGGTCGCCATTTGTTCCCGGGCGATGAGAGGTGAGGGGGCGGCCATCCATTGTTGGCCACCCCCTCCCGATCGCTCCCGGCGAATGAAAATGCTTCCTTTCCCTCTGTAATGTAAACAGAGGGAAAGGAAGTGATGTCATCTCTCCTCGAGTCGGTCTTTTTGATCCGACGCAGAGGAGAGAAGACATCCAAGTAAGTGCACCAACACTACACTTACAGTAGAACACGCAGGCACACATTTCACCCCCCTGTCACCCCCCGATCACCCCCCGATCACCCCCCTGTACCCCCTGTCACTCTGTCACCAATAGCAGTTTTTTTTTTTTTTGCATTGGTGTCAGTTTGTGTCAGTTAGAAGTGTTAGGGCAGTTAGGTTAGCCCCCTTTAGGTCTAGGGTACCCCCCCTTAGGTCCAGGGTACCCCCCTAACCCCCCCTAATAAAAGTTAACCCCTTGATTACCCCCCGTCACCAGTGTCGCTAAGCGATCGTTTTTCTGATCGCTGTATTAGTGACACAGGTGACGCTAGTTAGGGAGGTAAGTATATAGGTTCGCTGTCAGTGTTTTATAGCGACAGGGACCCCCATATACTACCTGCTAAAGGTTTTAACCCCCTGATTGCCCCCTAGTTAACCCTTTCACCAGCGATCACCGTATAACTGTTACGGGTGACGCTGGTTAGCTAGTTTGTTTTTTGTAGTTTATTACAGTTTATTATAGTTTTAGGGCACCCGCCGTTTATTACCCTATAAAGGTTTAACCCCCTAATTGCCCGGCGGTGATAGAAGTTAAGTTTTTAGGATCAGATAAGGTCTGCGTCGCCCCAGGCAGCGTCAGGTTAGCGCCAGTACCGCTAAAACCCACGCACGCAGCATACACCTCCCTTAGTGCTATAGTATCTGAACGGATCGATATCTGATCCGATCAGATCTATACTCCCCAGCAGTTTAGGGTTCCCTGAAACGCAGTGTTAGCGGGATCAGCCCAGATACCTGCTAGCACCTGCGTTTTGCTCCTCGGCCCAGCCCTGCCCAGCCCACCCAAGTGCAGTATCGATCGATAACTGACACTTACAAAACACTAAGCACACATAACTGCAGCGTTCGCAGAGTCAGGCCTGATCCCTGCGATCGCTAACAGTTTTTTGGTAGCGTTTTTATACAGTCGCCAACAGTCAGGAGCTTTTTTGCCTGTGAGTCTCACTAGTGTACCCCTAAATTTAGAGGCCAAAATGGCAAATCGAAGGTACACTAGTGAAGAGGCCTACACGTTTCTGAGTATGACAGATAGTGAAGAGGAAGTCACTCATCTGTCAAGTTCAGGCTCAGAATACGAACCTGTAGAGGACAGCGGCTCCATGACAGATAGCTCTGACGACAGAGTTGTGGTCCCTGCTAGAGTCAGGCGTACCAGACCCCATTCTTCTTCTTCTGTCCTTGAAGTGCAAGAACCGCAGGGCTCTCGTATGGAGCAGAGAAGTACTAGCGCCGCTATTCCTTCTGGTGAACTGGCAAGCACCAGCGGCCTAGTACACCCTGGTCGTACATCCAGCACTGCAGTATCACGTGGTGACGTGGCGAGTCCCATAAGTGCAGTTCAAGCTGGCGAGGTGGCAAGCACTAGTAGTGTCCCGCTGCCACCAAGAAGACAAAGACAGGCCCGTCGTGCCCATAGTGCCCTTCCTGCTGCATTGGCCAATCCGAATTGGGAACCTTCCACTTCTGCAGCACCCGTACTTCCCCCTTTCACTGGCCAACCCGGAATTCAGGTGGAAACAGTTGACTTTACGCCACTGGATTTTTATTCACTGTTTTTCACCGAAGATCTCTATAGATCTATTGTGGACCAAAGCAATTTATACGCTGGTCAACACATCGCCGCTAATCCCCAGTCCTCCCTTGCCAGAGATTGGAGACCAATTACGGTCTCCGAATTTAAGACCTTTCTGGGCCTTTCCCTCCTCATGGGGTTGAATAAAAAGAGTAAGTTGCGGTCATATTGGTCCACTGACCCAATTTACCATTCACCCTTGTTCTCTGCTTCCATGGCCAGGGCACGATACGAGCAGATTTTGCGGTTCATGCACTTCAACGACAATGAACTCTGTCGTCCTCGTGGAGACCCTGCATACGATCGGCTCTACAAAATTCGGCCCCTCGTAAACCACTTCAACCAACGTTTTGCAGACTTGTTTACCCCCCATCAAGTTGTCTGCGTTGATGAGTCCCTGATTAAGTTTTCTGGCCGCTTGTCATTCAAACAGTACCTTCCCAGCAAGCGTGCCAGATACGGGGTCAAGATGTATAAGCTCTGTGACAGGGCCACAGGCTATACATGTAGATTTATGGTTTACGAGGGCAAAGATAGTCACGTAGAGCCGATCAACTGCCCTGACTACATAGGAAGCGCTGGCAAGATAGTGTGGGACTTGGTGTCACCCTTATTCGGAAAGGGGTACCACTTGTACGTGGACAATTATTATACGAGCGTGCCACTTTTTAGTCACTTGTTTGATCAGCAGATTGGAGCATGTGGCACCGTGCGACCTAATCGCCGGGGCTTTCCCCAGCGGCTTGTAGATTCCCGTCTTAGGCTGGGGGAGAGAGCCTGCTTGAAGTATAATAATTTGCTCGCTATGAAGTGGAGGGATAAGAAGAATGTTTTCGTTCTCACCTCCCTTCATGCAGACACGACGACCCAAATTTCTACGGCGACTGGTGTTGTGGAGAAACCCCTCTGTGTCCACGAATACAACCTTAATATGGGAGGGGTGGACCTCAACGACCAGTTGTTGGCGCCGTACTTAGTTGCCCGTAAGGCCAGACGCTGGTACAAAAAAGTGTCTGTATACTTATTTCAATTGGCTTTGCTGAATGCTCATGTGCTATACAGAGCTTCAGGACAGACTGGATCCTTCCTTAAATTCCAGGAAGAGATCGTCAGAGCCCTTCTGTTTCCAGACGGTGCTCTACCTCACCTTCCCCAACCAAATGCAGTAAGCCGGCTGCATGAGCGGCATTTTCTTTATGCCATCCCGAGTACCCCTACCCAACGAGCCCCCCAAAAAAGATGTCGTGTCTGTAGCAAGCGCGGATTTAGGCGTGACACCCGGTCTTATTGTCCCTCCTGTCCTGGCAATCCTGGTCTTTGCATGGGTGAATGCTTTGAACGCTACCATACATTAGTTGAGTATTAGCGTAGGGTTCAGCACTGCACAGACTAGGCACACTAACACAGGGTCTCCCAAGATGCCATTGCATTTTGAGAGACCCAAACCTGGAACAAGTTACAAAAGTTAAAAGTTACTAAAAAAAAGTGTAAAAAAAAAATTAAAAAAAAATTAAAAAAAATAAAAACAAAAAAAAATATAAAATAAAAAAACCAAAAATAGTTGTTGTTTTATTGTTCTCTCTCTCTCTATTCTCTCTCTATTGTTCTTCTCTTTTTTACTCTATTCTATTCTGCAATGTTTTATTGTTATTATGTTTTACCATGTTTCCTTTTCAGATTTTTCATACTTTACCGTTTACTTTGTTTTGTTGGTAACCATTTTATTGTTTTCAGGTACACCATTCAGTTGCAGCGCGGATTTATTTATCTTGACAGCAACAGCGTTTGCTCCCACGATATCTAAAGCCGTGACTCCAGCGCTGTCGGAGGTGATTTCACCACCACAGTTACATACTTCAGCATATATGCCGAAGCGTGGGGGCAGCAGTGGGTGGAGGAGCAATTTGCTCCTGCCTTTTGCGGGAGGATGCCCCCATGCTTCGGCATATATATATATTTTAGGCACAGGTTGCGTTAAATGTTTTATTTTTTACTATGGTTTTTTTTTGTATTTGCTTTGCAGGTATGGTAAGTCTTACTGTTATACTGTAATGTTACTTTGTTTTATTGTTAACCATCATTTGCTTAGCAGGTACGCCATTCAGTTGCAGCGCGGATTTATTTATCTTGACAGCAACAGCGTTTGCTCCCACGATATATAAAGCCGTGACTCCAGCGCTGTCGGAGGTGATTTCACCACCACAGTTACATACTTCAGCATATATGCCGAAGCGTGGGGGCAGCAGTGGGTGGAGGAGCAATTTGCTCCTGCCTTTTGCGGGAGGATGCCCCCATGCTTCGGCATATATATATTTTAGGCACAGGTTGCGTTAAATGTTTTATTTTTTACTATGTTTTTTTTTTGTATTTGCTTTGCAGGTATGGTAAGTCTTACTGTTATACTGTAATGTTACTTTGTTTTATTGTTAACCATCATTTGCTTAGCAGGTACGCCATTCAGTTGCAGCGCGGATTTATTTATCTTGACAGCAACAGCGTTTGCTCCCACGATATATAAAGCCGTGACTCCAGCGCTGTCGGAGGTGATTTCACCACCACAGTTACATACTTCAGCATATATGCCGAAGCGTGGGGGCAGCAGTGGGTGGAGGAGCAATTTGCTCCTGCCTTTTGCGGGAGGATGCCCCCATGCTTCGGCATATATAAATGGTGCATGTATGCCCATCATTAGAAGTGGGTGGATGAAGGGAGGTATTCTAATGGTGGGCATACCCACCGATCAATATCTTTTTTTCGTTCAGCCCACAGGCTGCATGAAAAAAAAGTTTACAATATATGCCTAACAAGGACCAGCAACGTACTGGTATGTTGCTGGACTTTGAGTGGTTATACCAGAATGATGCCTGCAGGTTTAGGTATCATCTTGGTATCATTCTTTTCAGCCAGCGGTCGGCTTTCATGTAAAAGCAATCCTAGTGGCTAATTAGCCTCTAGACTGCTTTTGCAAGCAGTGGGAGGGAATGCCCCCCCCTCCCCCACCGTCTTCCATGTTTTTCTCTGGCTTTCCTGTCCCAACAGGGAACCTGAAAATGCAGCCGGTCATTCAGCCAGCTGACCATAGAGCTGATCAGAGACCAGAATGGCTCCAAACATCTCTATGGCCTAAGAAACCGGAAGCTACGAGCATTTTATGACTTAGATTTCGCCGAATGTAAACAGCGCCATTGGGAAATTGGGAAAGCATTTTATCACACCGATCTTGGTGTGATCAGATGCTTTGAGGGCAGAGGAGAGATCTAGGGTCTAATAGAGCCCAATTTTTTAAAAAAAGAGTACCTGTCACTAACTATTGCTATCATAGGGGATATTTACATTCCCTGAGATAACAATAAAATTAATTTTAAAAAAATAAAAATGAAAGGAACAGTTTAAAAATAAGATAAAAAAGCAAAAAAATAATAAAAGAAAAAAAAAAAAAAAAAAAAAAAGCACCCCTGTCCCCCCCTGCTCTCGCGCAAAGGCGAACGCAAGCGTCGGTCTGGCGTCAAATGTAAACAGCAATTGCACCATGCATGTGAGGTATCACCGCGAAGGACAGAACAAGGGCAGTAATTTTAGCAGTAGACCTCCTCTGTAAATCTAAAGTGGTAACCTGTAAAGGCTTTTAAAGGCTTTTAAAAATGTATTTATTTTGTCGCCGCTGCGCGTTTGTGCGCAATTTTAAAGCATGTCATGTTTGGTATCCATGTACTCGGCCTAAGATCATCTTTTTTATTTCATCAAACATTTGGGCAATATAGTGTGTTTTAGTGCATTAAAATTTAAAAAAGTGTGTTTTTTCCCCAAAAAATGCGTTTGAAAAATCGCTGCGCAAATACTGTGTGAAAAAAAAATATGAAACACCCACCATTTTAATCTGTAGGGCATTTGCTTTAAAAAAAATATATAATGTTTGGGGGTTCAAAGTATTTTTCTTGCAAAAAAAAATTATTGTTTCATGTAATCAAAAAGTGTCAGAAAGGGCTTTGTCTTCAAGTGGTTAGAAGAGTGGGTGATGTGTGACATAAGCTTCTAAATGTTGTGCATAAATTGCCAGGACAGTTCAAACCCCCCCCAAATGACCCCATTTTGGAAAGTAGACACCCCAAGCTATTTGCTGAGAGGCATGTCGAGTCCATGGAATATTTTATATTGTGACACAAGCTGCGGGAAAGAGACAAATATTTTTTTTTTTTTTTTTTTTTGCACAAAGATGTCACTAAATGATATATTGCTCAAACATGCCATGGGAATATGTGAAATTACACCCCAAAATACATTCTGTTGCTTCTCCTGAGTATGGGGATACCACATGTGTGGGACTTTTTGGGAGCCTAGCCGCGCACGGGACCCCGAAAAACAAGCCCCGCCTTCAGGCTTTCTAAGGGCGTAAATTTTTGATTTCACTCTTCACTGCCTAGCACAGTTTCGGAGGCCATGGAATGCCCAGATAGCACAACCCCCCCCAAATGACCCCATTTTGGAAAATAGACACCCCAAGCTATTTGCTGAGAGGTATAGTGAGTATTTTGCAGACCTCACTTTTTGTCACAAACTTTCGAAAATTGAAAAAAGAAAAAAAAAATACATTTTTTTTGTCTTTCTTCATTTTCAAAAACAAATGAGAGCTGCAAAATACTCACCATGCCTCTCAGCAAATAGCTTGGGGTGTCTACTTTCCAAAATGGAGTCATTTGGGGGGGTTTTGTGCCATCTTGGCATTTTATGGCCTTCAAAACTGTTATAGGAAGTGAGGAGTGAAATCAAAAATTTATGCCCTTAGAAATCCTGAAGGCGGTGCTTGGTTTTCGGGGCCCCGTACGCGGCTAGGCTCCCAAAAAGTCCCACACATGTGGTATCCCCATACTCAGGAGAAGCAGCAGAATGTATTTTGGGGTGTAATTCCACATATGCCCATGGCATGTTTGAGCAATATATCATTTAGTGACAACTTTGTGCAAAAAAAAAAAAAAAAAAAAAAAAAAAGTGTTACTTTCCCGCAACTTGTGTCAAAATATAAAATATTCCATGGACTCAACATGCCTCTCAGCAAATAGTTTGGGGTGTCTACTTTCCAAAATGGGGTCATTTGGGGGGGGTTTGTGCCATCTTGGCATTTTATGGCCTTCAAAACTGTGATAGGTAGTGAGGAGTCAAATCACAACATTACGCCCTTAGAAATCCTGAAGGCGGTGCTTGGTTTTCGGGGCCCCGTATGCGGCTAGGCTCCCAAAAAGTCCCACACATGTGGTATCCCCATACTCAGGAGAAGCAGCTAAATGTATTTTGGGGTGCAATTCCACATATGCCCATGTCCTGTGTGAGAAATATATCATTTAGTGACAACTTTGTGCAAAAAAAAAAAAAATTGTCACTTTCCCGCAACTTGTGTCAAAAAAGAAAGTATTCCATGGACTCAACATGCCTCTCAGCAAATAGCTTGGGGTGTCTACTTTCCAAAATGGGGTCATTTGGGGGGGTTTTGTGCCATCTGGGCATTTTATGGCCTTCAAAACTGTGATAGGTAGTGAGGAATTAAATCAAAAATTTATGCCCTTAGAAATCCTGAAGGCGGTGATTGGTTTTCGGGGCCCCGTACGCGGCTAGGCTCCCAAAAAGTCCCACACATGTGGTATCCCCATACTCAGGAGAAGCAGCTGAATGTATTTTGGGGTGCAATTCCACATAGGCCCATGGCCTGTGTGAGCAATATATCATTTAGTGACAACTTTTTGTAAATATTTTTTTTTTTTTTTTTTTTTGTCATTATTCAATCACTTGGGACAAAAAAAATAAATATTCAATGGGTTCAACATGCCTCTCAGCAATTTCCTTGGGGTGTCTACTTTCCAAAATGGGGTCATTTGGGGGGGTTTTGTACTGCCCTGCCATTTTAGCACCTCATGAAATGACATAGGCAGTCATAAACTAAAAGCTGTGTAAATTCCAGAAAATGTACCCTAGTTTGTAGACGCTATAACTTTTGCGCAAACCAATGAATATACGCTTATTAACTTTTTTTTTACCAAAGACATGTGGCCGAATAAATTTTGGCCTAAATGTATGACTAAAATTGAGTTTATTGGATTTTT
This sequence comes from Aquarana catesbeiana, assembly GCF_042186555.1. NCBI lineage: Eukaryota > Metazoa > Chordata > Amphibia > Anura > Ranidae > Aquarana > Aquarana catesbeiana. The sequence continues at coordinate 241,652,252 of NC_133328.1, read as the reverse complement.
TTTATAACAAAAAGTAGAAAATATCATTTTTTTTCAAAATTTTCGGTCTTTTTCCGTTTATAGCGCAAAAAATAAAAACGGCAGAGGTGATCAAATGCCATCAAAAGAAAGCTCTATTTGTGGGAAGAAAAGGACGCAAATTTCGTTTGGGTACAGCATTGCATGACCGCACAATTAAAAGTTAAAGTGATGCAGTGCCAAATTGGAAAAAGACCTCTGGTCCTTAGGCAGCATAATGGTCCGGGGCTCAAGTGGTTAATCAGTACATGGTGTGTCTGTCCCCTCCCCCGGGCTCTGTAATCAGAGCTGAAATGCTCCAGCCACCACCCCCCTGTGTATAACAGAAGCTTTGGTAACCATGGCAACAAAAGCAACACAGTACACTCAGTACTCACAGTAATAGTTGAATGGTTTTAATAGCTGAAAGTATGCAGACATTACGCAGAGCCAAAAAACGTACGGAATAAAGAAATAATAAAAATAAATAAAATCGAATATTAATAGTGGGACTGATAAAGCATTCCCACTAACTAGAAAATGCATTTCCTGGGGAAAATGCGTGGGAATGCTGAATAGCTGAATTGCTAAAAGACCCCCAGCAAAACTGCCCCATCAGAATTGCCCCATAAAAATTGTCCCCATCAAAACTGCCCCATCATATTGCCACCATCAAAACTGCCCCATCATATTGCCACCATCAAAACTGCCCCATCAGAATTATCCCTTCAAAACTGCCCCATCATATTGCCACCATCAAAACTGCCCCATCATATTCCTCTATTATAAATCAGTACATGGTGTGTCTGTCCCCTCCCCCAGGCTCTGTAATCAGAGCTGAGATGCTCCAGCCACCTCCCCCCCCTGTGTATAACAGAAGCTTTGGTAACCATGGCAACAAAAGCAACACAGTACATTCTGATTAATGGCTAAAATTTCCTGAAATGACCTCTAAACAAAAAGCTTTTTTACAAAAACTGTAAAAGATATCAAACTGAAAAGATATAGCCAGATTTTAAAGTTTGTTTGGCGTCTGTAGGTGAAAGTATGAAGGAGCTGAAACTTTTGGAAGCGGAAGAAGATTTTAAAGGATCTGAAGCATGCTCCCATTGACTTCAATGTTAAAAAAAAAGTGATAAAAAGCTTAATATTTTAAAAAGTATAAATGGTAGAAAAAAAGTTGAAAAAGTCCCATCATCAGCTAAAAGAGACGAACATTTTAATAGTCGAATGGTTTTAATAGCTAAAAGTATGCAGAAGTTACGCAGAGCCAAAAAAACGTACGGAATAATAAAAATAAATAAAATCGAATAACAATAGTGGGACTGCTAAAGCAGTCCCACTAATAAAAATAAATAAAATCGAATAACAATAGTGGGACTGCTAAAGCAGTCCCACTAATAAAGGCAAATAAAAGTTCTAAATATGGTGTAGGTGAAATCCAGAGATTATTCCATATGGAAATCTTGATCCATAATCCACCGCCAGTGCTGCCCACCACCTGGTGATAAAGTAGTAAAGGCTTACCAGAGAGCCTGCGACCGCCCTTATTCAGGGGGGTCAAAACAGGCTTAGTAGTGTGAGATGGACTTCAAGGGATGTACCATAAGAGACTCTATAGAGACTCTCGCCAGCTTCCTTCCTGGGTGACTCCACAGCAACAACAGGGCGCCAAACCAGAAGATGTAGTCCCAAAGACGCTTCTTATGTGGCGATTGATGTTTGTTCCCAGAGAGACCAGGCAGAGATGAGCAACATATCCCAAAGAGAAAAGAGGGGGGACTCCAGTAGTGCAGATAAAACACAACTGCATTTATTACGTAAAATACAGATAAGTAAAAAATATATAAAGCATAAAAACCCAGCAGGGACAGCATATAAACTCCTCTGCTGTTTTAAAATGAAATCGCGCATGCGCGATGCGTGCTAGCGTTGAGACCCTACGGCCGTTTCGTCACAACTGACGTCATCAGGGGTACGCAACCGCGCATGCACCTTATAAACCCAAGCGATGCGCTATAAAGCGCCACCATTGGCTAACTAAAACGGAGCTGATGCTTAAATAATTAATAGCACAAACACATAGTGATTGGTTAGTAGAGTCTGGAGGTGGGGCACCCATTCTGTTGGCTTACAAAGAATTGCTCTTTAACCTATTAAGAAAATAACCAAGCAATATACATGAATGGATTGCCATCCAACCTATGCCATCTAGTGGTGAAATGAAATACTGCCCAAAGTATACAGATTAATAAATAAATAATACACTTAGAATACAAAAGAAGAAAAAGCACTACAGATGTGAAAACGAAAAGGCCAGTAGGTTAATAACACCCTAGCCATAGACGCGGAAGGGGAGGGAGGGGATACAAAAAACAAAAAAGTATTCTAGTAGGTGTCAGTAGAAAAATTAGGACAAAAATTCCTTATATTGCTATTTTCTTTGCACTTTACTATAGGAGGAATTTTTGTCCTAATTTTTCTACTGACACCTACTAGAATAATTTTTTGTTTTTTGTATTCCCCCTCCCTTCCCCGTCTATGGCTAGGGTGTTATTAACCTACTGGCCTTTTCGTTTTCACATCTGTAGTGATTTTTCTTCTTTTGTATTTTAAGTGTATTATTTATTTATTAATCTGTATACTTTGGGCTGTATTTAATTTCGCCACTAGATGGCATAGGTTGGATTGCAATCCATTCATGTATATTGCTTGGTTATTTTCTTAATAGGTTAAAAGAGCAATTCTTTGTAAGCCAACAGAATGGTTAGTAGAGACTGGAGGTGGGGCACCCAATCACTATGCGTTTGTGCTATTAAATATTTAAGCATCAGCTCCGTTTTAGTTAGCCAATGGTGGTGCTTTATAGCGCATCGCTTTAGTTTATAAGGCGCGTGCGCGGTTGCGTACCCCTGATGACGTCAGTTGTGACGAAACGGCCGTAGGGTCTCAACGCTAGCACACATCGCGCATGCGCGATTACATTTTAAAACAGCTGAGTTTATACGCTGTCCCTGCTGGGTTTTTATGCTTTATATATTTTTTACCTATCTGTATTTTACATAATAAAATGCAGTTGTGGCTTATCTGCACTACTAGAGTCCCCCCTCTTTTCTTTTTGGGATACATGGCTCATCTCTGCCTGGTCTCTCTGGGAACAAACATCGATCGCCACATAAGAAGCGTCTTTGGGACTACATCTTCTGGATTGGCACCCTGTTGTTGCTGTGGAGTTGCCTAGGAAGGAAGCTGGCGAGATTCCCTATAAAGTCTCTTATGGTACATCCCTTGAAGTTCATCTCACACTACTAAGCCCGTTTTGACCCCCCTGAATAAGGGCGGTCGCAGGCTCTCTGGTAAGCCTTTACTACTTTATCACCAGGGGGTGGGCAGCACTGGCGGTGGATAATGGATCAAGATTTCCATATGGAATAATCTCTGGATTTCACCTACACCATATTTAGATCTTTTATTTGCCTTTATTGCATTTGTTTTTTATCACTTATGGACTTTGGATTGGATGAATTATTTATTAGTCACTATTATTTATTAATATTGTTGTTTAGTTTATACTTAATTTTTTGAACCAATTTTTTCACAATTCTTTTTCACTTGTAATATTTGTCCAGCACTGCACTGTTTTTTCTTAAATTCTTTAATATTAGAAATCATATCTAACCAGTCCTCAGGGGATATTTCCTGGCCCGTCTCCTCCTCCCAGCCGAGCATCGCTGAGGACTTTGCTGGGAGACATTTCCCATTAAGGTAACCGTACATAGTAGAAATTGTACACGTCTCTCTCTTGAAGAGGACATGCAGACGCTCAAAAGTGGCATTCGTGCTAGGTCCGTCCAAGCCGAAATGGGTGGCAAAAAAGTGCCTAACCTGCAAGAATTTATAAAATTCTGTTCTGGGAAGGGAAAAGCTCGACTGGAAGGAGGAGAAAGATCAAAATGCGCTGCCCTTCATCAATGAATCCAGGGTAACCAGGTCACTCTGAATCCAATAAAAGTCTCGTGGGGAGGGAAAGTAGGGTCCCCCAGAAATGAAGCCAGCCTAGGTTTGGGGGGGGGCAGTGAAAATATTTGTTTAAATAAAAAATTACCACAATCGAAGTGGTTGGCTCACCACAAGATTGAGAGGGGATATACTGACCATAATAAGCCCGGAATGTAGTAGGGGGACAATGGAAATACGTTTAAAGCGGAACCAAGGGATATGGGCTGGGGTGTGGGGGCGTGCCACTGTGCCAATTGAACCAACCTGGCCGAAAGATAGTAAAGCCGAAGATTTGGCAAACCTAACCCGCCCATGGTCTACACACCATCATCTTGCCTAGGCAAGGCTTTTTTTCCCCCATGCCAAATGAATTTATTCACATCTCTTTGTATCAAATCAATCATCTGGCGGGAGACATAAGGGGAGAGCCCTAAAATAGAGTAATAGTTTTAAGAATAGACATCTTAAAAAGCATGGACCCTGCTGAAAAAGGAGATATGATATGGGGCCCAGGTGTGCAATAATTGCCTGATGCGGGAGAACACCTGTGGGTAATTGGTATAGTACAACTTATGAAGGGATGGGGCCAATTTAAAGCCCAAGTATGATAACGTTCCCCCCGCCAAGCAAAACCATACCTAGATTGAATTCCAGATATCGAGGCTTGTGGGAAATTAATCATTAGTGCAGTGCATTTGGAGAGATTAACCACCCAGACCCGATAATGGGCAGTTACCTTAATGTGGACACATGCAAAAAAAAAACCAAAAGGACGCCCCCATACAACTTCTTCCGTTCCCAGCAATCCTCAGCTCTGTAGCAAGCAAGGACCAAAGAGGGGAAGGTGTCCTGTACTTTACTCCAAGAACCAGATTCGAGCTCCACTAGACAGCATCTGGGGGGGGGGGGGGGGGGGGGGTACAATATGAGTCATACCTGATGCTGGATTAAGAACAAAGAAGCAGCGCCCTATGGGTGAAACATAAGTACTTGTGGACTGTTGGCCAAGTAAAAAAGTTTATTTATTGCACTTCAAAAAAACAAAACTGTCAATGATAAAACCCTGCACAGGTTACAGAGGCAATCATAAAAACATATAACCATTGTGGATGCTAATGTAAAATAATATTAAAAGAAAACAGTACCACTTTAACATCCGGGTAGGGAGGGATTAACATCAACCAATCAGCTTTGAATATGGAAAGTGATGCGATAAGCCATTTTTAATAACCATGGAAATCCAGTAGTTAAAGAGGGGTGGTTGTGTCATAACCTTTTACCTCTGGCTGGCAGTCAGACTCAGCTGGTGTTCGAGGTGAAAATGACTGAAAAATCGCATGCACGCAAAACATGTAAGCCACGGCAAGACGGGTATCCCATTTCCCTTCACTTCCGATGTGACACCAACGTCATCCTGTGTGCCCGACTACTGTCAGCCGACTACTGTCCATAAGGGTCCTCCGCTACTGTGATTTTCACCTCGAACACCAGCTGAGTCTGACTGCCAGCCAGAGGTAAAAAGTTGCGACACAACCACCCCTCTTTAACTACCGGATTTCCATGGTTATTGAAATGGATCACATCACCTTTCCATATTCAAAGCTGATTGGTTGATGTTAATCCCTCCCCGGATGTTACAGTAGTACCGTTTCTTTTAAGAACATTTTACAGAAGCATCCACATTGGTTATATGGTTTTATGATTGTCTCTGCAACCCTTGCAGGCTTTTATCACTGACATTTATTTTTCTGAAGTACAATAAATTAACTTTTTACGTGGCCAACAGTCCACAAGTACTTATGCTTCACCCATAGAGCACTGCTTCTTTGTTCTTGATTTTTGTTATCCATTTTTCCAGTGGTTGGCGGCCGCACTGGGTTCTAGCCCATTTCACATCCTCCAGGATTTGTATACCCCCTTATATGGCGACAGTTTATAGCGCTCAAGGAACTTTGTGAGCCCTGAACATGGAGCCTCAGTTGTGCCTGGCTGTCTCTCTTCTCACTGTGCCGCCTCCCTGCCCAATTCCTTAGTTAACCTTACTTTGCATGTTGTTTCTGGTTAACCTTGAATTCTTTGCTCCTCCCATGAACTTCCTATTTATGCCATGTCCAGTAGCTAAAGCAGTAGAGAGGTTACCACCAAACCAAACAGCTGGTTAAATGCAGCAGCAGGTCACCCTGGCAGATGACAGGCTCATCTGAGCTGTGTCGTCTAAGCACCAACTGATGTTTACCAGAGCCGATGGTGGCGATGGGTTTTGCTGCGTGTTAGTACCAGGTCACGTCCTCCGAATCACACCACCAAGGAGGTCAGCAAGCCAGGGTCCAGCAGCAGAAATAGCAGATAAGGATCAAGCAGAAGCATAGTCAGTAAACAAGCCAAAAGGTCAGTAACAAGTGGTCGCAAGTTGGGATCAAGTAGAAGCATAGTCGAGGAACACACCAAAAGGTTAGCAAGAAGTGGTAGTGGAGAGGAGGACGGCAGCAAGAGTGACAAGAGCGAGTTATAGGCTGGAGAGAGCACAATAATCTGGCAAAACAGGAAGTGCAAAGGCAAGGCTAAAATAAGAAGTTCATGGGATGAGCAAAGGGTACAAAGGTAAAGGCAAGATCATTCAAGGTATTTGGAGCTGTCCAGCATCTCAGTAAGAAGAGATATTGCTATACACAGCAGATGTCGAAGGTTCAGACCCGGGTCCTGACACCTTGGCTTGTTCAACTACGCTTCCACCTGATCCCTTCCAACTACTACTTGTTATAGACCTTTAATTTACTATGCTGCTGCGTGTTCCCTATCTGCTTTATTCGCTGCCCGACCCCACGCTTACCACTCTCCTGCTGGGGCAATCCAGAGGACCATGACCTGGCATTGGCACACAGCAAAACACATCTCCTCCCTCCGGAGCACCAGTGAAGACCAGAGTGCGCTTAGACCCTGAGCCTTGGGTGAGCATGTGTTATCCACTAGGTGGGGAAATCTGCTTGTGCATTCAGCCAGCTGACTACTGCATGAATCCCTCTATTGCTACAACCATTGGCCTCCAAGTCTGATCCCAGACCATGACAAAGTCTTCACTAGGGAGTGCATACCAGTTGCCATTGAAAGGATAGACAAGGCTGATATTGACCCTTGATCAAATTCAAGGCCAACCGCTGATCCAGCCCCAACTGAAGAAAAGGCAAGACACATCCCACAGAGTTTTGCCAAGGACTAAACCTCCTCTGTTTACATCATTTACATCATGTAAAAGAAGTCTTCCAGGTGCAGTAATAGACCTTCCAAGAAGTTGATTTTTAGACACCTTAAAGCTTAGGGATGACCGATGGCCAGGACTCAGACATCACCGCCAGGCCATCAAAGCAAACAACCAAGAAGCAGGATGGAACACAAGACCCTGAGACAGTAAATCTGGTCAGTGTGTTAACAGCCATGGAACATCTCCCAGAAGCCAGAGTAACAATCCAAACTTGATATTTGTAAGTTATCACTGGAATTGCTTCATACTCAATCTGGATGAAGCAGACAAGGTCAAATCGGAAGGAAGGAAGGAAAACCATAAAGAAATCACAAGGGCTTACCAGCACATTTAGTGCAAGCGCCCTTGTGGTTGAATCTAGAACACCAGGAAATCCATGTCTGGCATTCCCCATCTCAGGTAAATGTCCCAAAACTCTTGCAGGTTTAGGGTCCACTTTAGTCCAGCTGCTAGGGACAGAGAAAATTTGGTTGCCAATTTTTTACTCCCAGAAAATGGCCATACAGCAGCATCTCAAATGAGGACAGACGATCATCAGCCCAGGACCTTAATGCAAAATCAAACCGAGGGTCGAGGACGAGGCAGTAGAGTACTTGTCAGACCTCAGCGACCAAATTTTTGCAATGTCCAAGACAAGTCCTAGGTACTCCAAGCAATGAGTAGGAGTCAATGCAGATTTTTGGAGGTCGATCACCCAACTTAAAGTCTGCAAAAATTGAGCCTTCTGCTGAATGTCGCAGGACAGAATCTGGGCAGAATGAGCTAACAACAGTAAGGCAAAGACAGGGGCTAAGACCTTTATGAACACTCGAGGGGCCATGGACAGGCTAAATGGGAGCACCACAAATGAAAAATGTTGCTCACCCAGGGCTAAAATCAGAAAACATTGATGCGGAGGAGACGTGGGAAAGTACAAATAAAGCATCCTTGATATGCAGCAAAGCCAGAAAATCCCCTTATTGAAGAGTGGCAATGACTGACCTGGTGGATTCTATATGGAATGCTCAGATTCTCAAGTACTTGACAACTTTGATGTCCAAGAAAGGGGAAGGGGGACATGGAGGACAGCTGGGGCACCCATTCCCAGTGCAGGACTACAGAAGAACCCTATCCTGGGAGCAGTGAGGCACCTGAGGGCAGCGGTTTTTATGCTCCTGGTCAGCGGTTCCACACAAGGGAGCACAGGGATTCACCCACAATACTTCTGAATTCACCCACCTCAGAAGGGCATACCCCCCCCTTAGGGGAGGGTGCCTTCAGGGACTGGGTCACACTGGTACGGATCATCTCTGCGCTGGACCTGTATAGCACCCTTTTGGCTACACCACTTGCCAATGTGGGCCCTAATGCAGAAACCAATGGCTGAATCAACTTTATAGGCCAGGGTCATGTTGCAGTCCCTAAAGTGCTTGCCTTGCGGTATCAATCTGGAATCTGCACAAGATGCTGCTGTGGCCACAACACAGCAAGAAGAGTTAATTGAAGAATTTCAGAAAGTGGCACTCACATGTACAATACACTCAGAGGGGATACATCAAACACCTAAAGCCACCAGCAAAGAAATGATGATTGCTGGGAGCAGGAGGGGTTATATGGGGTCTCCACAGTCTCTTGCCAGTTTCTAATCACCTGAAAGTAACTGCCTATAACCCATTTATGCCTGAATTTGACTATGTCCTGTATTGTAGGATTAAGAAGATTCAGAATGGTTCGTAAAACATACAAGTCGCCAAAGGATAAAAAAAAATTACAAAATCTTGATCCATTAGTAACATGATCTTAAACGCTTTAAAATACCCCCCCCCTTTTATTTGCACACCTGAAAGTTATTTCAGTTTGCTAATAAGGCCATACTGCAAAAGTGAATTTCTGGACTTGGGCTTCAAAAAGGTCAGTTCACATCTATGTGGCGCTTCACATTGCATTTGTGCAGACACAGTAGCTCATCCATTTAGCTGGGCTGCTGTGCCTGCGTTTCCTACAGGGAAAAAGGTCCCTGCACCTTTTTTCCCTGCATTTTCCAGCATGTGGGGGTGCCATTAAGAGTTTATGGCACCCCCGTGCATTTTCTGTGCAACACCGTGTTGTGTATGCAGCTGCATGCGGATAACATTTCTAATAGACCTAGTATCATCTTTATGAAGCCTAAAGACGTTATATTGCTTCCAGCAGGGTCAGACCCCAGAAGAACACAAACCTCACACCCCTATGTCCCCTTTTTGATCAAAAAGGAAATTTTAGATGTGGCGTAGCCAGCTGTGGTGCTTGTAAATACATGTGGCACAGGAAAGGAAGGGAGGGAAGGAAAAAAAAAAAAAAAAAAAAAAAAAAAAAAAAAGAAGGGAGGGAAGGCAAAAAAAAAAAAAAAAAAAAAGAAGGGAGGGAAGGCAAAAAAAAAAAAAAAAATGGGAGGGAAGGAAGGAAGGAAGGAAGGAAGGAAGGAAGGAAGGAAGGAAGGAAGGAAGGAAGGAAGGAAGGAAGGAAGGAAGGAAGGAAGGAAGGAAGGAAGGAAGGAAGGAAGGAAGGAAGGAAGGAAGGAAGGAAGGAAGGAAGGGCAAAAAAAAGGAAGGAAGGGAAGGCAAAAAAAAAAGGAAGGGAGGGAAGGAAAAAAGGAAAAAAGGAAAGGAGGGAAAAGGGAAGCGAAAGGGGAAGGAAAAAAAAGGGAAGGAAGGTCACAGGTACGGATGGGAAGGTTCAAATTCGACAGTTCGTTAACTGTGGATCACAGTACGCCATCTATGGCCTTCTCTGCCACTGTGGCCTCCTACATATTGGTCATACCAAACGTATGTTTTGGGGAACATAAGAGTAATATTTTACAAGGGTATGATAAACACTTGGTCCCCCTAAAACAAACACAATAGGAATAAAATGATGGTCTCTGAGTGTTTGGCATTGAAGTGATCACAGGGGATTTCGATGCTGGTAGGAAATATAGAAAGGCCTAAAGTCGGGAAGCCCTTTGGATTCATCGTTTAGGTTCTTTAATATCTAGAGGGCTCATTGAGGATCTTGAAATCCATGCTATGGTTTGAAGGTCATTTTTGCCCTTCGCATGTGGTACCTGGGATGATCCCCCATCGTATAATATTATTATTATTATTATTAATAATAATAAATTATAATAATAATATATAATAATAATAATAATATATAATAATAATAATAATAATAAATGATGACTCTCTGAAGCGCTTTGGACGTGAATTCCAGAGTTGTGGAGCATAGCAGGAGAAGGATCTGTCTCTCATTGAGTGTAGATAAATAGAGGGGACACCACAGAAGAACAGCAGACCAGAAGAAGAATTTGAGGAGTGGAGGGAATAGGAGGATGAAGTTGATAAAAAGGTCAAACAGATAAATAGGTTGCCAAGCCATGAAGAGCTTTGTAGGCGAGCAAGAGGATCTTAAAGTCTAAGTAAAACCAGACAGGTAGCCAGTGCAAGGACTCCAGGATAAGGGTAATATGATCACTTGTATCAGACCTAGTCAGGATTCTGGCTGCAAAATTTTGTACATATTGTAGTCTATAGTGTATTTAGATACACCAGCGAGTAGAAAATTGCAGTCGGGAAAACACAACTGTATGCATCAGCTTTAGAACTACAGTGTATGATGGCATAGGACATAGCCAAGCAATATTTTGCAAGTGGAAAAAATAGATCTGCTGACAACATTTTGTACATGTGGATCAAATCTTAAACTGGCATCAAATATCACCTCTAGATTTTTCAATTTCGGCTGAAGCTCAAGTACAGTGCCATCTATAGATAGGCTATCAGGACTGGCCTTACATAATTGATGGGGGGGGGGGGTGCCAATAAGCATGACTTCAGTCTTGTCACAGTTTAATTGAAGGAAATTATGGGCCATCCAAGTTTGTACATCATGAATATAGTTAAGATAGGAGAGAAGCAGCCAAAAGTAGAAACCAGTTTAGTGTGGACGTATATCCGAGTGTCATCAGCAAGTGATAATTGAGGCCATGAAATCTAAGCAATTGGCCAAGTGGAAACATGTAAATGCTATAAAGGAAAAAAAAAAAAAAAAAAAAAAAAGGACCCAAGATTGAGCCCTGAGGGACACCGTACTTAACTGGACCAACTTCAAACAGGAATCCACCAAGAGAAACAAAGTGACAGTAAGATATGACTTAATTTATTTCAGAGCCAGTTTTGAGGCTCCAAATATGGTTTCAAGGTGAGAGTAAAAATTGTGGTCTACAGTATCAAAAGGCAGAATAAAGATCCAGTAGTATAAGAATAGTTAGTGAGCTGGAATCAGAAGCTAACAGTCATTAGTGACTTTGACCAAGGCAGTTTCTGTGCTGTGCAATTGCCGAAATCCAGATTGGAGGGGTTCAAATAGGTTATTTAGAGTCAGGCATAAGGTTATGTAGCCAAGATGTCACAACCCACTCAAAGATCTTGGCAAGGAAGGGCAAGTGTCACGGTCCCTACCGTGCCACACAGACAGCCAGGTACGGTCACACCCCAAGTGGCTCAAGGTGGTATAGAACCCATAACCTTCCTGCTCCTGTTGCTTTACCTCTGAGCCACACTTTAGTTCTCTATTCAGCCTGCTTTCCAGCTATGCCTAGTTCTGCATGAAGTACCGAGGGTGATACTCTGATTGTACCTGTCACTCCTGGTTCAGCTAAGGCAGTTTATCCAATCAGCTGGGTATAAAACACTGCCTATGAGGGCATGGTCAGTTCATGGTCACCAAGTGTTCCTGTTTTCTGTTAGTGTTCCAAGACTGACCCCGGCTTCTGACCCTGGCTCAGTTTTTAGTTTATCCTGTCTTCCGGAATCCTTGACTACAGCTTTACCTCAACTATCCCTTGGCAGTTTCCTGTTAAAGCCCCCGTGCACAGATTCACAACTCAGGTAGCTTCTTACCTTGTTACCGAGTGCTGTGTGTATTTATAAGGGTGAGCATACATCTCTGCAATATGGACTCCAACCAAGGTAAGCCCTTACAGAAAGTTAGCTATTGGGTGAAAGTTATTTAAGTCGTCCAGAGCCATGCTGAGTTTTTTTTGGTACTGGGGTGATAGTGACTGTTTTGAGGATTGTTGGTACAAAACTGGTGCTAAGGGAGTCATTTATGATATTGAGAATAACGGGGCATAGAGAACTAAAGCAAGATTTAAATAAATGGGTCGGAATAGGATCAAGTATGCAGGTGGAGGATTTCATATAAGAGACCAGTATTAATCGTAGCACAAGTATTAGGAGTAGTAGTGCAACTCACCTCAGTAGACCATGTAGGATGGTCTATAATAAGACTACTAGCTTTTCCACATCTATATAACATTCATTGACCAATTGATTGATTTAGGATGTACTGACCGGTTGCAAATCTAAGATATTGGCTCTAGGTGGGTTCTTAGTTCAAAATTGATTACGTATTTAAAGGGACAAGTATTTTAATGATTAGATAATAGACAGACAGACAGACAGAGACAGTTTTTACACTTCCTTTTTGTGTAAATATATTATTCAAATTAAGCGTCTTAACTCTCCTCAGAATCTAGAATATAGGAGTCCAATGACTATTAATCTTTTTATCAATTTTGGGACTTCCATGTTTTTGGAACCCTTGTAGTTTTACCACTCAAGCTTGTTATATTATTGGTTATATAAAAAAAGGTTTGTGAAGCATCAGCTTTTTTTTGGATGCTCGTTTTTATAAGCCGGTACACATAACTTTATATTATGGTTATTAATTGAAATTTTTGCACCCCCCCCTATTTTCATCTGACTCAGTTTCAGGTCCGCCTTTTATTTTTTGTATAGAGCTGGTGAGGGCCGGAATGACGCCTGGGTTGTGGCGCTAGCCATTTCCATTAGGATCACCCTGCCAAGTGGGTCTTGTTTAAATCGCTGTTTTAGCCTCTTTATCATTGCAAGTATGCACTCATTGGCTTTCCTTTATAAAATTTGATTTGGTAATGCACAAGGCCTTTGCGCCCTTGTTTTTGTGTATGTTTGTTTTGAAGATATCTCGGGGAAGATAGAGGGCAGCATTGGTGAAGCTTAATGATAATGACTGCAAGCGCACATGAAGTGTGCAAAACGCGTCTACCCAGAATTCTGATTCCTGTAGTTTTTGGGATGTCCAAATAAGAAGGATTTTGATCTACAGTGGTGTGCGGCCATTTCTTCCAATTTCATTGGTGAAGCTTACCTATTTCTGATACTGAAATGGTCTATACTACAGTTCCTTTGGCTCTTGATTCCTTCGCACTACAGGGTCATTTGTTAAAAGATATTGTACTCACAAAAAAGTGGTATAATGACATGCTTCTTACATAAATTCCATAGGGAACATCTCATCTGTTCACTAGTGCTCCATTCAAAAGACTGACCTCTTATATCCAGCTGATTCTTTGAGCTGCTCTGCCTTTTAGAGTGGGCTTTGTATTCCTAAAATGAATACAAAGCTTCTTTTGATTGGCTGAGGCAGAGAGGCGGGCGGATGACATCATGATCTCTGCCTCAGCCAGAGGAAGTTTTGTATTCATTTATAAAATGCAAAGCTCCCTGTGAATGGCTGAGTACCACTCAGTCGACTCAATTTTTTTTTTTGGAGTAGGATGGGAAGCTCCCAATACCAATGTAGGAACATAGAGATTTATATTGTATGAAGCTAAGGCTACATACTGTTTATACAGTACTCCCAGCCACTGCATCTGTTCAGTGTAGTTTTGTGCGAACATGTTGCTCCAAACGAACTATTTAACTGCTTGCCGACCAGCCACCGTCATTTTACACCGGCAGGTCTGCACGATCCCGCGAGCCGTCGTAGCTATACGTGGGATTGGGTTAGCAGGCGCGCATGCTGCACTGTGGGGGTGCCGATACTCGTGATGAGTTTAGAACCGAGTAGTCTATGTCTTGTACACTTAGGAAATGAAGATTCCACACAGTTATGAAAATACTGCATGCAAGATTGCATGAATGGCATTTGAGGCATTCTAAAAACCATCAAATAAACAACCTACCAGCCTTCCAGGTCATCATCAATTCCAAATTCAAGGGTATCACTCATGTTCACATCACTTGTAACCCCTAGAAAATAAAAAAAAAACTTAAAATTAATGGTAAACTTATAAAGAAAATGTTACTGGTTAAGGAAAATTGTACAAATGCAAACAATTTTGATAAATCTGTTCACAAGCTCATGGGTCCTAGAGAATTTTAGATGGTGCACAAAATTAAAGTTATTACCATAGTATGGAAATAGTTACAATATACTATAGCTGGAAGTGTTGCAAGGTATCAGACACTTCTGAAAAAAATTCTACATTAGGTAAGCAGCTTGAAAAAGTATAAAAAAAAAAAAAAAAAAAAAAAAAAAGAACTTTATATGAGCCAAAAGTATACAATATGTCACATTCAAGGTTCAAGTAATATTTTCAAATTTTATTACGGCGCTAATTGCTGCATCTTTGCAGCAATTTCTTGAAAATGGCATCTTCCATAGGAATTAATATCTCACAAAACGGTTCCATAAAATGCATCACATTTGAACTACAAGGCACAGGACATGTGAATAGGTTTTTAACTGTACAAACTAATAATGTTGGTAAAGGTAAAGTATAGGCACCTTGTGGTGTTTTAATGATCCTGTATTTGTATAAATTACAATTCCGTTATGACAGAGGATGACCTTGTAATTTAACTGATACAAGCAAAAATTTCTAGTAGTTGCTGAATTTCTGACAGCTGCAGGGCAAAAGACAAGTCTTATTTGATGTGCTAAAATACTTGTAAAATTGTATAGGATCTTTAAAGAATCATGGAAAAATGTGCTTAGTGGTTGTCAAGGCTGAAGATGTTCTCTTGTTCTATGCATTAAAAGCGGAGCTCTTAAACCCCCCCCATGCCTCCAAAAATAAAAAATGTCAGTAGCTTTACTGCAGCTGCTGACTTTTAACATTAGAACACTTACCTGTCCAGAGATCCCACAATGTCAGCACCCCAGCCAATTTGTCCATCGGCTCTCAGGTGCTGCAGCCGCCACTCCTCGTAAGGGAAACCAGCAGTGAAGCCTTGTGGCTTCACAGCCAGTTCCCTACTGCACATGAGCAAAGCGTGCTGCGCTTTCTGAATGGCCCGGTTGTGGTGGAAGGAGGAGGCGGCCAAACTTCCAGGAGAGTCTCTTTTTTTTTTTTGGGGGGCTTAAAAACACACCACACACCAGGGACCAGCGCGTTCTGAGGCTCCAGCGCTAGAGCTGTAAAAATGCCAGACGCCGGAAAAAAATGTGTTAAACGCGATTTAACAAGCCTTAACGGTGTATACACAGCATTAAGCCTCGTCCAGCATTTCTCTCTCTATTCAGAACCTATGGGAGCACATTGATTTGAATAGAAGTCGCACCAAGATGATCCGACTTATGTGCTGAGATTCTTGAAAGGGAACCCTGGCAAAAAATGTAAGAAAAAAAAAAAATTGCCTGAGGTCCCCCCCCCCCCCCAAGATGATACCAGACCCTTTGGTCTGGTATGGATCTCAAGGGGAACCCCAACGTAAAAAAAAAAAAATGCTTTGGGGGGTCCCCCCCAAGATCCATACCAGACCTTTATCCAAGCACGTAGCCCGGAAGGTCAGGAAAGGGGGGTGGCGAGCGAGCGTTCACCCCCCCCCAGACCATACCAGGCCACATGCCCTCAACATGGGGGGGTGGGCTCTGCACCCCCCAAAAGCACACTGTCCCCACGTTGATGAGGACAAGGGCCTCTTCCCGATAACCCGTGCCCGGTGGATGTCGGGGTCTGCGGGCGGCGGCTTATCGGAATCTGATCCAGGCCACACCCTAGGTGAAGGAGTATGGGGTACATCGTACCCCAACCCATTAACCTTAAAAAATAAAAAAATAAATAAAAAGGATAAGGGTCTGGTATGGATCTTGGGGAGAAAACCTCATGCTAAAATTTTTTTTACATTTTGGCAGAGTTCCTCTTCAAAGATTCTCAGCACACAAGTCGCACTGCAAGTCGGATCATCTTGATCTGACTTACATTCAAAACAATGGGCTCCCATAGGGAACCACTGATTTTGAATAGAGGACAGAGAAACGCGTCTGAAAGCTAGCGCGGCTAAACGTGCATTGACGCCAATGCAAAATGCGGATAAAATCGCATTAATGGCGCTTTTTTCCTGGCATCGCTACTAGCTTTACAGCTTGTTTTTTTAAAACGCCCGTGGGCATGAGCCCCAAAGGTGCTTTTGACATGAAATTTTCACCACATGGGTCGGTAACAACCGATGCAAGCCATGCATACAAAGAAACCAAAACAAATACAGTCAGAAATTAAGTTGTATAATAAAATGAAAAAAAGGGGAGGTGCAAAAAAGGCATGGAAAGCCAAGACACCAGCTGAAAGCTATCAGTGATTACAAAGAAATCTTGCCCCTTGTCAGTGCAAATTAATATCAGCTGGTTCATCTCAACTGATGGCCTATAAAAAAAAAAAAAAAAAAAAAAAAAAAAAAAAAAAAAAAAAAAAGGAGGTGTCATTACCAAGGTGTTACACAAGAAATATTTCATGATGGGTAAAAGCAAAGAGCTCTCTAAAGACCTTCACAACCTTATTGTTGTAAAACATACTGATGGCAATGGTCACAGAAGGATTTCTACATTACTGAATGCTCCAGTGAGCACTGTTGGGGCCATAATCCAGAAGTGAAAAGATCATTTTAGGGCTGCAACTAATGATTATTTTCATTGTGGTGTATAATTAAAGTTAATATGTAAAGTTTAAAAAAAAAAAAAAAAAAAAAAAGGGCAATATATTCTTAAATATTTATATGCAGTGGAGTGAGTGGAAAATATAAACCAACTATATGGTTAGGGAGCAAAATCTCTAATCCACTCCGAGAATGACAGACAGAAGAGATGTACATCAAAGAAAAGGATTAAAGGACACGGGACACAGAGCCATAGTAAATTACTATGTGGGATGTCCCAGAGCAATGCCAACTGAAGGGAGGGAGACAAAACAAAAATTAGGGGACCATGAGATGAGAGAATTTATACTGCAGCCTGCAGCACACTGCGCCCAAAGGCAATATCCTCATGACTTTTTACATCTCCTGATAGAATTTGGTAAATGTATGGACTGAAGACCAAGTTGTGGCCTTGCAGATTTGAGCCATGGAGCCTTGGTGATGCACTGCCCACGAAGCACTAACAGCCCTTGTGGAGTGTGCTTTGATTTGAAAAACGTGGAATCTATGTCTTTAAGCTATAAGCTTGAACAATTACTTGTCAAATCCATTTAGAAATAGTAGATTTCAATGCTGCCTGTCCTCTTTTAGGTCCTTCAGGCAATACAAACAAAACATCCGTTTTTTGAATCTGAGCAGTCGCCTTCAAGTAGACTGACTGCTCTCACCACATCAAGAGAATGTAGTGACTCTTCTTCCGTAGAACCGGGTTCTGAAAAAAAATTAAGATAGAACAATATCCTGGTTTAAATGAAAACTTGACACTACCTTCAGTAGAAAGTTAGGATGAGGACACAATACTACCTTATTCTTGTGAATAATTAAATATGGCTCTTTACAAGAAAGTCAAAAAATAACCAAATAACGTTGCGCTACTATGAAAAACATCTGAATAGAATAGCAGCCAGCATCAACAGTGTAGTGACAATGTGAACAAAATGAAAAAATAAAAAAAAAAAAATGAAAAAAAATATTTTTTTTTGGTCTGCTCCAGGCCACCTGTTGATTGCAGTTGTGAAAGCCACATTCTCCAGCCATCCATCTGTTGTGAAGGTGAACCCATCCATCCTTTGAAAATTAGATGTTCCCTACAGCTGTCCACGGTCGCCTCAAAAGGAACCATTCGAATCTACCACTAACGCTTCTTCGCAAGCATCTATCCGGATCGGTGGATCCACAAGCCTGAATGACACTTAGCCATACAGTGAACGTGTCCACCTTTTCTGGTAAGCGTATTTGCTCCTTCCATTTTTTCCTGTGGATTTTCAATACATGAAGACCACTCATGCGATTTAGGTGTACCTACCACACACGCTCTCCCTTTTTGACACCGAAAAGATTATGCTGCTTAAGTTGATGAACTTTAATTTTGTTATGAACATTATTTTTAGCCAATGAGGTTTACCCCTCCCACTTTTCCCATGTGGTTGTTATTTTTATCACGCTGAAGGATCAGTTGTCACATATATGTTACTAATATATATTGTGTTAGTTCATTTTTGAATTTTTGTTTAGCGTTGCATTTATATATTTTTTCTTTACAAGAAAGAGCAGCAAACGGATACCCTTCTTGCAGAAGATATGGCTACCAGAAAAACTAGTTTCCTTGTCAAAAGGACAAAGGGAATATGTCCTATCGGCTCAAAAGGCTGTTTCTGTAATGCTGACAGAACTAAATTCAAGTCCCAGGGGTTCAGGGGTGACCTAACCGGAGGATTAAGCCACGTTACCCCCTGAATAAAAGCTATGAACCAAAGAATGTAAAGCAAGTGGTCGCAGAGATAATACCGTCAAGGCCGAGACCTGGCCTTTGATAGTACTCAAGGCCAGCTTCATTTCTAAACCCTTTTGCAGAAAGTCAAGGATTCTACCCATGACATACTTCCTGGGGTGCCAACCCCTGGATTCACACCAGGAGACATATGCCTTTCAGACTAGAATATACGATTCTGGAGGGCGGCTTCCTTGCATTAACTAAGGTAGATAACACTGAGCCTGACAGCCCACGCTTTTTCAGAATGTGGGTCTCAATAGCTAAACTGTTAAATTTAGCGTTTGTAAGGTGGGATGGAATACCAGACCTTGCGAGAGAAGGTCTGGACGTGGTGGTAGGGTCCATGGGTCCCCTACCGCCATCTTTATGATCTCTGCAAACCAAGATCTCCTGGGCCACAAGAATCACTGACTTCCCTTCCTGCTTGATCCTGTGAAGAAGTCGTGGAAGCAGCAGATCAGGAGGGAATGCATAAAATCAGTGAAAACTGATTCCAAGGGAATACCAAGGCATCTGTTCCACAAGCTAGCGGATCTTTTGTTCTTTACACAAAGTTGTCGATCTTCTTGTTGAACCTGGACGCAAACAGATCTACGTCTGGAATCCCCCATCTTTGACATACTGTCAGAAAGCTATCGGGGTGAAGAGACCATTCTCCCGGGAACAACTGCTGGCGACTCAAGTAGTCTGCTTGCCAACTCTCTATTCCTGGAATGAAGACTGCCGATAGGCAAGGTATATTGTTTTCTGCCCAAGTTAGGATATGATTCACCTCTCTCTGGGCCGCATGACTTCTCGTGCCCCCTTGGCGATTGATATAGGCCACTGCTGTGGCATTGTTGGATTGGATCCTGACAGGATAATTCCGTACCCTGAACGTCCAGGCCCTCAGGGCCAAGCGCGTTGCCCGAATCTCTAGAATATTGATGGGCAAGGTCATTTCTGATCTGGACCATTTCCCTTGGATAGTCGCCTCTTCCAGGGCTGCTCCCCAATCCGAAAGGCTGGCTTCTGTTACCACCTTCCAGGTAAATGGTAGGAAGGATTTTCCCTTTTGCAGATTCTTGGTTATCAACCACCAACTGAGGCTCTGGCGCACCTTTGGAGACAAACACATTAGGAAATTTAACGCTTGGACCTTCTTGTTCTAAGCCGATAGGATACTGTTTTGCAGCAGTCTCGAATGAAACTGAGCACAAGGAACGGCCTTGAATGAAACCACCATCTTTCCCAACAACCTCATGCAAAGTCGAATAGAAGGATTCTCCTTTGCCTTGACTACCTGAATCAGCTCCCTTATGGCACTGATCTTCGCCTGGGGTAAGAATACCCTCTTCTGGACTGTATATATGATCAGACCCAAGTATTCCAATCTCCTTGATGGTTTTGAGGAAGATTTCTCTAGGTTGAGAATCCAAGCTAGGTATTCCAGATAGTTGACCGTGGTGACCACTTTGGTCTAAGCAGATTGGTCTATCAAGAGCAGATCGTCTAGGTACGCTATAATCGTTATACCTTGGGCCCTTAATCTGGCTAGAGGAGGGGCCAGAACCTATGATGTAAAACACTCGAGGTGCAGTAGCTAGACCGAAAGGCTGAGCTACAAACTGAAAATGAAGATTTTAAATGGGTCTGACATCTCCATTTGGTTTTGGTACCGTGAAAAGGTTTGAATAAAGCCCCAATCCCTGCTCTTCTATGGGGACCACTGATATCACCTTTTGAGACAAAAGATGGTCCAATGCTTAAAAGAGACACTTCTTTTTCTCTGGATCCCTGGGAACATTTGATCTGAGAAAACGGGGACTCTTGTAACTCTAGTTTGTACCCTAGAGTAATTGAGGAAGCCACCCATTTGTCTTGACACTCTTCCTGCCAGACCCTTGAGAACTGCAGAAGTCTTCCCCCCACTCAAGCAAGCGGGGGTGCCCCTTCATAAGGAGGCTTTAATATTTTGTTTTGTAGGTTTCCTTCCCCAGGACTTTTGTCCCTGGGGGATCCTGAGGTTTACCTCTTGAATTTGGCGGTGGAGGCCATCGAGAGGTTGATGCTCCTGGCACTGGGGAAGAGGCTTGTTTAAATGAAATACGCTTACTTCTTTTCCTAACTGGCAAAAGGGTACTTTTTCCCATTAGAAATTCTTTGGATGTACTTATCCAGATCATCCCCAAACAACAGTTTACCGCAAAAAGAAAAACTAGCCAGGAGCTTTTTGCAGGGCACTTCGACTGAGGAATTTTTCAACCGTAGTATTCTACGCATATGCACCAGCCCAAGCATAAGGCACGGGGGCCTGAAGAATAGAATCTCTCATGGCGTCTATTGCAAAACATAAAGCCCCTGGTAGCTTGGCCAAATCTTGGGGCTGCTGATCAGGAATAATCTTGAGCACCTGTTTAAACTGGTCTCTCAAGGATTGACACACCATTTGCTGGCAGCGCATGCTGAGTCACTGAACTTGCCAGAGAAAAAGTGTTTATAATAGGAATTCCAACTTCTTATCTGTTGGATCCCTAAGCATTTGAGCATTGTCTACCGGACAAGTCAAACTTTTAATCACAGAGGATATACCAGCGTCAATTGTTGGTTCCTCATTTTTTTTATTTAATTTATTTTTCTCCATAGGATAAAGTGTTGCAAACTTTTTAGGAGGATAAAAATGCTTATCTGGGTGATCCTACTCAGAATACACAAGCTTTTCCAGCAATGAATGATAGGAAAGGCATACACAGCTTGAGGAGGCTTTAGCGAACCCAAACAAGAAGTACCGTATTTATCGGCGTATAACACGCACACCAAGTTTAGGAGGGCAGTTTAAGGAAAAAAAAAAAAAAAAAAAAAAAAAAAAAAAAAAAAAAAACTTACATTTAAATGCCCATCAATGCAGCGTTATCGTGTCCATCTGCAGCCTTGTCAGTGCAGCCTTGCCCCAGTGTCCAGTGCAGCCTTGTCAGTGCAGCTTTGCCCCAGTGCAGCCTTGTCAGTGCAGCCTTGCCCCAGTGGTCAGTGCAGCCTTGCCCCCAGTGTACGTTACATGATCGCCGCCGACATACACAAACTTAGTGTGTAGTTTTAAATATGGCGCCACAGAGTTCGGAGGGACTCGGCGGAGCTGAACGAGCGCCGCCGAGAACACAGTGACTGGGCGGAGCCGAGATACACATAGCCGAGGGTTCTCGGCTCTTCTCGGCGCCATTCACAGTCACGCCCAGTCCCTATGATGGACATAACACAGGTCCAATGGCGGGACTGGGCGTGACTGTGAACGGTGCCAAGAAGAGCTGAGAACCCTCGGCTATGTGTATCTCGGCTCCGCCCAGTCACTGTGTTCTCGGCGGCGCTCGTTCAGCGCCGCCGAGTCCCTCCGACCTCCGCGGCGCCATATTTAAAACTACACGCTATGTGAATGTCGGCGGCGATCGCTCCGATAGATCACAAAATAGCGGGGATCGCCGTATAACACGCACCCACGATTTTCCCCTGATTTTAAGGGGAAAAAAGTGTGTGTTATACGCCGATAAATACGGTAGGTTTATCAACCGACTCAGTTAAGGGTAGCATAAATGTGGAGCGGACCAATTCAGTAAGAGATTGTACCATCAATCTTTCAGATTGTGAACCTGATCCCTCCGCATCTGACCCCTCAGAAGAGGAGTCATCGGCCTCTTCTCGGTCCCCTGAAAAAAACTCATCTCCCGCCCCTGGTTCCTCAATTTGAGGGTCCTTTGTAACAGAAGGGGACCTATCGCGTTTAGTTCCACTCTGGGATGCAATTAAAGCCGCTAACCTCTGCTCCAATAATATGGTTGAGGAAAAAATGTCTTCAGTAACAGACAGGGGCTGCAGTGTTGGAAACAGTTGCACCACCTGAGGTCCCTGATGGCTCGCTCTGACCAGCCACTTCAGATCTCTCAGGGGAGGATGCCATTTTAGAGATGACTTTAGGCTTTTTGAGGTTGAAGGAGTCCCTCTTGGGCCCTTTTTTGGGGTGTCAGCACAAATGCAGAGGTACTACCAGAAGAAATAGCATTCACTGCTTGAGCAATAGTCCAGCAACTGCCGCTGCTATTAACGCTCAGCCTGATGCTTTTAGTAAATGTGCCAAGGGAATGCCTGTGTCACCAACCTCTTACATGCCCCTTTTTGCTCTTGTGTCCTTCCAACAGCTGCAGCCATGCAGCCAGCAAATAGCGCTTTTAAAACATACTCCTGTGCTGGACATTGCCGCAAGCCAATGCCACACTAAGCCCCACCCCCTCATTTCAAAAGAGTGTTTTCCCGCGCTGCCGCAGGCCTCTGATCCGACGGGATCGGCTTGGGGGGGGGGGGGGCAGGAGATCTGGTAATCCAACCGCCGTGCAGGGGCAGTAAAAAACAGAGCAGCATCGCCGACTGTTCTGGCTTCCCCTATCTAGGGAGAGCTTTTTCCAGGTGGGGGAGTGTTTTTGTAAGAAAACCCCCCCCAATCTTACCGGAGTTCTGGGGCTGCTCGCCGGAGGAATATACAGCTTCTACTGAGACAGCGTGATACAGCGTAGGAAAGCATGACAAGGTATGTGCTCTATACAGCCCCCAGTGGTGACTTTTAGGCATGACAACATTTACTTTTTAAAGGAGACAATTCATAAGAAACTTAAAAATTCCTTTCCAAATCTCCACTTACCTTTCCCGCCGCAGGGTTTTCGGTGCTAAAACCAGACGCAATTTTCACCCCTCACGGTGGGCTCCGTTAAAAACCTTCAGGAACTGGGGTCCCTTTTTAATCAGGGGATCCACACTCCTGGACCAGTAGAACACCCCACCAGAAAAAACTTAAGGCTGAAAAAAACAAAAAGCACTGGATCCCGGAGTCTAGCTCTCTAGAAGAGAAGCGTTATGGGCTAACCCTCACTTCTTCCGGCATGAGGCCCGGGTACCATTCAATTCAGCCTAAAAAGACACTTTGAATGGATCCGGCTGCATAGCTAGCTCCAGCAAGGATTGCTCCAGTGGAGCTCAGCACAGGACATCTTTACTCATGACCAACACCTTAGACACTGGCGAAAAAACTGAGGTACTCCCAGTAGTGGGAGGGGTTATATAGGGAGTGGATTTCCTGTCTTAAGGTGTGCCAGTGTCCATCATCTGAAGGTGGCCTATAACCCACATAGTAATTACTATGGCTCTGTGTCCCGTGATATACGATTAAGAAAATATACCAAGACATTCTTGATAAAAATCTGCTGCCATCTACCAGGATGATGAAGATGAACGGAGGGTGGACATTTCAGCAAGACAATGATCTCAAATACAAAACCAAAAAAACTCTCAATTGGTTTCAAAGAAAATAAAGCTACTAGAATGGCCCAGCCAATCAATTGGCTTGAATCCAATAGAAAATGTATGGAAAGAACTAAAGATCAGAGTTCATAGAAGAGACCCACAGAACCTTCAAAATTTGAAGACTGTGTGGAAGAATGGGCCAAAAATCACACCTGAGCAACGCATGTGACTAGTTTTTCCATACAGGAGGCTTCTTGACGCCGTCATTACCAACAAATGATTTTGTACGAAGTACTAAATAAAATTTCAGTTACTTTTTCCATGTGTCATTCCATTTTATTACACTTCATTTCTAAACGTATTTGTTTTGGTTTCTTTGTATGTATGGCAATAGTACCTTTAGAAATATAATTACCTTGAAAAATGGTGACATGTTCAACACTTATTTTATCCCCTGTATACCTCTTTTACACACACACTTCAAAATTTATTTCTTGGGAGTACAGTGGAGGACACTGAGTACATAGTTGGGTTGAAAAAAAAAAGACACAAGTCCATCAAGTTCAACCAAAAACACCACAATCCCATATACACAAACCTACACCCACAGTTGATCCACAGGAAGGCAAAAAACCCCAGCCAAAGCATGCTCCAATTTGCTACAGCAGGGGAAAAAAAAATTCCTTCCTGATCCCCCAAAAGGCAATCGGATTTTCCCTGGATCAACTTTACCTATAAAAATGTTAGTACCTGGTTATATTATGTACATTTAGGAAAGAATCCAGGCCTTTAAAGGCAAATCGACTGAGCTTGCCACCTCTGGAGGGAGTCGATTCCACATTTTCACAGCTCTTACTGTGAAGAAACCTTTCCATATTTGGAGATTATATCTTTTTCCTCTAGACATAAAGAGTGCCCCCTAGTTCTCTGTGATGATCTTAAAGTGAATAACTCAACACCAAGTTCATGATATGGACCACTTATGTATTAGTACATGTTGATCATATCCCCCCTTAATCTCCTCTTCAAGAGGGAATAGATTCAGGTCCTCTAATCTTTCCTCATAGCTGAGCTCCTCCATGCCTCTTATCAGTTTGGTTGCCCTTCTCTGCACACATTCTCCAGTTCCCCGATATGCTTTTTGAGGTACCGGTGCCCAAAACTGAACTGCATATTCCAGATGAGGTCTTACTAATGATTTGAGCAGGGGCAAAATGATATCTCCCTCTCTGGAGTCCATACCTCTCAAAACAAAAAAGGACTTTGCTCGCTTTGGAAACCGCAGCTTGGCATTGCATGCTATTATTGAGCTTATGATCTACAAAAGCCCCCAGATCCTTCTCCACCATCGATTCCCTCAGTTGTACTCCCCCTAGTATGTATGATGCATGCATATTCTTAGCCCCCAAGTGCATAACTTTACATTTATCAACATTAAACATCATTTGCCACTTAGTTGCCCAAGGACGTTAAGGACGTTATTCCACTGCATAGCTTAGTGTCATCTCCAAAGACAGAAATGGTACTTTTAATCCCAGACCTTATATCATTTATAAAGATATTAAAAAAGGTAAGGGTCCCAGCACTGAACCTTGGGGTACACCACTGATAACCTTAGACCATTCAGAGTAAGTCATTAACCACTACTCTCTGAATTCTGTCTTTTAGCCAATTTTCTAACCATTTACATATTGATCTTTCCAAGCATATATAGACTTTACCTTACACATAAGCTGTGTGTGGGGAATTGTGTCAAATGCTTTTGCAAAGTCCGGTATACCACGTCCACACCTCTGTCCAAAGGTTTTACTTAGCTCCTCAAAAAGAAATCAGGTTTGTTTGACAACTTGCGTCTGATGAATCCAAGTTGTCTGTTGCTTAAAATATTTTTTTCCAACAAGAACTCGCCTATGTGGTCTTTTATTAAACTCTCCTACTGGAGACTATAGAAGTTAAACTAACAGGTCTATAGTTACTTGGTAAAGACTTTGATCCCTTTTTAAATATGGGCACCACATAGGCCCTGCACCAATCCAGTGGTACCATTCCAGTTAACGAGTCATTAACAAAAAAAGATTCTTTAATATTTAACCAGCCTGTTTCAACCAGGGTACCTTCTAGGCCAGGGGTCCTCAAACTACGGCCCGCGGGCCGAATCCGGCCCTCCAGCGTTTTTGATCCGGCCCGCGGACTGCCCCTTTAAAATTGCAGCACTCCCCCTGCCCTCTGCTCCCTCCATCACACAGGACGGGAAACATGACAGGCCGGACAAAGGACCTTTTGTGCCAAGAAGCAGGTGATTGGTTACTAGGCATCAGAGCGGTCCCAGGAACCAATCACCTGCCCCTCACTTCCAAAGTCCCGCCCTCCGTCCGGACCTACCATGCCTCATGTCCTGCGTGATACAGGTAAGTGTTGAGTGCTGTGATATTATAGGGGGCGGCAGTGTAATATTGGTATGGGGGGATCCTGTGACATGGGGGGGGGATCTGTGATATGGGGGGGTATGTGATGGGGGATCTGTGATATGGGGGGGGAGATCTGTGATATGAGGGGGGGGGAGATCTGTGATATGGGGGGGGGGGAGATCTGTGATATGGGGGGGGGATCTGTGATATGGGGGGGGGGGATCTGTGATATGGGGGGGGGATCTGTGATATGGGGGGGGAGATCTGTGATATGGGGGGGGAGATCTGTGATATGGGGGGGGAGATCTGTGATATGGGGGGGAGATCTGTGATATGGGGGGGGGGGAGATCTGTGATATGGGGGGGGGAGATCTGTGATATGGGGGGGGGATCTGTGATATGGGGGGGGGATCTGTGATATGGGGGGGGGATCTGTGATATGGGGGGGGGGATCTGTGATATGGGGGGGGGATCTGTGATATGGGGGGGGATCTGTGATATGGGGGGGGGATCTGTGATATGGGGGGGGGGAGATCTGTGATATGGGGGGGGGAGATCTGTGATATGGGGGGGGGAGATCTGTGATATGGGGGGGGAGATCTGTGATATGGGGGGGGAGATCTGTGATATGGGGGGGAGATCTGTGATATGGGGGGGGGAGATCTGTGATATGGGGGGGGGGAGATCTGTGATATGGGGGGGGGATCTGTGATATGGGGGGGGGATCTGTGATATGGGGGGGGATCTGTGATATGGGGGGGATCTGTGATATGGGGGGGGGGGATCTGTGATATGGGGGGGGATCTGTGATATGGGGGGGGGGATCTGTGATATGGGGGGGGGGATCTGTGATATGGGGGGGGGGAGATCTGTGATATGGGGGGGGAGATCTGTGATTGGGGGGGAGATCTGTGATTGGGGGGGAGATCTGTGATATGGGGGGGGGAGATCTGTGATATGGGGGGGGAGAGATCTGTGATATGGGGGGGGGGGATCTGTGATATGGGGGGGGATCTGTGATATGGGGGGGGGGATCTGTGATATGGGGGGGGGATCTGTGATATGGGGGGGGGATCTGTGATATGGGGGGGGGGATCTGTGATATGGGGGGGGGATCTGTGATATGGGGGGGAGATCTGTGATATGGGGGGGGGAGATCTGTGATATGGGGGGGGGAGGTCTGTGATATGGGGGGGGAGGTCTGTGATATGGAGGGGGAGGTCTGTGATATGGGGGGGGAGTCTGTGATAAGGGGGGAGTCTGTGATAGGGGGGGATCTGTGATATGGGGGGGGGGGAGATCTGTGATATGGGAGGGGGGGAGATCTGTGATATGGGAGGGGGGAGATCTGTGATATGGGAGGGGGGAGATCTGTGATATGGGAGGGGGAGATCTGTGATATGGGGGGGGGAGATCTGTGATATGGGGGGGGAGATCTGTGATATGGGGGGGGAGATCTGTGATATGGGGGGGGAGATCTGTGATATGGGGGCATCTATGTGATGGGGGATCTGTGATATGGGGGCATCTGTGATATGGGGGGGTATGTGATGGGGGATCTGTGATATGGGGGGGTATGTGATGGGGGATCTGTGATATGGGGGGGTATGTGATGGGGGATCTGTGATATGGGGGGGTATGTGATGGGGGATCTGTGATATGGGGGGGGGGGGGAGATCTGTGATATGGGGGGGAGATCTGTGATATGGGGGGGGGTCTGTGATATGGGGGGGATCTGTTATGGGGGGGATCTGTGATGGCGGAGTCTGTTATGGGGGGGATCTGTGATGGCGGAGTCTGTTATGGGGGATCTGTGATGGCGGAGTCTGTTATGGGGGATCTGTGATGGCGGAGTCTGTTATGGGGGGGGGGGATCTGTGATGGCGGAGTCTGTTATGGGGGATCTGTGATGGCGGAGTCTGTTTCTGTTATGGGGGGGATCTGTGATGGCAGAGTCTGTTATGGGGGGGGGAATCTGTGATGGCGGAGTCTGTTATGGGGGGGATCTGTGATGGCGGAGTCTGTTATGGGGGGGATCTGTGATGGCGGAGTCTGTTATGGGGGGGGGGGATCTGTGATGGCGGAGTCTGTTATGGGGGATCTGTGATGGCGGAGTCTGTTTCTGTTATGGGGGGGGGGGATCTGTGATGGCGGAGTCTGTTATGGGGGGGGATCTGTGATGGCGGAGTCTGTTATGGGGGGGGATCTGTGATGGCGGAGTCTGTTATGGGGGGGATCTGTGATGGCGGAGTCTGTTATGGGGGGGATCTGTGATGGCGGAGTCTGTTATGGGGGGGATCTGTGATGGCGGAGTCTGTTATGGGGGGGATCTGTGATGGCGGAGTCTGTTATGGGGGGGTCTGTGATGGCGGAGTCTGTTATGGGGGGGATCTGTGATGGCGGAGTCTGTTATGGGGGTGGATCTGTGATGGCGGAGTCTGTTATGGGGGTGGATCTGTGATGGCGGAGTCTGTTATGGGGGGGGATCTGTGATGGCGGAGTCTGTTATGGGGGGGATCTGTGATGGCGGAGTCTGTTATGGGGGGGGATCTGTGATGGCGGAGTCTGTTATGGGGGGGGATCTGTGATGGCGGAGTCTGTTATGGGGGGGGATCTGTGATGGCGGAGTCTGTTATGGGGGGGGATCTGTGATGGCGGAGTCTGTTATGGGGGGGATCTGTGATGGCGGAGTCTGTTATGGGGGGGGATCTGTGATGGCGGAGTCTGTTATGGGGGGGGGGATCTGTGATGGCGGAGTCTGTTATGGGGGGGGATCTGTGATGGCGGAGTCTGTTATGGGGGGGATCTGTGATGGCGGAGTCTGTTATGGGGGGGGATCTGTGATGGCGGAGTCTGTTATGGGGGGGATCTGTGATGGCGGAGTCTGTTATGGGGGGGGATCTGTGATGGCGGAGTCTGTTATGGGGGGGGATCTGTGATGGCGGAGTCTGTTATGGGGGATCTGTGATGGCGGAGTCTGTTATGGGGGGGATCTGTGATGGCGGAGTCTGTTATGGGGGGGATCTGTGATGGCGGAGTCTGTTATGGGGGATCTGTGATGGCGGAGTCTGTTTCTGTTATGGGGGGGGGATCTGTGATGGCGGAGTCTGTTATGGGGGGGGGGGGATCTGTGATGGCGGAGTCTGTTTCTGTTATGGGGGGGGATCTGTGATGGCGGATCTGTGATGGCGGAGTCTGTTATGGGGGATCTGTGATGGCAGAGTCCGTTATGGGGGGGGGATCTGTGATGGCGGAGTCTGTTATGGGGGGGGATCTGTGATGGCGGAGTCCGTTATGGGGGGGGGAATCTGTGATGGCGGAGTCTGTTATGGGGGGGGATCTGTGATGGCGGAGTCTGTTATGGGGGGGATCTGTGATGGCGGAGTCTGTTATGGGGGGGGGGATCTGTGATGGCGGAGTCTGTTATGGGGGATCTGTGATGGCGGAGTCTGTTTCTGTTATGGGGGGGGGGGGGATCTGTGATGGCGGAGTCTGTTATAGGGGGGGATCTGTGATGGCGGAGTCTGTTATGAGGGGGGATCTGTGATGGCGGAGTCTGTTATGGGGGGGGATCTGTGATGGCGGAGTCTGTTATGGGGGGGATCTGTGATGGCGGAGTCTGTTATGGGGGGGATCTGTGATGGCGGAGTCTGTTATGGGGGGGATCTGTGATGGCGGAGTCTGTTATGGGGGGGATCTGTGATGGCGGAGTCTGTTATGGGGGGGATCTGTGATGGCGGAGTCTGTTATGGGGGTGGATCTGTGATGGCGGAGTCTGTTATGGGGGTGGATCTGTGATGGCGGAGTCTGTTATGGGGGGGGATCTGTGATGGCGGAGTCTGTTATGGGGGGGGATCTGTGATGGCGGAGTCTGTTATGGGGGGGGATCTGTGATGGCGGAGTCTGTTATGGGGGGGGATCTGTGATGGCGGAGTCTGTTATGGGGGGGGATCTGTGATGGCGGAGTCTGTTATGGGGGGGGATCTGTGATGGCGGAGTCTGTTATGGGGGGGGATCTGTGATGGCGGAGTCTGTTATGGGGGGGGATCTGTGATGGCGGAGTCTGTTATGGGGGGGGGGATCTGTGATGGCGGAGTCTGTTATGGGGGGGGATCTGTGATGGCGGAGTCTGTTATGGGGGGGATCTGTGATGGCGGAGTCTGTTATGGGGGGGGATCTGTGATGGCGGAGTCTGTTATGGGGGGGGATCTGTGATGGCGGAGTCTGTTATGGGGGGGGATCTGTGATGGCGGAGTCTGTTATGGGGGGGGATCTGTGATGGCGGAGTCTGTTATGGGGGGGGATCTGTGATGGCGGAGTCTGTTATGGGGGATCTGTGATGGCGGAGTCTGTTATGGGGGATCTGTGATGGCGGAGTCTGTTATGGGGGGGGATCTGTGATGGCGGAGTCTGTTATGGGGGGGATCTGTGATGGCGGAGTCTGTTATGGGGGATCTGTGATGGCGGAGTCTGTTTCTGTTATGGGGGGGGGGATCTGTGATGGCGGAGTCTGTTATGGGGGGGGGGGATCTGTGATGGCGGAGTCTGTTATGGGGGATCTGTGATGGCGGAGTCTGTTTCTGTTATGGGGGGGGGATCTGTGATGGCGGAGTCTGTTATGGGGGGGGGGGATCTGTGATGGCGGAGTCTGTTATGGGGGATCTGTGATGGCGGAGTCTGTTATGGGGGATCTGTGATGGCGGAGTCTGTTATGGGGGATCTGTGATGGCGGAGTCTGTTATGGGGGATCTGTGATGGCGGAGTCTGTTATGGGGGATCTGTGATGGCGGAGTCTGTTATGGGGGGGATCTGTGATGGCGGAGTCTGTTATGGGGGGGGGATCTGTGATGGCGGAGTCTGTTATGGGGGATCTGTGATGGCGGAGTCTGTTATGGGGGATCTGTGATGGCAGAGTCTGTTATGGGGGATCTGTGATGGCAGAGTCTGTTATGGGGGATCTGTGATGGCAGAGTCTGTTATGGGGGATCTGTGATGGCAGAGTCTGTTATGGGGGATCTGTGATGGCAGAGTCTGTTATGGGGGATCTGTGATGGCAGAGTCTGTTATGGGGGATCTGTGATGGCAGAGTCTGTTATGGGGGATCTGTGATGGCAGAGTCTGTTATGGGGGATCTGTGATGGCAGAGTCTGTTATGGGGGATCTGTGATGGCGGAGTCTGTTATGGGGGATCTGTGATGGCGGAGTCTGTTATGGGGGGGATCTGTGATGGCGGAGTCTGTTATGGGGGGGGATCTGTGATGGCGGAGTCTGTTATGGGGGGGGATCTGTGATGGCGGAGTCTGTTATGGGGGGGGATCTGTGATGGCGGAGTCTGTTATGGGGGGGGATCTGTGATGGCGGAGTCTGTTATGGGGGGGGATCTGTGATGGCGGAGTCTGTTATGGGGGATCTGTGATGGCGGCGTCTGTTATGGGGGGGATCTGTGATGGCGGAGTCTGTTATGGGGGGGGATCTGTGATGGCGGAGTCTGTTATGGGGGATCTGTGATGGCGGAGTCTGTTATGGGGGATCTGTGATGGCGGCGTCTGTTATGGGGGGGATCTGTGATGGCGGAGTCTGTTATGGGGGATCTGTGATGGCGGAGTCTGTTTCTGTTATGGGGGGGGGATCTGTGATGGCGGAGTCTGTTATGGGGGGGGGATCTGTGATGGCGGAGTCTGTTATGGGGGATCTGTGATGGCGGAGTCTGTTATGGGGGATCTGTGATGGCGGAGTCTGTTATGGGGGATCTGTGATGGCGGAGTCTGTTATGGGGGGATCTGTGATGGCGGAGTCTGTTATGGGGGATCTGTGATGGCGGAGTCTGTTATGGGGGATCTGTGATGGCGGAGTCTGTTATGGGGGGGGGGGGGATCTGTGATGGCGGAGTCTGTTATGGGGGGGGGATCTGTGATGGCGGAGTCTGTTATGGGGGGGGATCTGTGATGGCGGAGTCTGTTATGGGGGGGGGATCTGTGATGGCGGAGTCTGTTATGGGGGGGGATCTGTGATGGCGGAGTCTGTTATGGGGGGGGATCTGTGATGGCGGAGTCTGTTATGGGGGGGGATCTGTGATGGCGGAGTCTGTTATGGGGGGGGATCTGTGATGGCGGAGTCTGTTATGGGGGGGGATCTGTGATGGCGGAGTCTGTTATGGGGGGGGATCTGTGATGGCGGCGTCTGTTATGGGGGGGGGATCTGTGATGGCGGAGTCTGTTATGGGGGGGGATCTGTGATGGCGGAGTCTGTTATGGGGGATCTGTGATGGCGGAGTCTGTTATGGGGGATCTGTGATGGCGGCGTCTGTTATGGGGGGGATCTGTGATGGCGGAGTCTGTTATGGGGGATCTGTGATGGCGGAGTCTGTTTCTGTTATGGGGGGGGATCTGTGATGGCGGAGTCTGTTATGGGGGGGGGATCTGTGATGGCGGAGTCTGTTATGGGGGATCTGTGATGGCGGAGTCTGTTATGGGGGATCTGTGATGGCGGAGTCTGTTATGGGGGATCTGTGATGGCGGAGTCTGTTATGGGGGATCTGTGATGGCGGAGTCTGTTATGGGGGATCTGTGATGGCGGAGTCTGTTATGGGGGGGATCTGTGATGGCGGAGTCTGTTATGGGGGGGGGATCTGTGATGGCGGAGTCTGTTATGGGGGATCTGTGATGGCGGAGTCTGTTTCTGTTATGGGGGGGGATCTGTGATGGCGGAGTCTGTTATGGGGGGGGATCTGTGATGGCGGAGTCTGTTATGGGGGGGGGGATCTGTGATGGCGGAGTCTGTTATGGGGGGGGGATCTGTGATGGCGGAGTCTGTTGCGTCTGTTATTGGGGGGGATCTGTGATGGCGGAGTCTGTTATGGGGGGGGATCTGTGATGGCGGAGTCTGTTATGGGGGGGATCTATGATGGGCGGAGTCTGTTTCTGTTGGGGGGGGATCTGTGATGGCGGAGTCTGTTATCGGGGGGGATCTGTGATGGCGGAGTCTGTTATGGGGGGGGATCTAGTGATGGCGGAGTCTGTTATGGGGGGGGGGTCTGTGATGGCGGAGTCTGTTATGGGGGGGGGTCTGTGATGGGCGGAGTCTGTTATGGGGGTAGGGATCTGTGATGCGGAGTCT